>NC_056727.1:444441135-444809533 GCF_019279795.1 Protopterus annectens
GGTCTATAATGTCTATTGTTATGAATATTAAATCTTCTTTATATACTTCAGGAGTGAGTTCCCTTAAAAAGTCCCATGAATCTTTTAATATGATATTGTTATCGACCCAAATATGCTTTGCTTTTTCATCTACGTATTTAGCTAGGGGTACTGTCTTAGCTCCCTCAGATGTTACTATGGGTCTAAGGGGGGGTTGTCTTCATTCTTATGAGTTTTAGGAATCCCGAAAATAGTTGCTATCCTCGGGTTTCTATTTTCAAGATATCTATGTGTCCTAACATCAATTACTTTCTCAATTAACAAATTTTCTAACACCATATCAATCTTTTTATATGCTATTTCAATTTCATTTTTTGATACTATATTATATTTGCTATCATCTCCCAAAATAGAATTCATTTTAGCTTCATATAATATTTTATCCATGATTATAATACCCCCTCCCTTATCCGGTTTCATGATTCTCACACTTTCATTACATCTTAATTCATTTAATATTTCATTTTCTTTTTCTGTCAAATTATAACGAAGTCTATTATTGCCCCTTACTTTTCTGACTTCTTTTTCAAGTACACTTTCTAAGTTCTTGAGCTGTGGTAAAAGTGGTGGGTTATATACAGAACTCCTAGTCAGTCTTACCCCTTCACTCTCATTTCTTTTAAATCCAGCTCTTGTAGTTAATATAGCCAAATTGATTTTCCTAATAAATAATTTGATATCTATTATAGTTCCTGCTACTTCTCTCTTACTTGGAATATACTTTAAACCCTTACTCAACAAGTTAAAATGATCCTTAGTTAACAAAACATCACTGAAATTATAAATAGAGAAACCTCTATAAGTGCCTTTATCTTTGTTAAAAATAATATCTTGGGTATCATTGAGCTTTGTACTGGGTGAGGGGATACAACTTAATATCTTCCCCTCCCCCTTCTCCCCCCTCTCATATGAAAATTTCCTCTCATACTCTGGGGTGATTGAATTTCATTTCCATTGTTCCTTAAAGGGGGAAATTCTTCATCATACATTTCCATTCTCCCCCATCCCTCATCATTGTCTCTCTTATTATAATTCTGTTGCTGAACCATTTGATTCTTAAAAGTATAATTTATTCTTTTTTTACTATTGATGTATGCAGGTTTGGGGTAACTGGTATTATTATTATATTCTTTGATATCCCTATCCAGTTTACCCATTTTGCGCTGTGTGTGTATATATATATATATATATATATATATATATATATATATATATATGTGTATATATATATATATATGTATATATATATATATATGTGTATATATATATATATATATATATGTATATATATAATATATATATATATATATATATAATATATATATATATATATATATGTATATATATATATATATATATATATATATATATATATATATATATATATATATATATATATATATATATATATATATATATATATATATATATATATATGTATATATATATATATATATGTATATATATATATATATATATGTATATATATATATATATATATATGTATTTATGCATTTGTGCCTGTGTATATGTATCCTGGAGATGTTGATAACTTCCACATTTTACATTTCCTATGGGAGCCAGACTGTACTGCATGATATGTTACCAATACCAGCCTGACATCATACAGGTGGGTTGTAGTACTGTTAACATCTTGTGCCCATGTCATGTCAGGTCCTGCTTATGGGATCTGTAACACTTGGTAGTGTATTGCAGGGAGGACGTGTTTGGCTGTGGTGGGGGGGGGGTATGCCTATTCATGCATGACCTATATTGTTTGGGGCATGTCAACCCCATTAACGGTGCATGTGGACATATTTGTTTTTGTTTATCTACCATTGCTATCTGCAGATGTGTGGCCATATATATATCTATATATATATATATCTGTATATGTATATATTTCTAAATATATCTACATATATAGATATGTTGTATATGTTTAGATATTAATATATTTACACACACATATACATCTAGATGTTTGTATACATTCTCTGTACTGTTGCATGACTGGGCTAGATGTTATGTTTCTGAAAACATCAGATTTATGTATATCTGGCATGGCCTAGTGGTAAATCACTTTGTCTGTGGTGTGTAGGGTCCTGAGTTCGAGCCTTGCAGTGGCTGTTTATTTTGTTGCTGGACAAAACACAGGCCATTGGATACAGAGTAATTAAGGCAATTTAAAGCAGTTGTAAGCGGGTTTGCGCGGAGGTAAGCAATGCTAACTTCCGGTTACAGTGTCTTACACTTGGTTAGCTTATAAATTGCTTAATGTGTGTAGGCATTGCTTACCCCTGCACAAACAGGCTTAAACCCGCTTACAGCTGCTTAAAAGTACTTACTCTCGCTTACCCCCGAGCTAATTTCTTTAAAAGAAAAGAAAAAAGGGGTTGATAGGAAAGTGGTGAAAAAAAGGGGCACAAAGAGGGAAAGACAGTAGGGAAAATAGGGATGTGCGAGAAGGGTGTAGGGAAGGTCCATAGTTGCCCATTTCTTCTACAGAAACATCTGTGCATATACACTGAATTTGGAGGTAGATTTGGACACTCAAACCCCTGGGTGGGGGTGAGGACAACAATAATAAGTTGTGATGCCAATTAGACCAGATTACATGTGTCCAGTGGACACGTGTGCGAAATGGACAGTTATGTATGGGGCGAGATTTTTTTTGAGGAACAGATTGCCCTTTTTTTTTTTTCAGGTGAGAGTGGGATATTGGGGAGGGGTAGTAGGTATATTTGGGGAGGTAGGTTGGGTAGGTTAACAGACAAGACAAACAAGACACATACAGGGGCGGTATATGGCACGTGGGGGTAAACACCTTGGACGGGGAGGGGTGTTTGGAAGTCGCAAGCCCATGAGCCTCCAAATAGAAACAGTGGGACTGAGGTCCCACCCATGGGCAGTCACCACTGCACCTTCACGGCCCCAAAGGTGGCTGTGCTGGGGGTGGGTAGGAGGGGCAGGCTGACCCACCAATTGGGCCACGTGGCCCTCAAGCTGGCTTTGCTTTTCTCTAATCACCTTGTCGAGCTCGCTATGCACCATGGCCCGCACCTGACTGTGGGTGACAGGTACCTCTCCACCCCCAGTCCCGGGGGGCTGAGCCCCATCCCCTGCGGCGGTTCCACCCGAAGGTGGTGCAGGGCCAACAGAGGAGGAGGAGGTCCCCGGCTGGACCCCAGACATGCTGGTGCCCGGTGCCATGGCCAGCTGAGGTTGGGACAGGTGGGTCCTCTGGGACCGGCCTTCCCATACGAGCTATGGTGTTGCAGTTTTAAGGAAGATATCAGTTAGTAATAGTCAACAACATTCAGGATTAGTTATAACAGCATGCATAGGTATTCCCATTAACCCAAGACACCAGATTTACAACAGTCGCAGAGCGAGCAGAACACATGCATATATGGGACAACAGTGGCCATTACAACAGCATGCAGGTTTCATTGATGGCAACAGGCCATCAATATGGGAGTATTTTAATATGGCATATGCATAGAACCAAATGTGAATATTTATAAACCAATAGGACATATGTCCCAACAAGAGTTTGGAGTGTACCCATTGAGGTATATAATTAGGTTATTGTAGCACATATGGTGGGTGTGAGAGAGAGAGTACAGTTAACAACTAATATACCCCTGTGGTTTTCACAACTTTTAGTCACTGCAGTGATCTGTCCCTTACATGTATTATTACACTACCCAATGTCCATACTTTGTACAATGGTATGTTTGTAGGTTAGTATCTACATGGACTGTGTCTTATGTATAGTCTACACCTCTTACCTGGTATAGCTGTTGAGAAAGTCACTGTTAACACTACCTGACAGTCTCTACACATACTCCCAGATTCCATGCTTGTAGACAAGTATATAAGTGAACTGTGTTGTACCTACAGTCTACACGTCTTACCTGTTATAGCTCTGGAGGAAAACTTTAACACTACCTGACAAATTCTACACATTCTCCCAGATTCCATGTTGTTATACACATACCTAACAATCTGTTATTGCACACACACTGGTCAAGGCTTGACAGGATGCAGGTGTTAATGTGACATATTTTGAGAATAGCTGTCATACACTTCGGGTGAGATGCTACAATGACAGGTTTGTTTTCATATACATTCTCTTGACTATGTTCAGGTCTGACTATAAGTTATATGTCAGTAAAAGCTGCCTACATTTCTTGGATCATCACACTGATTTGTCAGGGGAACAGGTTACCGGGCAGCAGATTTGGGACCTTTATCTGGACATGCTGGACAGATCAGAACAGTTGAGGGGTATGACTATGCATGCAGCTTACTACCTGAACATTCTGCCACAGTCTGTACAGTAGATGGTTATGATTATGCTTACAGCTTACTATCTGGACATTCTAGCAAATTCTTTGCAGTTGTTGGGTCTAATTATGCATACAACTTTCTATCTGAACATTCTCACAGACTCTGTACGGTTCTGGGGTATGATTATGCATACAACTTACTACCACTCCTGGGATTCAAACCCCCTGCTGTGTGTAGTAAAAATATTACAGTTGACATCACAGTACACTGTGCTATCAGGGAAATTGGTGTGAAGCATTCCAATGTTTTCTGTCCAAGTCTCCCTCAGTTGTACAATATGACTGACATATTTGGACTTCCAACATTGTTATATTGAACTTCCTACACATTTTGTCTGTGTTCAGCAGTGTGGGTAACACTGCTTAATACAGCAGTACTATTTATAGAATGCAACACTACAACAACATATGAAAGCAGAATGTACACAATCACTCCAGGGGTTATATTTTTATTCACAAGATATTACACCTTTATTTCCACACAACCTATATGACAGTCTTCCTGCCATATTGTCTAGTTTATTCAGTACATCCCATACACAATACATTTTTGTACTGGTATGACACTTTCTAGAACTGTTGTATTTATTTGTTATGACAGTACATGCAAGATTATTACTAACCTGCCTCGTGATGTAGCCTTTGCAGCCTAGCAGCATGGGTTGGCTGGTTCGCAGCCCGCTCATCTGCAGCTGTCAGAGAAGTAGTGATATTTAGCCATTACCTATCTATAGTATACACAAACTAGGCAATCATCTACGTAATAGAATGAGTACTTACTCAGTGCTGGGGCATTGGCCATCTGCCTTGATTCTTGGATCCACTGCTCTAAGAGATCCCCCCTCTGCTGCTTCAGGTCAGCATGGTGATGCCTGACCTTCTCACCAGTCCAGGGGATACCTGTGGCACTGGTGAGGTCATGGGCATGACTGTCCCAGGCCTCCACTTTATACTGAGAGCCCTGGTACTGGCCCTGCAGTAGTCTCTGCTCATGGTGTTTACCAGGAGCCATACCATGAATCTGGACTCCTGGGTGCCCCAGCACTGTGCTCTAAATCGAGAGCCTTCCCCAACTCCAGCCATTCTTCCTACAGTAGAGAGCTGCAACCACTTATGGGAAGTATTCGCGCCTGTGGGGTGTAAATACGCCCGATTTCCTACACTTTCCCATGATTGGACAGTTTTGAAAAGGCTAAGCTATGGGCACACCTGCTTACCTAATGTTGGCATTGATTAAAGGGGTATACCACTGGGCAGATTGAGTTAGCTGAGCTGTGCAATGCTTAGCGTTGCTTAATATTTAATTAGCATTATCATTTCCTTTTGGCGTTGATTTATTATCCGTTATATCTTATATCTTTGTCTGGTATCCGTGATTCATGTGTACATACACTGTACGTGGTCCTGGGGACTTCAACACTTCATTACAATATCACTTCACATCTGGCCTTACTGCAGTACTCCAGTTCATATATTTGTTATGTAGCAGGTTATACAACATCCCACTGTACATAGATTCCTTTCACATGTTAAGTTTGATTTTCCTATGGTGAGTATTTGTTTGTTGAAACCTCAATTTTTGTACTGCTATGATGGCTTAGTGGTTAACTACTGTGACTATAGTGTACAGGGTCTTGGGTTCGACCCTTGCAGAGGCTGTTTATTTTGTTGCTGCGCAGAACATGAGCCGTTGGATACAGAGTGATTAAGGCACTTAAAAGTAGTTGTAAGTGGGTTTGCGCGGAGATAAGCACTGTTAACTTCCGGTTACAGATGTTCTTCGTGTTTCACTGTTGCAGGCATTACATTTGGGTTATCTGCTTGCAGGTAGCCCTCATTCGGCCTGATTATCAAAGTCTTGGGTCCTGCGTCGGTTGCCGTCTCATCTTCCATGACGTCAGGTAGTCAGGGGTATAAAGCATGCAGCTGACGCCATTACATCAGTCTTTCTTGCCGTGCAGTGCCCAAAGCAGAAGCAGTTCGCAAGTGCCAGTCGGCCGACTCCTGAAATTTTCGTTTTCGAATTTCAGATCCGAAGTCTTCAACTAAGCTAAGTACGCCATTGGGGATCCTTCTTCTTGCTCTAAACCGATGTTAGTAAAAGTTAACAATTGTATTTCTTGTGGAGAGCAAATACCTCAAAGATTTTCATTCGTACTGCATTCCTTGCTTAGGCCCAGACCACGACATACCTCGCTGTCAGTTTTGTGCCTTATTCAAACCTCATACTATTCGTCGTCTGTTCATTTTCGCATCTAAATATTTTGGTACTCGGTTTAATTATCCAAAAATGGCTTCGGTAAGCCACCCGACTACTGACATTCAGAAAAAACGCAAAGATAAAGACAGAGACAGACCGCATAGATCCAAAGCTGCCAACGACTCTTCTCCTAAGCTAGTCGCCAGTTCGCCAGTACTCAGAGAGGTCGCAGCCCCTGTTACCCGCTACTTCAGATTCACAGGCCTCTACTGAGACCCATTCAGAGTCCGATATGCCGTGAGATGCTTCTTCGACTGTGGAACCTGTGGATGTCTCTACCTTGGATGGGTCCAGAGCCACTGTGCAGGCACCGGCTTCTGAGGGTGTATTCAGGCCTACTGACTTGCATATTAAACCAACGCCATCTTCTTCTTCTTCAAGGCCTAAAACTCGACCCTTACCTAGAAAACTGATGCCCAGACCACATGTTCAGGCCCTTATGCCTAAAAAACAATTGATAAGAATGGTTGAAGACCTTATTACTCTAATCAGGGGAAGCCACCCTTCTCCCTCTAAAAGACCTAGAACTGATTTTCCTTCTGATTCTTCTGATCAGGATTCTTATGTTTCTGTTTTCTTTGATGACCAGGAGTTGCCCTTATCTACCTATGAGGATTTGATGCAGAGGACTCCATTCCATCTGTCTCCTCTTCAGAGGATTTCTCTTTTGGTGAAACTTTGCATACTCTTGGGGAGCATTTCCGCTGGGAAAGCCAGGATTACTCTGACTCCAAAAAGAGGTTTAGGGAATTCTTACTCCTACCTCAACACAGGCCTTTAGCTATCCCTCCTGTACTAGATTATTGTAGATTATACCTTCTTGGAATCTAACCTGGCCCTGACACTTTACCTCCGGCTCCCAGAAAACCTGACGGGTATTACAGAGTACCTGACTCTCACAAGTTCCTCTTTAAGAATCCTACTGTGGATCCAGAGACCATTTCACAGGGACCCAAAGGCATTAAGTCTACTACTGCCAAAAACCCTACCCCCTCTGATAGAGATTCCAGGGCCCTGGACAGATTGGATAAGAAGGTATACACTTCTGCAACTTTGGCCATTGGGGCCTTAAACTGCCAGTTTCATATGTTAAAGTATCAGCAGCATATTATTGGATTGCTTAAACAGAAAATGATAATTCCTGACTGTGCTGAAAATAAAGAATTACAGGATTTAATGCATTCTGCTGTAGAAGTTGGAAAGCATACTTTGCAGTGTGGTTTTGATTAATTAGAGGCATCTTACAGGGCTGCTGTCACTGGGTTTGTACTTAGAAGGCATGCTTGGCTTAAGGAGCAATCTTTGCCAGATCATGTTAAAGCTAAATTACTGGATGCTCCCTTAAACCAGGACCACCTGTTTGGCAACAAAGCAGAAGTACTTAAAAAGATGGAGGAAAAAGCTAAATCTATGCAAACTGTTCAAGATTTCCTGCAAGTACAGCCTCCCAGATTTAGTAGGCACTGGCCTTCTAAGAATTGGTCCTTTCCTGCCTCTTCCAGGCCTTCTCATTCCAAACCCAGAATCAGTAGACCATCCAGGCTTCAGTCTCAAGGTACTCACAGGCCTAAGCAGTGGGGGGCTCCCACTTCCAAAGTTGGGAGTTGTGACACCCCCTCTGGTAAACTGTCGCAATGACTTAACTTTAAACCTTCCAAGCATTGCTCAACTGACTGTTCCTTTAGGGGGAAAAATCGCCCTGCATACAAACTGAGAATTCATTACCCAAGACAAATGGGTTTTAACTATAGTTTTCCAAAGATACAGATTCCACTTCCACTCCTTACCAACCCCAAATGGTTGGCCAGACCTACCCCCAAATCAGTGGGCAGAGGCTCAAAAGCAGGTTCTCTCTCTGCTAAGCATCAGGGCTGTATTCGGCCTGTCCTAGAAGAGGAATGGGGACAAGGTTTTTACTCAAGACTTTTCCTGGTACCCAGAAAAGACCATTCCTGGTGTCCTTTCCTGGACCTGTCTATCCTAAACACTTTTTTGGTACTCCCAAAATCCAAAATGCTAACTCTTCATCAGCTGCTTCCCATGCTAGGCAAAAATGCCTGGTTGGCAACACTGGATTTAAAGGAAGCCTACCTGCACATCCCAATAAGAGAATCTTGCAGAAGATACCTACGCTTCAGAGCAGGCTACATGCACTATCAGTTCTCTGCACCGCCCTTTGGCTTATCTACTGCGCCCAGGGTATTCACAAAGTGCCTAGCTCCAGTCATTGCATTTTGCAGGCAAAGAAATATTCAAATATACCCATACCTGGACTTTTGTCTAATTCAGGCAGAGAGCCAGGACATACTATTAAATCATCTGGCATTTGTAAAGAAATTACTAACTTCTCTGGGGTACACCATAAATGAAAAGAAATCACACCTAGTACCCTGCCAACAAATTGTATTCCTGGGAGCAAGCTTGACTACAACTTCCCAGATGGCCTAACTCACGCCAGAGAAACAAGTTCATTTGACAGCTTACTTCAAACTACTGGCCACAAAGACCCAGCTATCTGCAAGGAAAATCCTGCAAGCCCTGGGATTCATGGCCTCTTGCATTCTACTAATTCCATATGCAAGACTACATATGAGGAATCTACAATGGTATCTAAAAAAGCCTATGATGTCAGCATTCTCAGGACCTAGAATCAATGATTCCTATCATTCCTTGCTTAAAGACAGAGTTCCTTTGGTGGGCAGAGGCCTGCCACCACAACAAGGGACTGCCATTTGCTCTACCCACTGCCGCCCAAACCCTAACAACAGACGCATCAGACTATGCATGGGGGGGCTCACTTGGCGGGGCAGTGCATTCAGGGCAAATGGAACCAGAGTCATATGCACCTGCATATCAATCAAAAAGAAATATTAGCTGTACAGAATGCTCTGACAGCCTTCAAGAACCACATTCTTCCAGGACAATTATTGGTAAAGACAGGGGGGAACCCACTCATACCCTCTCTGCAGACTAGCCATGGCTCTGCGGAACACAGCCTTGAGCTACCAAGTGCACCTACAAGCTCAATTCCTGCCAGGCAAGCTAAATACACTGGCAAACCTAGGCAGAAATCTCATGGACCCACATGAGGGGAAAATGGAACCAAAGATATTCAACATTTTGAGAAACAAATGGGGGAGCCCAGAGATAGACCTGTTTACCTCCCCTCAGAACTACCAATTGGACAAATTCTGCACAAGGACTCCCCACAGACAAGCTTGGAAAGTGGATGCCTTGTCCTTCACCTGGAAAAACCTATCAGTTTATGCCTTTCTCCCTCTGCCTCTCCTCTCCAAAGTGCTACTAAAGATCTGACAGGACTAGCCAAGGGCAATACTTGTTGCACCAGACTGGCCACACCAACACTGGTACCCCCTCCTGCGAGTGTGTCACTTCTGGAACTATGGCACCTGCCTCAGACCCCTGCCCTGCTGTTCCAGCAGGAGGGCCAGATTCTGTACCCACAGCTTCAAACCCTGAACCTTGCAGCCTGGCTAATTACATGATCTCTCCGTTACCATCCCTCAGTAAGCAAGTGATGGATGTCATTCTGGAGGCAAGGAGGCCTAGTACTAGAAAATCTTATGCTGAAAAATGGAAAAGATTCTGTTCCTGGAGCCAAACTCGGGATGGACACAACAGTGCCCAATTTACCACACATACTTCAGTACTTAACTGAGATGCTTCACAAGGGCCTTTCCTTTTCTTCCATCAAAATTCATGCCTCAGCCATTTCAGCTCATACAGAGCCACCTCTCTTGTCTCATCCACTGCTGAAGCAATTCCTCAGAGGGGCCAAAAACTTAAGACCACCCAGTAGAGCCCCTACTCCAGCCTGGGATCTTAACTTTGTATTTGAAAATCTCACTCTACCTCCCTTTAAGCCAGCTGCAAATGCAGAGTTGAAATTTCTTTCTTGGAAAACAGCCTTTCTTCTAGCCATCACTTCAGCAAGAAGGGTGTCTGAATTATAGGCCCTCATGGCATTGGAGCCTTTCATCATCGTTCATGCTGACATGGTGTCCCTCAGGACAAATCTCTCCTTTATGCCCAAGGTGGTATCCAGTGTGGCCCGTAGTCAGTCCATTCATCTGCCAACCTTCTTTTCTAATCCACAGAACAAAGGGGAATGAATACTGCACTCCTTGGACGTGCACAGACAACTTAGATTTTACTTGGACAGGACTAAGCCTCTTAGGAAATCTCAACAGCTGCTGGTGGCATTTGCTGCAGGGGCAGAGGGGAAGGCCATTTCAAAGCAAACCATTTCTTAGTGGATAGGCCACTGCATTCATTTCTGCTATAAGCACCATGGAAAACCTACCCCACAGGGGATAAGGCCTCATTCCACCAGGGCTATATCTAACTCTGCAGCCTTTCTCAGAGGTGTTCCTACCAGGGACATCCTAGAAGCTGCTACCTGGAGTTCTGTTCATACCTTCACCAAACATTACCACTTGCCAATTTTTTTCAAAATCCAGAGCTAGTTTTGCCACTGCAGTCTTGCAGGGCCTTATATCTGGTCCTAATGCTAATTGCCGCCTCTCTTCCTTAGCTTTGGGAATCTACCCAAATGTAATGACTGCAACAGTGAAACACAAAGAACATAGTACAGTTGTGTACACTTACCATAAATGTAGATGTTCGAGTGTATTCACTGTTGCAGTCCTGGTTACTCTCCTTCCAGCCCCCTGACTTCTATTGACTATACCTCTATTCTTGTTTGCTATGCTTAAAGCTTTCTGGTGTATTTGCTTTTTGTTGGAGGTGTAACCTTGTATATAATTGCTTCCCATTATGGGGGCACCTGACATCCAGGGAAAGAAAAACTGATGTAATGGCATTGGCTGCATGCTTTATACCCCTGACTACCTGACGTCCTGGAAGATAGGACAGCAACTGAAGCAGGACCCAAGACTTTGATAATCAGGCTGACTGAGGGCTACCTGCAAGCAGATAACCCAAATGTAATGACTGCAACAGTGAATACACTTGAGCATCTACATTTATGGTAAGTGTACACAACTGTACTTTTCTTATACTCAGTTAGCTTCTGAATTGCATAACCAGTGTAGGCATTGCTTACCCCTGCGCAAATGCAAACACCCTTACTAGTGCTTACATATGCTTACTACTGCTTATTTGTGCTTAAACCTGCTTACTAGTGCCTTATTCATTATGACACTGACTCTTCACTTGTGCATTTCCTGCAGTACTCCAGTTCATAAATCTGTTATTTAGTGGGCTTTGCAACAAAAATATTGGTTATAACATGCTTTCCCATGTAAAATAGACTGTGCTGCAGTGGGACTCGAACCGGGAATGCCTGCTCGTTGGGTAAATGCTCTGCCCACTACACTGTGCTGATTCATTTGCATATATCTTCCTTATTATCCTCTTCAGCCTTTTAAGCTGCTTTAACCATAGCTAAGCAATGGGCACACCCTCGCACCTATGGTTAGCTTTACTCTGATTTTAAAAAAAACAAATTAATAAATGGGTTTCTTCATTTAAATTTTATGTACTGTTGCTGTTGTACACATGGGGGACTGTTGGTGGGGATATGCGGACACCTATGAGCAGTCTCGCTCATTTCTTGCCACTTTCTGCTGTTCTGCATTACAGGGGCATGTTTATTCTGAGAGCTCTGCTCTCAGACACGCCCCCTGCACTCGTACACGCTCCGTGTAAGCCTAGGAGCTCGGTCAGCGCGCCTTATTAATATGCACGGTGGGCTGCCGTCCTGGTCCTAAACTGGCACTTCCATGCAGGACTAAGCTAGTCCTGCTCGGAAGTTTATTAAATCCGGGGGATTATCTAGTTATTGCTTTAAGTTAAAGCAAACAGGATGTAGTTATTTCTTCATTTAGACCCGGCCAACTTGCTGCATTCAAGTAAAGTTGCCAGTGCAAGTCTTTTTTTTTCTAGCAACAGTGACCATGGCCCTCCTCTTACATTGCATACAACTTTTTGAAGAACTGTAAACTTAAACTCTTCTCCCTGATTTTCTTGAATGTGCCTAAATAAAGCATTTGTAACTGTTTTCTTCCTTATCCATAGATGTCTTCATAAATTCTTTCTTTTAATTTACGCTCAGTCTTTCCTATTTAAAATCCTGGGCATGTTTAACATAAGGCTGCAAACATTACCCTAGTACTATCACAGTTAAACCTCCCTTTTACCTTAAAGATGTTGTGTGTTAATAACAAATTCCTCACCTATCCTAATACATTTACAGTAGTTACAGTGTCTGTTGTGGTTTTTCTTTTTTTCCTTGATGCTGTTCCCCTGTCCCCTCCTTGCCTGCAGTTATCTCCCCTCCTTCCTTTACAGTGCCTGTTCATTCATTCCCTGTGCACTCCACCCCCCCCCCTTTGCATTCAGCAATCTACAAAGGAAATTTCCTATGCAGCACATTATACCTATGGGCAGCTGGCACTAGAGCTGAGCTGAGGAGTAACTGCCATTCATTTTTATATGAGGAATGTTTAGTTTTCAAGGTCCCTAATAACAGCTTTGTGTGATGATTCCATAATATTAGCTCCATGACTGCATGAATGCTTCCACACCAGTTTCCACTGCTGACAGTTATCACCTCACTACTTGGCATGCACATCTATGCCTGGTGTGCTGCTGCTGGTAGCCATCTCACCAAGCCTCTGTTTCGTGCCTGTACAGTTGCAGACTAAGCTGACATGCCTCTCCCCCTTCAGGATGTGCATGCCAGCATCCCACATTCAGCCTCCATATCTTCCAGTATCTGGATCATCTGGAAAACAGTCAGGGCTTTATGCCTGTACACCGTGAAGCCAGCTCGTTCTGCTCCTTTTAGTGAGATCTTTCATTGTCGGAGGCAGGTCTTAACCTTCTTTGCATTTACAGCTTTTCACAGTAATTGCCCTTTTGGCAAGCAGTTTTCTTTCCCTTTAGACAAGCCCCTGAAGTGTTGGGTTTGCATGGGTTCCTCCTGTTATACCAAGTGCCCTGTCTGCAGGGAATTCAACAACACCATTATCTGATGCCAGAGAAAGCTGTAGCAGCCATGTTTTAAGTCACAGAGGCTTCAGAAATATAGCAGGAACATTCTGTTTCATGTTCATCTTTCAGAAACTCTGACAAATCTATAAGCAAAGTGAGAAGCCTCTTAGGCCTACATGTCACTCTCTGAAAATTTGAAAAACCGCACAGGCTTAAGCAGAAACGGACTGAATCCAGTTGTGGGGTGCCCACACTAATTGTATTTGAGCCCCTTGTTTCAAAGCCCACTTTTTCAGTAGGACTTTCAACTACTCTTGATTCATAACCTGTCTTGGTGTTGATTTAACCTGTTCCTGACTATCTGCCAGTCTGGTAGAACCCCATTCCACCAGAGATGGTATGACAAATTGTCAGCTGACTTTAAGAGACTAGAAGAGGTGTCTTTTACTAGGCATCATACCCATTTAATATTACCGTCACTCATAACTGATGATGTTCAGTGAAGTTGTTCAATCTCGCTGTTTGTTCTTACATGTGGGTTCAGAGCCAATCCATCGGCTCCGAGTCGGCCGCTTTCCAAGCTCTAGATCTCTGAGAAGCTCGAGAGACAGTCCCTATCCCATCATGCTCTGCTGCCAAACCCCAGATCTAGTTTGCCGTTGCAAAGGATCTCACGCTCTTAGCAAGAAGCTCGGGCCAGTACCCTTTTTTTCTTATCTTTTGATAGAACATTTTCTATAACTGTGATAGTTTGTGATATATATAATTGTAGTAGTCTAAATATTACTTGTTTGTATTTTTGTTTTGAGACACTTAGCGTGAGCTTTGTGTGTTTTCTTAGGAGTGGTTGCTCCTAGGCCTTTGGCCATTTCTTTAGTTGAGTTTTTGACAGGGCTCTGTCAGTGAAATAGTTAGTGAGTGTTCAGAGATCTGAACGTTTTTTTGGTTTTTTTTTTTTTTATTCTTAGTGTTCCTAATAGCTGCAAAGTAGAGTTAGTGAGTGTTCAGGGATCTGAACGTTTTGTGTGATTGCTAGTGTTCTTAATATTTGCAAAGTTCAGGTATCTGAACCTTAGCAGTTGTGCTGTTTTCTCATTTTTTTACACATCAGTAAAACTGAGATCAGGGTTCAAGCGGTGTGGCTGTGGAGAGAAGATGTCCATCACCGACCACCACACCTCATGTGTTTGTGTAGGGCCTTTACACCTGCAAGAGGACTGTTCCATCTGCCACTCTTTTAGTGGCAGAGTTATGCTGGAAAGGCATAGAAAGCTTATCGATAGAGGCCTCTTAAAATCAGACTTCCTAGAGGCTTTAAATAAGTCTGAACAGACCTCCAAATCTTCAAAGGGGTCGAAGTCTTCCAAGGTGTCATCGGAGCCCAAGTCATCAGCTCCGAGCACCGCGGGGGAAGATTCGGTTGCCAGTTCCTCAGCCCTCGGATCCGAGCACCGAACCTTTGCCTCGGTGCCAAGTCCCGAGTTTGGAACCGGTACCGGAGGTTTTAAAGTCTCCGATCCTTCAGTCAGTGGATTCTTCGGCTACTTCGACCCGTTCTTCCAGGACCCTCTCGGATGTCGATGTGGACCGTGTGGTGCAGTGACTCTTGGAGCACCCGGCCTTGGCCAAATTGCTTTTGGCTTCATCTCATCTGGCATCGAAGCCCGACACCTACCCTGTCACGGTTTCTGCTCCTCTTCCGAGACCAATCGAGCCTTCGGAGCCAGAAGGTGAGGACCTGATAGTTGTGGAACCCTCTGAGCCGAGGCCTGTTCCGGTGCCTTCGGCCCTGTTGACCTTGACACCTTTGGTTCTGATCAAAGGGTCTCTGAGCCGGCACTCTCTCGCTGGGTCCGGGGGGGGGGAGTCGAACCTAAGCTTCGGTTCCGACTCTTCCTCTCGGGGCCTCGGCGCAGTTGATCTCAGCTCTGTCCTCTGGTTCAGAGCCCATAGTCTCAGCCCTGGGGAGACTAGCGTTTTCTTCAGAACCAGCAGACTCCTTGTGCCGAGACACTGGTGCCTTCGCCATGAGGAAGGTCATGTCTGCTAAGACTTTTACCTCTTCAGGTCCTTCCTCTTCCTCCCCTAAAGGGCCCCGTTCAGTCTCTACATCACAGGTTCCTACCAAGCGTTGAGACCCAGAGCCTCAGGTAACCCCATCGGGCGACCCCTGCTCTACGGAGACTTCACCAGATGCCCTCACTGATGAAGTCCCTAGGAAGAGACTGTGCAAGAGGAGGCACTTGGATTCCCCTCAGGAATCCTTGACATCAGACACCGACTTAGAGAAATCAGAAGGGTCCCCACGGTCCCCCTCAGAGGATGTCTCATTTGCAGACATCCTAGAAATATTTAAGCAGAGGGGTGACTGGCAGTCCCTTACCTCTACTGAGAATCAGTCGGTGCTCCTGAAGGCCTTTGGGTCTCAGCCTTCCACCTCCTGGGTTACTCCGTCTTTCGACGAATTAATGGACTTGATCGCTCGAAAGGCGTGGGAGTCTCCTGATTCCATGGAACCGGTCCCTCAGAGGACCAACAAATTTATCACCTCCCCTCAGGATAAGTCCTTTCTTACAAAGGGAGTCCCCGTTGATGCCATGGTGGTGGCGGCGGCGGCAACCAAGAAAGAGATGTCAGAGACCTCTTCTTCTGTCCATCCTCCTAATAGAGATTCCAGGATGATTGACAGATATAGGAAATGCATCTTTAGTTCTGCGACATTTGCAATGAGATCGCTTAACTATTTAACCCACTTTACTTATCTTCAACGAGATCGCCTCAAAGAGCTTGGAGGGGCAACACAGATGATGCTGTCTCCGAGAAAGTGATGGCACAGCTTAACACCCTTAATTCCATTGTAAACTCGTCCATGCGGCTCATTTCTTATGCAGCTGAGGGATCGAGCCGGGCAGCAGGTTCAGCGATAGCTCTGCAGAGAGAATCCTGGATGCGCTTATGCTCCTTTGCGGAAGCCTTCAAGTCTTCCTTTGTTAATACCCCATTTGATGGCTCTTCCTTGTTTGGGCCTAAAGTCAAGGAGACACTCACTAGGTGTGAGTAGGAAGGAAAGACTCTATCTGCCGTAGGAGTCCGTTTTTCCACCCCCACTAGACCATACCCCAAAGGGCAGAAAGGTGGAAAAATGTGGTTCCGGAAGTCCCAAGGAGCTTTCCAGAACACACATGGTGAACCCTCTTTCAGGGGCAGAGGAGGGGGGTATAATGGTAGACGCCGCCCAGGCGGCAGAGGGAGTCCACAGAACCAGGGTGACAGGGAGCAGTTCCTTGGCAAGCCGTATCAGCGCTTCTGAGAGGAGGCCCGACCGTCCTGCTCTGGAGGCAGTCGGGGGTCGCTTAGCTTTATACCCAGATGCCTTGCTAGGAATTACATCAGATTCCTGGGTAAAAAGCATTATTACCAGAGGTTACATCATTCCCTTTTCAGAATCCCTTTCCATTCGTGCAAGAATCCCAGATGTTCCACCCAGTCTGCGGAATTTAGCAGCCATAGAAATTCAAAGGCTGCTGGAAAAAAGAGTCATCCAGCCAGTCCTGGCAGACCAGATAGAATCCGGAACTTACTCCAGGTTCTTTTTAGTTCCAAAGAAAACAAGGGACTGGAGGCCCATCTTAGACCTCAGCAAACTAAATACCTTTGTCAAAAAGGAAAAGTTCAGGATGGTCACGCTTCAGTCGATACTTCCATTTTTCAAAACGAGCGATTGGATGTGCTCGATAGATCTCAAGGATGTGTACTACCACATCAAAATGGCCAGGCCATCCAGAGATCACATGCGTTTCCGGCTGGAGGCCAGTCACTACCAATTCCGAGCTCTGCCCTTTGGTCTCACCACAGCCCCCAGAGTGTTCACCAAATGCATGGCAGTGGTCACGGCTCACCTGAGACTTTAGGATTCCGGATGATGTTCATCGTGCATACAGCTGCAGTAATCACAGATGGGTTCTCTGCCGTCAGGCGGGTCCCCGGTCGGCCGAATTCCAAAGTCTAGGTCCGGCGTCGGTTGTTGTCGCTTTCTTTCCTGATGTCAGTGCGACAGGGGTATATAAGAAACAGCCGACGCCATTTTCTTCAGTCTTTTTTGCCGCGCGGTGCCCGAAGCAGAAGCAGTTCGCAAGTGCCGGTCGGCCAGCTCCTGAATTTACGAAAAATTGGAAACCGAAGTCTTCTTTAAAGCTAAGTACCGCGTTGAAACTTTTCTTGCCTCAGACCGATGTCAGACAAAGTTAACAATTGTATTTCTTGTGGGAAGCAAATACCGCATAAGGATTTCCATTCCCTCTGCATACCTTGTTTAGGCCCAGACCACAACGTCTCGGGCTGTCGCTTTTGCGCTACTTTCAATAAACGCACTATTAAGCGTCGGGCGGAGTTCGCCCAACACTTTTTTGGTAAAGCCTTTGATTATAAAATGTCGTCGGAGACTCCGACTACCGTTTTGTCCAAAAAACGCAAGGACAAGGACTGACACGCAAGGTCCGCGGTCTCCACCGACACCACACCAAAACCGGCTACACGTGGTCCGGTTCTCAGCGAGACGCCTATGCAGCCCCTGACTACCGACGACACTTCTTTGGCGGTGTCTTCTGTAACCGAGACCGCAGGTACCTTGGCCCATACCCAGACTACAACCACCGAAGCCACTGTGAGTGTTGAGCCTCCTAATGTGGACAGGTCCACTTCCACCCATGGTGTCTTTAGACCCTCATCTTCCTTTTGCATTAAGGCCTTTACTATCAGCCATGCATCCCAAGAGGCCTGTTGCACAGGGCCCATCTCCAGGCCCCATGCCTAAAAAGCAGATGCTAAAAATGGCTGAGGATTTAATTACTCTTATCAGGGTTCCCAACCCCCTCCAGACAAGAGACCCAGAGTGGAGGAAGATTCTCCCTCTTCTGACCAGGGCTCCGTTTTTTCAGAACATTCTGATGTAGAGGAACACTCTTACTCCCCTTTTGAAGATTCTGATGCAGAGCAGTCCATTCCTTCTGTATCTCCCCCAGAGGATTTTTCTTTTGGGGAAACCTTGCACACCTTGAGGGAACACTTCCATTGGGAAGGCCAAGACTTTTCTGATTCCAAGAAAAGACTTAGGGAATTTCTTTTGTTACCTCAACACAGACCTCTGGCGATACCTCCTGTCTTGGACATACTTGATGATGATTGCCTTAATCCGGATTCCCTGCCTCCTGCCCCAGTCAAGCCTGATAGGTACTACAGAGTTCCTAACTCTCACCAATTTCTTTACAAAAGCCATAATGCTGACCCTGAAACCATTTCTCAAGGCCCCAAGGGAATGAAGGCCTCTACTGCTAAGAATCCACTACCTTCTGAAAGAGAGTCTAGATCCTTAGAAAGGTGGGGGAAAAAGGTATATACCTCGGCCACCCTAGCCATGAGGGCCTTAAATTGTCAGTTCCATATGCTTAAATATCAGCAGTTTCTGTTTTCACAATTAAGAAATAAAATGTCTCAACCTGAACAACCAGATTTGAAGGAGTTGCAGGATATGATGCATAGTGCAGAACAAGTGGGTAAACACACCTTACAATGTGGCTATGATGCTTTAGAGGCCTCAAGTAGAGCTGCTGTTACAGGATCAGTCATTCGTAGACATGCCTGGCTTAGGGAACAAATCTTGCCTGATCATGTTAAAGCTAAACTACTAGATGCTCCTTTACAAAAGGATGTACTATTTGGTACTAATGCTGAGGAGATACTACGGAAAATGGAAGAAAAAGCTAAATCTATGCAAACTGTCAAAGCTTTTCTACAGGTTCAACCACCACGTTTTAGCAGAAATTGGCCTTCTAAAAACTGGTCCGTTCCAGCCACGGACAAGCCCCAAAGAGGTAGATACAGGCGCACAAGGGGCAGAGGACAATCTCAAGGATCATATAGAGGCAGACAATGGCAAACTCCAGCACCAAGAGGTGGCGAAGACAGTGCACAACAATACAGAAAACAAACCCAATGACTTCCTCCTTTTCATGCCAAGCAAGTCTCAGCTGGCAGCACCCTTGGGAGGAAAGCTGGCATTATTTACAAGAAATTGGCATATTATCACAACAGACAAATGGATCCTGGACATTATAAACAGAGGCTACAGATTTCATTTTCACACTCTTCCAAAATGAGAGGCATGCCAAACCTGCCACACAATCAAAGGGCAGAGGCACAAATACAAATTTCAAAGCTCATGGACATGAAAGCTATTCAAGAGGTACCTACTCACGAACAAGGTCAAGGTTTTTATTCCAGACTATTTCTGGTACCAAGGAAAGGAACCGACTGGAGACCCATTTTGGACTTATCCATCCTAAACACATTTCTACTGTACCAAAATTCAAGATGCTCACATTACAGCAGCTTCTTCCCATGCTGGGCAAGGAGTTTTGGCTGGTAACATTGGACCTCAAGGAGGCATACCTGCATGTCCCAATCAGACAAAGCTGCAGAAGATACCTCAGATTTCTTGCGGGTTCAATCCACTATCAATTCTCTGCATTGCCCTTTGGCTTATCTACTGCGCCCAGAGTATTCACGAAATGCCTGGCATCAGTAATTGCCTACTGCAGACTTCAAGGGATACAAATTTACCCTTATTTGGACGACTGCCTGATCCAAGCGGACAGCAAGCGCATACTTCTGGAACATCTGGCTTATGTAACACGGTTATTGAATTCTCTGGGATACACAGTCAACAAAGAGAAATCCAGGCTAACACCATCTCAGAAAATAACTTTCCTGGGTGCCAACTTGGACACAAACACCCAGATGGCCTATCTCACGCCAGAAAAACAGGGGCAACTAACTCAGTACTTCAAAATACTAGCAAATTGTACCAGGCTCACTGCAAGGAAAGTCCTGCAGGCTCTGGGCTTCATGGCATCTTGCATTCTTTTAATCCCATGTGCAAAGTTGCACATGAGGAAACTTCAATGGTACCTAAAAAACCTATGGTCAAAACACAGCCACAGTTTGGAAACAATAATACCAATAATCCCATGTTTGCAAAAGGAATTTCTATGGTGGGCCCAAGCATGTCAAACAAACACAGGTCTTCCATTCTGCAAGCCTCAAGCAAATCAAGTCATCACAACAGATGCCTCAGACTACGCCTGGGGGGCGCACATGACAGACAGGTGCATTCAGGGCAAATGGTCCCAAAAGGAAAAGCACCTTCACATCACTCAAAAAGAAATGCTAGCAGTGATAAATGCAATTACAGCTTTCAAGGACCTCCTGCATCCAGGGCAATTATTGATAAGAACAGACAACACCACAGTAATGTGGTACATAAACAAACAAGGAGGAACACATTCATACCCCCTGTGCAGACTAGCCATGTCACTTTGGAACTTGGCTCTGGAATGGTAAATCGAACTTCAAGCACAGTACTTGCCAGGTTTGGAAAACACGCTGGCAGACAATCTAAGCAGAATTATGACAGACCCACACGAATGGAAGTTGCATCCTCAAGTGTTTACAAAGATAATCCAAGCGTGGGGAAGGCCAGACATAGATCTCTTCGCCTCCCACAGGAATCATCAATTGGAAAAGTTCTGTTCAAGGACCTTTCATCCAAAGGCCTGGAGAGTGGACGCCCTTTCTTTCAGTTGGGCAGCATGGACAGTTTACGCTTTCCCACCTTTGCCTCTTCTGCCCAAGGTGCTCTTGAAAGCAAGAGCAGACAGACCGAAGATGATACTGATTGCTCCAGACTGGCTAAGACAACACTGGTATCCACTCCTGAGGAGCCTAACGCATACTCCTTCCTGGTCCCTACCTCTAATGCCTCTTCTAATGACTCAGCACAGCTACAAAACTCTTCACAGTCAGCTGAAAACACTCAATCTCGCTGCATGGAAAATTCCTTAACACCACAACAGACCCTACTCTCCAAAGAGGTGCAGGATGTCATTTTGGAGGCCAGAAGGCCATCTACTAGAAAGGCTTACTCCGCAAAATGGAAACGGTTTTGCTCTTGGAATGAGAAAAAAGGCCAGGATCCTAGAAAACTGAGTTTGCCTCAGATATTACAGTATCTAGCTGAGCTGTTGAACAGTGGACTTTCATTTTCCTCCATAAAAATTCATGCCTCAGCCTTTTCTGCAGAATTCAACACTGATCCACCCTTATTCTCTCACCCACTCTTAAGACAGTTCCTCAGAGGGGCTAAGAATATAAGACCTCCAAGGAAACAACCAATACCAGCCTGGGATCTTAATTACATTCTAGAAAAATTAACATTGCCTCCCTTTGAACCAGCTGCCTCAACAGATTTGCAATATTTGTCCTGGAAAACAGCTTTCCTTCTGACCATTACCTCAGCTCGTAGGGTTTCGGAACTACAAGCCCTCATGGCTGTACAGCCCTTTCTCATCTTCCATCAGGACAGGGTTTCCCTTCGAACCAACCCATCATTTATGCCTAAAGTGGTATCCAGGGTAGCTTTAAATCAAGCCATACACTTGCCTACCTTTTACCCCAATCCTCAAAATAAAGGGGAAAGGCTGCTACACTCCTTAGACATCCATAGACAGCTACGTTATTATTTGGACAGAACAAAGCCTTTCAGGAAATCAGAACAACTTTTTGTGTCCTATGCTGTAGGAGCTCAAGGGAAGCCAGTTACCAAACAGACAATTTCAAAATGGATAGGCCACTGCATACGGTTTTGTTACTCCTTTCATGGAAAATCTGTCCCTACAGGCATCAGATCCCACTCCACCAGGGCCACAGCTACCTCTACAGCCTTCCTCAGAGGAGTTCCTACCAAAGATATTTTGGAGGCAGCCACTTGGAGTTCTGTGCATACCTTCACCAAACACTACCACCTGCCTTTATACTCCAAGACTAGAGCAGGCTTTGCCACTGCTGTGTTGCAGGGCATTCTGGCTCATCCCAGTTCCACCTAGTGCCTACCACCCTGTGCGTAGCTTTGGGATTCTACCCATCTGTGATTACTGCAGCTGTATGCACGATGAACATAGTACAGTTTTGTACCTACCATAAATGTAGATGTTCGAGTGCTAATACAGCTGCAGTACAGGTTTCCTCCCTCCTTCCCCTCTTGGTAAAGGCCTAGGGCTAACCCTCCTCATACAACCTGATTGGGTTATCCTTCTATGGTATATTTGCTTGCAACTACTGATTTTTGATTATATTGCATTGCATGAATATATATATATATATAATTTATGTATTGCCTTCCTTCTGGGGGCACCTGACATCTGGGGCAAGAAAGACTGAAGAAAATGGCGTCGGCTGTGTCTTATATACCCCTGTCGCACTGACGTCAGGAAAGAAAGCGACAACAACCGACGCCGGACCTAGACTTTGGAATTCGGCCGACCGGGGACCCGCCTGACGGCAGAGAACCCATCTGTGATTACTGCAGCTGTATTAGCACTCGAACATCTACATTTATAGTAGGTACAAAACTGTACTTTTCCATATCTCGATGACTGGCTCCTCGCCGCCACCACCAGGCATCAACTGATTCACGCCAGGGATTACACTATCAGCCTGTACTCCCAGTTGGGCATAACCTTAAATTTCAAAAAATCTGCTTTATTGCCGTCGCAGCATATTTCCTTTATAGTAGCAGATCTAGACACCACCACCGCCCTGGTCAGATTGCCTCAAGAATGAGTAATCTCTTTAAGAAACCAAGTATCCCTTTTGTTAATGGAAAAGAAAGTCCCTGCATTCCAAGTTCTGAAGCTGTTAGGCACCATGGCAGCGACTCTCATAGTGGTTCTTCTGGGGCGTATGCACATGAGGATACTCCAATGGTTGCTCTTCACACAGTGGTCTTATCAGCAACTTTCAATGTCACACAAGATTCTGCTGACAAATACTTGCAAAAAGGACCTCCTTTGGTGGTTGAACAGCCACCAAGTTACTGTAGGTCGTTCATTTCTACCACCCCCTCCCACAGCCACAGTGACCACGGATGCTTCCCTGATAGGGTGGGGGGGGATGTGTCAGGGAAGAACTGTCCAAGGTACTTGGTCAGAGATGGAATCCAGTTTGCACATCAATGTCTTGGAGTTGAGAGCGGTGTTCCTAGCGTTGCAACACTTTCATGACTCTCTACCTCGAGAGACGATTGCAATACAGACAGACAACATGTCGGTAGACTGGTACATCAACAAGCAAGGGGGAAACCAGATCTTACCCCTTATGCCAAGAGGCCCTGAGAATTTGACAGTGGGCTGTATCCACCGGGCGCTTCCTTATAGCAACGCACATCCCAGGGTCATCCACAGTGATAGCGGACAAATTGAGCAGATCCTTTCTGTTGCCTCACGAGTGGTCCCTCAAAGAACGAGTGGCGGAAAGGATATTCCACAAATGGGGCCAGCCTTGCTTCAACCTTTTTGCATCCCCGATGAATGCCAAATGCAGAAGCTACTTTGCCCTGTACCCTCCACCGGGGGACATCCCAAGGGACGCACTCGTACATGATTGGCCCTCGGGTCTCCTGTATGCCTTTCCTCCATCCCCGCTTATCCCCAAATTTTTACAGAAAGCCAAAAGCCTGGGAAGGACTGTTCTTCTGATAGCCCCGTTTTGGCCTCAGCAGATATGGATGTTCTTCGTGTTTCACTGTTGCAGTCATAACTGTAGGGTGCTCCTGCCGGCAGGCAGCCCGAGGTCGGCCAGAATCCCAAAGTCTGGGTCCGGCGTCAGCTGTATAAGCTAGTATCCTGACGTCAGTACGCCTTGGTACATAGCCCTCAGCCGACGCCATCTTCTCCAGTCTTTCTTGCCGTGCGGTGGAAAGCAGCTCGCAAAACGTTGGTTGGCGATTTTCGAACAGCGTATTTGATTGTTGTCGGTCCGAAGTTCTTACTTCTCTTCTCAAAGCTAAGTACCCCGTTGGGGAATCTTTTTCTTGTTCCTCCGATGTCAGAAAAAGTTAATAATTGTATAGCGTGTGGGAAACAAATACCTCATAAAGATTTCCACTCTTACTGTCTACCTTGCTTAGGCCCTGACCACGACGTTTCTTGTTGTCGGTTCTGTGCCAGGTTCAACTCTCGTACTATCAAACGCAGGTACGATTGGGCTTTAAATTATTTTGGCAGACGCTTCAATTATAGAATGTCGTCAGACGCCACCGGAGTTCAAAAGAAGCGCAAAGACAAGGACAGGCCTCCGAGGTCCAAACAGGAATCGTTGCAGCTGGAGCCAGCGTCCGGTTCGGCTGTCGTCAGTGAGGCGCTTTTGCAGCCCCTGTCGTCCGCCGCTTCTGAACCGATGGCCGATACGGACTCCCATGGGGAGCCATCAAGGCCCACTATTTTAACTGCTGCAGGACCTTCGGACGTCGCTCCTTCAGATGGGTCCGGAACCGCTGTGCAGGTACCGGCTTCTGAGGGGGTTTTCAGGCCTACTCACATCACTATTTCAAAGGCAAAGACAAAGACTCCTTCTAAGTCTAAAGTTCCAGCTCAAGCTGCTTCTGAATCCACTCCCAAGACACAAAAACAATTATTGAGGATGGCTGAAGATTTGCTTACAATGATTAGGGGTTCTCACCCCCCTCCTGAGAAAAGGCCTCGACAGGATGTTACTCTGGATTCCTCTGACCAGGCTTCTGTATCTTCTGTTTCTTCCTCTGATCAGGATTATTCCTTTCCCCCTTATGAGGACTCGGATGCTGAGGATTCTTTGCCCTCGGCCTCTCCGCCTGAGGATTTTTCTTTTGGAGAAACCTTGCATGAGATGAGGGAACATTTTCATTGGGAAGGACAGGAATATTCTGCTTCCAAAAAGAGGCTTAGAGAATTTCTTCTTCTTCCTCAGCATAGGCCTTTAGCTATCCCTCCTGTCTTGGACATTGTAGATGATGCTTTTTCTGAGGCTAATTTGAATCCTGATTCCATGCCTCCTGCTCCTTCTAAGCCTGATAGATTTTATAGGGTTCCTGACTCTCATTTATTTTTATTAAAAACCCTTCTGCAGATCCTGAAACTATTTCTCAGGGCTCTAAGGCTGCCAAGGTTGCTACTTCTAAAAATCCTATTCCCTCTGAGAAGGATTCTCGTGCTTTAGACAGGTGGGGTAAAAAGGTATATACTTCTGCTACCCTGTCTGTAAGGGCTTTAAATTGCCAGTTTCATATGTTTAAATATCAGCAATTTCTTTTGTCTGTTTTAAAGCAAAAGCTTGCTTCCCTTCCTGCTTGTGCAGAGGACAAGGAACTTCAGGATGTTTTGCATGCTACTGAACAGGTTAACAAGCATAGCTTACATTGTGGTTTTGATGCTTTGGATGCTTCTTGCAGGGCTGCTGCCTCTGGTACTGTGATTAGGAGACATGCCTGGCTTCGTGAACAAAGTTTACCTGAACAGGTTAAGGCTAAGTTATTAGATGCCCCTGTTCAACAAGATGTTCTTTTGGTTCTAAGGCTGAGGAAGTTATTAAAAGATGGAAGAAAAGGCAAAATCCATGCAGACTGCAAAGATTTCTTGCAAGTTCAGCCTCCTAGATTTTCCAGGAATTGGCCCTCTAAAATTGGTCCTTTCCCACGTCTGACAGGCCTCAAAGGGGAAGATATAGACGCTCCAGAGGTCGTGGTCAAGGCCAGACCTCTTACAGATCTAGACAATGGACTGCTTCTTCACCTAGAAGGGGAGAAGACAGATCCCAATCTCAAAGAAAGCAAACTCAATGACTCCCTCGGTTGGGCTTCAGGACCCCTTCACCTGGACGCCCCTCTCGGAGGAAAACTGTCTCTTTTTTACAGAAATTGGACTCATATTACCCAGGACAGATGGGTATTGGACGTGATTTTAAAAGGTTACAAGTTCCACTTTCACACTTTGCCAAGGACTCACGGTTGGCCAGATCTGCCAAAACTTCAATGGTCAGAGGCCTTAACTCAAGTGGATGCTCTTCTGGCCATGAGAGCCATAGAGCCTGTTCCACTCTCAGAAATGGGAAAAGGGTTCTATTCAAGGCTGTTTCTGGTTCCCAGAAAACAAAACTCATGGAGACTTATTCTGGACCTTTCTGTGTTAAACACCTTTTTGGAAATTCCAAAGTTCAAGATGCTTACTCTGCAACAGCTAATTCCAATGCTCTCTCAGGACGCCTGGATGGTGACATTGGACTTAAAGGAAGCCTATTTGCATATCCCTATCAGGCAAGAACGCAGGAAATTCCTCAGATTCAAGGCAGGTTCGAGGCACTTTCAATTCTCTGTTCTGCCCTTTGGTTTATCTACTGTGCCCAGAGTCTTCACCAAGTGCCTGGCACCAGTAGTGGCTTACTGCAGACTTCAGGGGATCCAGATTTACCCCTATTTGGACGACTGCCTTATTCAGGCAGACAGCAAAGATCTTCTGCTTCAACATCTGGACAATTCACCTTCCTACTTTCTTTCCAAATCCTCAAAATAAAGGGGAAAGGATTTTGCATTCATTGGATGTGCACAGACAGTTACGATTTTACTTGGACAAGACTAAAGATTTCAGAAAGTCTAACCAATTGTTTGTTTCCTTTGCCTCCAGTTCTCTTGGAAAACCTATTTCTAAACAAACTATTTCCAAATGGATTGCTTATGGAATCAGATTTTGTTACACTCATCATGGGAAACAGTTTCCAGGGACCATTAGAAGTCATTCTACTAGAGCAGCTGCTACTTCTACAGCTTTCCTCAGAGGAGTCCCTACCAAGGATATCTTGGAAGCTGCCACTTGAAGTTCTGTGCATACTTTTTCCAAGCACTACAATCTCCTTGTTTTCTAAGTCTAGGGCAGGCTTTGCCTCTGCTGTCTTGCAGGGTATTCTTGCCTCCCCTTCTTCTATCTAAAGCCTCCTCCCTCTACACTGCTTTGGGATTCCACCCTACAGTTATGACTGCAACAGTGAAACACGAAGAACATAGTACAGTTGTGTACACCTACCATAAATGTAGATGTTCGAGTGTCTTCACTGTTGCAGTCGGGTTCCTCCTCCTATCCCTCTTTTCTCTTATTTGTGGTGTATTTGTGTTTCCTTGTTGGATTCATTTTTGATTTGTTGGGGACTTCTGACATCTAGGGCAAGAAAGGCTGGAGAAGATGGCGTCGGCTGAGGGCTATGTACCAAGGCGTACTGACGTCAGGATACTAGCTTATACAGCCGACGCCGGACCCAGACTTTGGGATTCTGGCCGACCTCGGGCTGCCTGCCGGCAGGAGCACCCTACAGTTATGACTGCAACAGTGAAGACACTCGAACATCTACATTTATGGTAGGTGTACACAACTGTACTTTCCCCTTCCTTCAACAATACCAAGTGGAGGGCTCTGGACCCAGTGCCAGACCTTCTGACTCATTCGTCGGGAGTTCTTCACCCCTCTCTTGTATCCCTCAAACTGACAGCTTGGCTGCTGCACTTCCCAACCTAGCCAGGTCTCATGATTTGTCTCCCGCGGTTCAGCATTTCTAAAGTGTCCACCTGGAAACTATATAACAGCAAATGGAAATGATTTGGTCACTGGGCTTCTCAACATGGTATTGATCCCTTTATTGCCCCTATTCATAGCATTCTGGAATTTTTGACTTCACTTTTCCACGGTGGTGCGGCAGCCACTACTATAAGGGTTCAATTGGCTGCCATATCTGACTTCCATGTGGGATGCAGAGGTTCTAACATTATGTCCCACAGATTATGTAAAGCCTTTTTGAAAGGGACTCATTACCTTCGACCCCCTATCAAACATCCGATTACTCCCTGGAATCTAAATTTGGTGCTGTCTCAACTCATGCTTCCCCCTTTTGAGCCTGCATCTTCTTGTCCTTTGAAGTTCCTTTCTTGGAAGACAATTTTCTTAGTGGCCATTACTTCGGTGCATAGAGTTTATGAACTTCAAGCACTCTCTATTAGGCCCCTATATTTGGTCTTTCACCCCGACAGGGTGTCTCTAAGAAGAAATCCATCCTTCCTTACGAAGGTCTGTTCCGAAGTGAACTTGAACCAGTCCATTGAACTTCCCACTTTTTTCAGGCATCATGCCAGTAAATTGGAGTACATGTTGCATAAACTTGATGTTCACAGACAATTGAGATTTTATTTGGACAGAACAAAAGAATTCAGAAAATCAGATCAACTATTTGTTTCCCATGCAGACAATAAGAAGGGTCTTTCTGTATCCAAAGTTACGTTGTCCAAATGGCTTTCTGATTGTAGTTTGCATATTCTTCATACCATCAACCTTTAGAACGTGAAGTGAAAGCTCATTCTACCAGGGCTGTTTCTACGTCCTTAGCTCGTTTACCTTTGGACACCATTTGTGCAGCTGCTACTTGATGTTCATCGTGTTTCACTGTTGCAGTCATGACTGTAGGGTTCTCCCCTGCCGGCAGGCAGTCCTCGGTCGGCCAGAATCCCAAAGTCTGGGTCCGGCGTCGGCTGTTCAACCATGCTCCCTGACGTCAGAGCGCCAGGAGTACAAAGCTGACAGCCGACGCCATGTTCTCCAGTCTTTCTTGCCGTGCGGTGATAGCAGTTCGCAAGTGCCGGTCGGCTGACTCCTGACAATCTTTTCTGAAAAAACTTCAGTCTGAAGACTTTCTTCTCCACTCAAAGCTAAGTACCCCGTTGGGGAAACTTTTTCTTGCTCCAGTCCGATGTCAGAAAAAGTTAATAGTTGTATTTCATGTGGGAAGCAAATACCTCATAAGGATTTTCATTCTTACTGTATTCCTTGCTTAGGCCCTGACCACGATGTAGCTAGTTGTCGGTTTTGTGCTAGATTCAATCAACGTACAATTAAACGAAGGTACGATTTTGCATTTCATTACTTCGGTAGGCATTTTAATTACAAAATGTCGTCGGATACGGTTCCGGCTACCGGAGTTCACAAACGACGCAAGGACAAAGACAGGCCTCCGAGGTCCAAATCTGACGATATTGCACAAGCGGAGCCAGCTTCAGGTCCGGCCGTCGTCAGTGAGGCGCTTTTGCAGCCCCTGTCGTCGGCCATTTCGGAACCGATGGCCGAAATGGACTCCCACGAGGAGCCAACAAGGCCTATGAATATTTCTATTGCAGGACCTTCGGACAATGCTCCTTCGGATGGGTCCGGAGCCGCTGTGCAGGTACCGGCTTCCGAAGGGGTGTTCAGGCCTACTCAGCTTCTAATAAAGGCAAAGCCAAAGACAAAGGCAAAGACTCCTTCCAAATCAAAGACTGCAACACAGGCCTCTTCGGAACCTGCTCCCAAGTCACAGAAACAGTTACTTAAGATGGCGGAGGATTTACTTACTATGATTAGGGGTTCACATCCCCCTCCAGATAAAAGGCTAAGGCAGGAAGTTTATTATGATTCCTCTGATCAGGCTTCTGTTTCTTCAGTTTCTTCTTCTGACCAGGAATATTCTTTCCCTCCTTATGAGGATTCTGATGCTGAGGAATCCATTCCTTCAGCTTCTCCCCCTGAGGATTTCTCTTTTGGGGAAACTTTGCATGAAATGAGGGAACATTTCCACTGGGAAGGACAGGAGTATTTGGAATCTAAGAAAAGACTAAGGGATTTTCTTCTTCTTCCCCAGCATAGACCCCTGGCTATTCCTCCTGTTTTGGATATTGTGGATGATGCTTTTTCGGAGGCTAACTTAACTCCTGACTCTTTTCCTCCTGCTCCTGTTAAGCCTGATAGATATTACAGGGTTCCTGATTCCCACCAGTTTTTATACAAGAACCCTACTGCTGACCCTGAAACCATTTCTCAGGGTCCTAAGGGAGTTAAAGCCGCTTCTGCTAAAAACCCCATTCCCACTGAGAAGGATTCTAGATCTTTAGAAAGATGGGGCAAAAAAGTGTACACTTCTGCTACTTTATCTATTAGGGCTTTAAACTGTCAGTTTCATATGCTGAAATACCAGCAATTTCTCTTGTCTGTTTTAAAACAAAAGCTTACTTCCATTTCTGCCTGTGCAGATGATAAGGAATTACATGATTTAATGCATGCCACTGAGCAAGTTGGGAAGCATGGTTTACACTGTGGATTTGATGCCTTGGAGGCTTCTTGTAGGGCTGCTGCCTCTGGCACAGTAATTAGAAGGCATGCATGGTTAAAGGAACAAAATTTGCCAGAACAAGTAAAAGCTAAATTATTGGATGCTCCTGTTCAACATAATGTTATGTTTGGACCAAAAGCTGAAGAGGTGATTAAAAAGATGGAGGACAAGGCGAAATCCATGCAAACAGTTAAAGATTTCTTACAAGTACAGCCACCCAGATTTAGCAGGAATTGGCCTACAAAAAATTGGTCCTTTCCCAATTCAGACAGGCCTCAGAGGGGTAGATACAGACGCTCCCGAGGAAGGCCTCAAACACAAGCCTCTTGTAGACCAAGACAGTGGACTGCTTCCACCCCTAGGGGAGGAGAGGACAGGTCACAAACTCATAGGAAACAGACTCAATGACTCCCTCTGTTGGGCTGCAGGCACTTCTTGCCTGGAAGCCCCTCTCAGAGGAAAACTTTCTCTTTTTCATCGAAATTGGACTCATATAACCCAAGACAAGTGGGTTCTGGATGTGGTTTCAAGAGGTTACAAATTCCATTTTCATACCCTTCCAAGGCCAAGCGGATGGCCAGACCTTCCAAAACATCAATGGACAGAGGCCTTAAACCAGGTGGAAGCTCTTTTGGCTATGAAAGCCACAGAACTTGTTCCACTTTCAGAGATGGGACAAGGTTTTTACTCAAGGCTCTTTCTAGTCCCCAGGAAGCAAAATTCATGGAGACCCATCCTGGATCTGTCAGTCTTGAACACCTTTCTAGAGATTCCAAAATTCAAGATGCTTAGTTTACAGCAGCTACTTCCAATGCTGTCCAAAAATGCATGGATGGTAACTTTGGATTTAAAGGAGGCATATTTACACATTCCCATCAGGCAGGAACGCAGAAAATACCTCAGGTTCAAGACCGGATCGAGGCACTTTCAATTCTCTGCGCTGCCCTTTGGATTGTCTACTGCGCCCAGGGTCTTGACCAAATGCCTGGCTCCAGTAGTAGCTTACTGCAGACTCAGGGGAATTCAAATTTACCCTTATCTGGACGACTGTCTTATTCAGGCAGACAGCAAGGAGGTCTTACTCCAGCATCTACGGTTTGTTCAGGATCTCCTCAAGTTCCTGGGATTCACTGTAAACATAAAAAAGTCAAATTTGACACCTTCACAACAGATAATTTTTCTGGGCGCTTCTTTAAACACAACAACCCAGATGGCATTTCTGACATACGAAAAACAGTTTCAGCTGGCTTCAACGTTCAAAAACTTGGCAACTTTAACTCCGCTATCTGCAAGGAGATTCCTGCAGGCTTTGGGTTACATGGCCTCCTGCATCCTTCTTGTTCCATATGCAAGACTACACATGAGGAAAATACAGTGGTACCTAAAAAGTGTATGGTCTCAGCATTGCCACAGTTTAGACATACTGATCTCCGTCCTGCCTTGTCTTCAAAAGGAATTCCTTTGGTGGTCCAAGGCATGTACTCTAAACAAAGGGAAACCCTTCTGTCTGCCTCCTGCCACTCAGATTCTAACCACGGACGCCTCGGATTATGCATGGGGAGCCCATTTTCAGGGCAACTGTCTGCAGAGCCTATGGACAAAGGATCAGAAGCACCTGCATATCAATTTAAAGGAAATGTTAGCCGTTCAGAAAGCTCTAATGGCCTTCAGGAATGTTCTACAACCAGGACAACTACTGATACGGACAGACAACACCACAGTTATGTAGTACATAAACAAGCAAGGGGGATCTCATTCCTACCCCCTTTGCAGGCTAGCCATGGATCTATGGAACACAGCTCTAGCTTGCAATCAGGACCTTCAAGATCAGTTTCTACCAGGGAAGCAAAACTTCCTGGCAGACAGTCTGAGCAGAAACCTTTCGGATCCACACGAGTGGATGCTGGACGCCGAAATATTCAGGATGATAACAGCAGTCTGGGGATGTCCCCACATAGACCTCTTTGCATCCCATCTCAATTATCAACTACAGAATTTTTGCACCAGGACTTTCCACGAACAAGCTTGGAAAGTGGATGCACTATCTTTCAGTTGGAGAAACCTCTCGGAATATGCCTTTCTGCCTCTTCCTCTTCTTCCACGGGTATTATTAAAGATCAAACAGGACAGGCCCAAGATGATAATCTTGTTGGCCCCAAATTGGCCTCGACAGTTTTGGTACCCTACTCTGAAAAACATATGTCAGGAGCCCCCTTGGGTCTTACCACAGACTCCGAACCTTCTGTCCCAACATCAGGGTCAGGTTCTACACTCCCATGTCAGCACTCTCAGCCTGGCGGCCTGGTTAATTCAGGGCCTTTGATTCCTTCTCTCCTACCCAAGCAGGTTATGGATGTCATTTTAGAAGCCAGACGTCCTAGCACTAGAAAATCTTATGCAGGAAAATGGAAAAGATTTTGCTCCTGGATGCAGGCTCAGGATTCTGATCCTCTTCTTCCTAACATTCCTTTGATTTTACTTTACCTGACAGATCTCTTACATAAGGGTCTCTCTTTCTCTTCCATTAAGATACATGCCTCTGCTATTTCCGCTCATTATAATACAGACCCTCCAATCTTTTCCCACCAGCTCATGAGACAGTTTCTCAGAGGAGCTAAGAACTTAAGACCTCCTAGATCTCCTCCCATTCCTGCTTGGGATCTCAACTATGTTTTGGAAAAGCTCACTTTACCTCCTTTTGAGCCTGCTGCCTCTTCTGACATCAAGTTTTTATCTTGGAAAACAGCCATCATGTTAGCCCTGACCTCTGCCAGGAGAGTTTCAGAGTTGCAAGCTCTTATGGCTGTGTAACCTTATATTATTTTTCATCAAGACAGGGTGTCTTTGAGGACTAATCCTACATTCATGCCTAAGGTGGTTTCCAGAGTGGCTTTAAATCAAACTATCCACTTGCCAATTTTTTCCCCCACTCCTCAAAATAAAGGGGAAAGGATCTTACATTCCTTGGATGTACACAGACAACTACGTTTTTACCTGGACAGAACCAAGGACATCAGAAAATCAGAGCAATTGTTTGTTTCTTATACTTCAAGTTCCCAAGGTAAAGCCATTTCAAAACAGACCATTTCTAAATGGATTGCTCATGGAATCAGATTTTTTTATTCACACCATGGAAAGCAAATCCCAGGGAGTATACGGACTCATTCCACCAGAGCTGCTGCCACTTCTGCTGCCTTCCTCAGGGGAGTTCCTACCAAAGACAGTTTGGAAGCTGCAACTTGGAGTTCTGTGCATACTTTTTCAAAGCACTACAATCTACCTCTCTACTCTAAGTCTAGGGCAGGCTTTGCTTCTGCAGTCTTGCAGGGCCTTATAGCCGCACCTTCTGCTTTATGACCACCTCCCTTTCTTTTTGCTTTGGGATTCTACCCTACAGTTATGACTGCAACAGTGAAACACGATGAACATAGTACAGTTGTGTACACTTACCATAAATGTAGATGTTCGAGTGTCTTCACTGTTGCAGTCTGGGTTTCCCTCCCTCCTGTCCCCTCTTATTTTTACTTTTGTGTGGTTCCTTTTTTCACCATTCTTCTGAGGTGTATTTGCAAAGGATATGGGACCTTTTTCATTTTGGGACTCCTGACATCTGGGGCAAGAAAAACTGGAGAACATGGCGTCGGCTGTCAGCTTTGTACTCCTGGCGCTCTGACGTCAGGGAGCATGGTTGAACAGCCGACGCCGGACCCAGACTTTGGGATTCTGGCCGACCGAGGACTGCCTGCTGGCAGGGGAGAACCCTACAGTCATGACTGCAACAGTGAAGACACGCGAACATCTACATTTATGGTAAGTGTACACAACTGTACTGTCCAAACCTCATAGGTTTATTACTCATTATAGGGCTTCCTTTGGTTCCACCGTTCTTAGGAATGTACTCCCGTGAGCCGCCCAGGATTAGGGTGCTTGGGACCCTACCCACGTGTAAGAACAAATGGCGAGATTGAACAACTTCACATAAAGACGTTGTGTTCTTACTATAACGTTCCATGTGAGTTGTTCATCTCGCCTTTGTTCTTACACTCCCTCCCACCTTCCCCCTCCATGTTCTGGAAGAACGGGTATGGCTGGTGGTCTGGTTGATCTTACTAGTATCCTCTTGTCAGCCAGGTTATCTTTTAACTAACTGTAAATAGTTACTTTGTTATATTGGGTTGCTTAGTTGTGTTTCTTGCTGGGTTCAGCAAACTAGATCTGGGGTTTGGCAGCAGAGCATCATGGGATAAGGGACTGTGCCTCGAGCTTCTCCGAGATCTAGAGCTTGGAAAGCGGCTGACTGTGAGCCGATGTATCGGCTCCGAACCCACGAGTAAGAACAAAGGCGAGATGAACAGCTCACATGGAACGTTATGGTAAGAACATAACTTCTTTTTTTACATGCATGCATTTCCCTAACCACCAATGCTTGTTAGAAAGAATGTAATACTGCAGGTGTTGGCTGTACTGGTGTAAGTTTGATATTGGTTTATCTGACATCTGACTTCACATTTTCTGATATGTGGGCAACTGTTTTGTAGGCATCTGTCTTATTGTTAAATGTCACCTCCTCACTTTTTATAGAGACTCATTCATCCCAACTATATCACCGTGCTGTCCACCATTTCCTTCCTGTACAGTAGTCCCCACAAAACATCATCATTACCATCTGTGCCAGACACTCTCATTCTTTTCCCCATTAAGGATTATATTGTTGCATTCAGTGGGCTGCCCTGCTCTCCCTGCATACTTTGAACAGCTGGCCAACTTTATAAGAGCAGCAGAGTCTTCAGCTGTAGATTCTGTAGACTCTGCATTTTTGAGAGGCTTAAAATTGCACTGAAAGTATTAAAACATTTATAGGTAGTTGACACCAGTGCTGTATAATGGGTCTTTACACTGTTCTGCTCAAGAACACTTTTTTCCTGCAGATACCTCCTGCTACATGTCATTGTACTCTGTATCTACACTGAGGTAGATTGACTTATGTGTTCTGGTTGTTGTTTGCCTTTGGGATCCATTCATTTTAGTCATTCTTGTCCTGTTAATATATGTGGCCCATTGCTTGATTCTTTAGTCAGTATTGCCATTTTGAAATGTCACAATGTGCCCAGTTTCTGCATTTCGACTTCAGTTCTCCTCTTCTAGGTCTTGTTGACAACTTAAGTATTTATTTGTGTTTTTTTTTCCAGCTATAGGTCTTATACTGGGTTTTGTATTTCTTGCTGAGGTGTTTAACATGTTTAACATTTATTTTAGTTATGGAATATGGTGATATTATAGAAAAGGAAGTGATTGTACATGATTTGTGCAGAGTATTGCTTTCACCATGGACAAAAAAGAAGAGAGCTTCTACAGTGTATAATCCTCTCAGATATGAATCAAACATAGTTTCCATATCTGTAGTGTAGTCTCACAATAAAAATACAACAAAAATATTGCTTCAGAATGCATGCAAGTAGATTTTCTCCCTCACTGTGAATAGAAAATTGACAGTGATGCTTTACTAAATGATGAAAGCTGCTTTAACCTGTATCCACCAGACTGTTTCTCAAGTCAAGGGGACTGTTTATTTCCTTTACTAATCTTGCTGATATAATTGCTTCAGCCATGAAAAAAAGAGAACCATTGTATTTGACTGTGATTTATGAAACGGCATTAAAGATACTAATAATCCTTTCTTTAATCCAAAGACACATTTTTTTTCTTTTTTCCCCAAGAGTTTGAAAAAAGAATATCAAATTTGGAACACTGTCATTATTCGATGCTGAGCAACGTTAATCATTTTTATTATGTTGAAATGGTTTCATAGTCTTGGAAGGTAATCTAATATTTCAGTGTTTGTGAGAAGACCATCAATCCATTTGTTTGGAAGAAACAGTCTAGGAACAGTTTACTTAAATTGCTTAGGGTTGCCACCTTTTCACATGCCTAAAGTGGGACATTTTTGGTACAAACGTCAGATTTTGTAGGCCAAAACATACCCATGGCCAGTACAAAGGACAGAATTTCACTTTTTTGCCTAAATAAAAGCTTATTCTTGTAACGTTTTAGTTGCTTATTCTGTTTCTTATAAGATTTAGGTGTTTCAGATACAAAATAACTGTTTTATGCAACTATTACGTAAAATATAGGAAATAATTTTGCCCTAAAATCTCAGGACATTTGCCATTTTTACAATTTTTTTGCAGGACACAACTGCCCAAAGAGGGACTGTCCCTCGCAAAGTGGGACAGGTGGTAACCCTAAAATTGCTGGCTTGGCTGAGGCTTTACTTAGGTTATAGACAAGAGTATACAGGGCACTGCATTCCAACCATTCAGTATGTCTTTTCTCAGAATATTCCCTTTTCTCTGAGGTATATGGTGATCTCAATTCACTCATCCTGGGTAGGAGGGGCACACCTTTGCATGTGATCCCTGATGGATACTGGAAACGTGGGGTGGGGTGCATAAGGGCTGGAGCGGGACATTGGCTGAGTCACACATTAAGACATGGATGATACTGTGCAGTTCCCATTGCACATTCCATCTTTGGTCAGTGTTAACATATGGAGAGGAAGGGATTAGGCACTGAAGACAAAAAATATTCCCTTGGCAACAGTGTGATGCTGCTCCAGGATGATTTGATTTCTCTTTCCAGCCTAAAATGTGGTAAGAGAAAGTCTTGGAGGGAGATGGGTGGTATTGGTAGATCTGGCAGTCAAGAAGGGGCACTGGGAGTAGCTGATAATCATCTGTTGGAGGGGTGAGCCAAAAGTAGAACAAAAAATATATAATTTCTTTATAAACAATTTTTTCAGTTGGCCACATTCAGTAACCATGACATAGCAGTAGCAAGAGGCCTTCGTTCCTGTTTTGACAAGCATGAAGTTTCATCCATACACACCTAATGTGATATTTCATTTCTTCTTAACTTTACTAATGCTTAAACCATTTTAACCTTTGCCATGCATATTTTCCTCAAGCAGGATTTTATATTACTTTTGGCTACATCTCGATTGTGGCCAATAATAAAGTTAGTCCTCGTCTCTAAATTTTTTTAAATTTGAGTCTGAATATCTTTTAGAACTCCATACTTTCTTCATCTGTTTACTAACTCATTTACAGTTAGTTTCTGGAAGTATTTTGACATCTAATCAGAGCTTAAACCCTCACTTAAAGAATGAAGTGGTGGCACAAATCATTTTGTCAGTTCAGTTGCACCTTGATATGGATGTTGATAGTCATAATGCATTTCATGTTAGATGGGTTGCTTACATTTCAACAGTAAGTGTATCCTTATCTGCACAGCTACAAATTAAAAAAAATGAAACAGGGAAAATTTATTTTATTGAAAATGCCAGTATCTTCATTGGGTAAATAATTAAAAAATCATTTGATATGAATAAGTTAACTGTCTAATAGATTTTCAGTCTCAACTTAACACAATGTGTGTATCCAATCAGTCCTTGAAAAGTTTTTAAAAAAACTTTTATTAAGTTATCACTTGTGACATAGGCAAACATGCATTTATATAAGTAATCAAAACACACAAGTTTGCGTTTATAAACATTATACATCCTGTATATTATGTATGATATAATCAAAGCAGCATTACATAAATTTTTCAGTTCCTGTCTTCACTTAAACCTCATTCCTTCTTTAAAACATTTTTCTGCACATCTTGTTTTCTTCCCATGTTACCAGTTTCCATTTTTCCATGTAGCTTACTCCTCCCCTTTTGTAAAGACACAATTCCTGTTATTTTATCTCTGTTAGAATGTTCACTACTTCAAGTATAGTTGGTTTAGATTTTGATTTCCATTTTCTAGTAATTGCTTTTTTGGCAATTCAGATCCTGTAGCCCAGCTAAAAAAAACATTTCCTTAGTTACACTCATTTGTTTGCCCAGTATTCCTGGCAAAGTACTCTGTAGGGAATTTTTAAAGTCTGCCAACTCATTACACCGAGAATATATGCTCCTGAGTATCTGTTTCTTCCCCATTACAGTTCCAACATTTGCCATCTACCTGAGGAAAAATTATTTGGAGTCTGCTTGGAGTATGTAAGTATCTATGCAAACACTTACGGGCAGAAATCCTAAATCTTTTAGGTTTTGTTGCATATTTAGGAGCCATTCATATGTCCTCCCATAGTTTCTTTGTGAACTGCATATCTAATTTCTCTTCCCAACTTTTCTGACCTCTTCTGATTGCTTCCTATAGTTGTTATGCAGTATTTTATATGCCCTACTAATTAGCCCTTTTTAACAGCAGCTTCTGTTTTAGATTCATTTAAAAACTCAACCAGTGCAGGTCTTTAATTTAGGATTTCCCCTATCCCTTTTTCCTTGTCTGTACTCAGCCTTCCGTATCAGGGATTGATATCATTGGCTAGCCTGCAATCCAAATGTATTCTTCACTTCTTTCCATTCTGTTATCTTTCCCTCTCTGAGTATTTGTTCCTAATATCTTGGTTCCTTTGTTAGTTTCCTCCAGTAAATTCCACCCCCCTCTTGCCTAGTCACTTTATCCCTAATTGCAGTCATCCATATTGTCAGAATCTCCTATCTTCATTTTCATGTTGGCTTAGTTCTTAGTATACTTTCTGCTACTTTCAGTATAATCATTTGTATGACTGCTGGTATTCTCCTCAAGGGTCTATACCCAAAATCCGATTCTTTCCTTGTTTCTTGAATTAGTCCCCAGCTTCATCATTACTCCTTTCCACTTCGAATTGTAGTTTTTGACTTGTGGTGAGTATAAGAGCTTTAACTGTGTAGCTATAAAATATCCATTCAGTCCATATATTTCTAGTTAATCACTGTATATTAATCAGATCAGACAATAGTAGTAGAAGTAGCGAACGTAAAGTCTTAAGTCAAAACAAAACAAAACAAAAAGCAATAATAGAAAATATATAATTGTACAGCATTACTAAGTATTCGAAAGTAATCCAAGCAAGGCAGGCAGTCTGTTTCCAGTCGAATATCCTTTACTAAGTACACAGACAAGCGATCCAAGTAAAACAAAAATAGAGTAATAATTTCCTCACAAGCTTTATGTATATATATATATATATATATATATATATATATATATATATATATATATATATATATATATGTACTTTTTATCAGGCATGGGAGTGGTTTGGTACACATGTTAAATTCACATCCCTTCCCCCATTAGTGTGACATTCGAGCTGGTCCTGCCCTACTTAGTAGCTGTCATAATAATATATAACCCTTATGTACTTTAAATAAAATTATATAATGATGTGGTACCTCTTATTTAACCAAATTATTAAGTAGATTATTAAGTCTGTGATTTTATCCAAGACAATATACTACATGGCTGGAAATATTGTCTTCCCATTTTAATCTATACTCTTAAGTACTTAATTTTATCATGTCCCCATAAATGTGGATATTGCTAAACCAGTTCATATGTGTGTACATAGTTTATAGATATAGCTTTTGTTTTATCTTCCATAATTTTATATCTAGAAAAAAAAGCTGGAATATTTCCAGCCATGTAGTATATTGTCTTGGATAAAATCGCAGACTTAATAATCTACTTAATAATTTGGTTAAATAAGAGGTACCACATCATTATATAATTTTATTTAAAGTACATAAGGGTTATATATTATTGTGACAGCTACTAAGTAGGACAGGACCAGCTCGAATGTCACACTGATGGGGGAAGGGACGTGAATTTAACATGTGTACCAATAAAATTCTGTTTTACAGCACAATAAACCACTCCCATGCCTGATAAAAAGTATATATATATTTAGAAAGCTTGTGAGGAAATTATTACTCTATTTTTGTTTTACTTGGATCACTTGTCTGTGTACTTAATAAAGGATTTTCGACTGGAAACAGACTGCCTGCCTTGCTTGGATTACTTTCGAATACTTAGTAATGCTGTACAATTATATATTTTCTATTATTACTTTTTGTTTTGTTTTGTTTTGACTTAAGACGAGTTTACGTTCGCTACTTCTACTACTATTGTCTGATCTGATTAATGTACAGTGATTAACTAGAAATATATGAACTGAAAATCTTCCACACAGAGAAGTTTCTTACACTGTTTTGTTTTTAGACCCACTACACTTTAGTGGGTTGTTTTGAGACTTCGGGGATACCACGGAGATTACTTGTTTTTTATAAAATATCCATTCAGATCAGGTAATCCTAAACCTCCATGTTCTATTGGGAGAATCAACTTATTCCAGTTCTTGATAGTGAAAGTTGTTAATATGATTTATATAAGTACAGTTTTATATATTTTTCAGGTAGTTACTTAATTATTTATATACATTTTTAGTTTTTAACTCAGTCTTTATCAGTTGTATGTACATTTACCATGAATTCACATATTAGTGCTGTTACAGCTATTTGATTATAAAAATATTAGCACTACTTTATGACTTGATATGAAAGATATTGTGAAAATTGCTTAGTATATGGTGAGACATCAGCACATTAAAAATATGAATTGAGTAACATGTATTTTCTATAACTTGTGCTGCATATAGGTTATGTGGTACATCATAATATATATATATATATATATATATATATATATATATATATATATATATATATATATATATATCCAGTTTTCTGGCTGTGAAGTTTATAGTAATGTATATGTTTATTTAAAGTTGTGTTTTTGATAGTCTATATATATTGTTGCTATTTATTTACATATTTTATTAATTGACAGTGCTGCTCATTAAGGCAGTGTGTCTATATATGGTAATGGATTTCAGCTGTCTGCATCATTAATTTTAATTGTCAGTTAAAACGCTTATTGAAGTATTTTTCCCGCGCATTTATATATTTAAGAACTGTGTATTTTGCTTACTGTTATCTGACGAAGCGTAGGGTACACTACGCGAAAGCGCTCATCCATTTTTATATGTTGTGAACCATTAAACCTGCCTTGGATTTTATTTGGTGTTCGAGAATTCTTTATTGAGTGTCATCGTGGCTAGATCTTCCGTTACTGTTTCCTGCATTTGTATTTTGTTTGATGGGAGATCTACCTAGCGGTATAGTTGCATTCATCTTTTAAAAACTTTTTTTCGTTCTCATTGTTGCAACTTACTGCACACGATGGAACCCACAGTTACTGTACCATCTCAATGCCCGGAGTCGAGGGATACTGCTACGTTATGGAATGGACTGGTATATCAGGATTCTAACCCTTTATTGTCTCTGGATTTTGCTCACAACTTTGGTACTATACCTCCTCATAATACTGGTGAGAATCTAACTGAATTTTACAAGTTGTTGAAAATTTTTGAGGATGATCTATATCAGCTGCAACGTTATGCTTGGCAGAGGTTGCACTTAGAGGCTTGTTTGCATTTTAAAGTAGTCCCCAGAGGCATGCGGGTTTTCTGCATGACTACTTATGGGGATTCTCATCCAATATTACTGAAACAGTGGCAAGACTTGAACATTGAATTAGGTTTCAGTTATGTCAAGCTATTGTTGCAATATTTTTTGCCTTTGGAGGCTGACTTACGGAATAAAGTTGATACTACCTACAAAGATCTAACTGAACGTTTTGTTTCTGACTTTTGTCTGAATAAGTTACGTAATGTCTTCATACAGATCAATGCCTTCAGTGATAGACTCAAGCTTACTAAGCAGCGCAAACTTGTGAGGGACCATAATGATTTCTCTAGGGGCCAAGTGTTTGTTTGGCCCAGATCCCATAATACACAGGATTCTGCTCAACATCTTGAATCTGGGTCACGAAGTAACATAGCTACGTCAGTACCTTGTAATAACGGAGTTTCAGATGTTCCTCCATTACCTGTTTTGCCAGCGTCAATTATACCTCCTCATACTGGCTCTGATGAACTCCCGTTAGAATCACCCTCAGGTGTTTGTAGTAATAATGAACGCTCAGCTACGGACACACCTCCACCTAACCAACAGGCGTTCTTCAGCAATCAGGCTGCCCTTGCTGCAGGAGCAATACCCAAGTCAGCTCATTCGGGAAATGTTTCTTCCTTTTTGCCTTATCAGAGGAAATTCACATCGCAGACGAGAGGACGGTCCAACAGCAGAGGCCCACGGAAAAGAAAATACTCAGGAGAGAGGTTTGCACAAAACAGAAGGACAAGGTATTGACTAGTTTGGTATTTAACTTTTCTGATTTTATGTTGGACGATTCACATGTTAGCCTGTTGAATAGAGGGCTTAATTTTATTCCTGCCACTTCGGCAACACTTAGTGAAACCCTCATAGATTTGAGACTTTTTTGTCGTCAAGTCTCTTTGAAGTTGTTCTTTTCTGATACAGCTGATGTAACAGCCATCAGCTCACAACTGTTTCAGTATAAGCGCAGTAGTTCTTTTACACCAACAATGCCTTCTCAGATTGAATGTTTCCTCAAATTATGTGAATGTGATTTTTATGGTCTTTTTTCTAACACTTGTAAGAAAGGAAGATTTTACAATTTAACACAGCAAGAATCTAAGTCCCTTCATGATCTTATGTATAACTATACTGTAACTATAAAACCTGCAGATAAGGGAGGGGGGGTAGTACTGTTGAATACATCAGACTATGAGACAAATATGCTAACTATGCTTTCTGATCATGCTACCTATAAGGAAATTGATCAAAGTGAAATAAATAGTATCATACATAATGTACTAGATACTTTGTATGATTTATTAATGTGTCGTCAGATTAGTCCAGAAATCTTTGAGTATTTTTCAATAAAACATCCAGTAATACCTATTATCAAGGGATTACCCAAGATACACAATGATACCCTCCCCATACCCATGAGACCCATTGTCTCAGGAGATAAATGGATAACATCCAATATTTCCATTTTTCTTGAACATCTGCTGAGACCTGTTGTTAATCAGTTTTCCTCCATTTTGAAAGACACTTACCATCTACTAGAAAGCCTAAGTACTTTAACATTAGATGTTGCTGAACATGAATATCTGCTTATCACACTAGATGTAAGAAATTTATTTACATCTATACCAAATGATGTAGGTATACAATCAGTTCGAGAACTACTAGTTAATGAGACATCTTTTAGTAATGACAGGATAATCTTGATATGTCAATTACTGGAACTGATACTTCATAATAATGTCTTTCTATTTGGAGATAGATGTTTTTTGCAACAGTGGGGGGTTGCCATGGGCACCCCCTGCGCTAATACTTATGCAAATCTGGTGGTTTTTTGGTGGGAGAAAACCTATCTGTTTGGAAATTAAATGTTTAACTTTGTTAAACTTTATAAACGGTTTGTGGATGATATCCTTATCATTTGGGAAGGTTCTCAACAGTTATTTGATCAGTTTTTGATATATCTAGAAACGAGTACTTCCTTCCTTAGATTTACGAAGGATGTTTCATCACGGAAATACATTTCTTAGATGTGTCCCTAAGGTTAACAGAATGTGGTTCTATTGTCTCTTCTTTGTATAGGAAACCAGTATGGAAAAATACAATTCTTAAATTTGACAGCATGCATCCCAGACATACCTTTTATGGTATTGTCAAAAGCCAATTCGTGAGGATTTTGAGACTTTGTAAAGAGCGTGAATCCTTACTGCTAGAGGCTGACGTTATGGAATCCCTATTTATAAATAGAGGCTATGAGCCCACTATGGTGAGGAACTTTAGAAGAAATGTTTTGGGTAGTATAGATTCCTCGAACATGGAGGATGTTATTACATCTGGTGAATTCAGTGAATACAATAGATATAGAGGCAGGAATAATTCATATAATGTTAATAATACAGTTAAATATATTATCAAATATACTAGTGATATCAAGAAAATACAAGAAGTGATTTACAGAAATTGGAATGTCCTTTTTATGGACACTCAGACTAAACAATTAGTAGGCAGTAAACCCAGATTTCTATTTAAGAATAGTAAGAACTTCAAACAAATTTTATGTAATGACCATGTTAATTTGATTGCTCCTGTCATTTCCACGTCATTGGCCCATGGCACTTTTGCTTGTAACCAGTGTAGTAGATGTAGCTATATTACTAGCACTCAAGTTTACAAGCATCCCACTATTGATTTTATTTTTACTCCTAAGTTTCATGCAACCTGTAATACACGTAATCTCATTTATCTTGCCAATTGTATGGCCTGTCAAGCCTTTTACGTGGGCTTGACCAAAAGGAGACTACAGGACAGAATTTATAATCACCTTTACGACATCCGTAAAGGTAATGAGGCTAATGCACTAGCGAAACATACGTTAGAATATCCTTCCCATACCTTTTGTTTTAGAGTTTTACAGGTGGTACGGCAAAATCAAAGGGGTGGCGATTCTGATAATGAATTGGCTTTAATTGAATTGAAGTGGATTTTAAGACTTAGTGCACATCTATCCCCAGGTTTAAACAATCACATATTCATTAAACCAGTTCTTGATAGTAAAAGTTGTTAATATGATTTATATAAGTACAGTTTTATATATTTTTCAGGTAGTTACTTAATTATTTATATACATTTTTAGTTTTTAACTCAGTCTTTATCAGTTGCATGTACATTTACCATGAATTCACATATTAGTGCTGTTACAGCTATTTGATTATAAAAATATTAGCACTACTTTATGACTTGATATGAAAGATATTGTGAAAATTGCTTAGTATATGGTGAGACATCAGCACATTAAAAATATGAATTGAGTAACATGTATTTTCTATAACTTGTGCTGCATATAGGTTATGTGGTACATCATAATATATATATATATATATATATATATATATATATATATATATATATATATATATATATATATATATATCCAGTTTTCTGGCTGTGAAGTTTATAGTAATGTATATGTTTATTTAAAGTTGTGTTTTTGATAGTCTATATATATTGTTGCTATTTATTTACATATTTTATTAATTGACAGTGCTGCTCATTAAGGCAGTGTGTCTATATATGGTAATGGATTTCAGCTGTCTGCATCATTAATTTTAATTGTCAGTTAAAACGCTTATTGAAGTATTTTTCCCGCGCATTTATATATTTAAGAACTGTGTATTTTGCTCAATGTTATCTGATGAAGCGTAGGGTACACTACACGAAAGCGCTCATCCATTTTTATATGTTGTGAACCATTAAACCTGCCTTGGATTTTATTTGGTGTTCGAGAATTCTTTATTGAGTGTCATCGTGGCTAGATCTTCCGTTACTGTTTCCTGCACTTGTGGTGAGTATAAGAGCTTTAACTGTGTAGCTATAAAATATCCATTCAGTCCATATATTTCTAGTTAATCACTGTATATTAATCAGATCAGACAATAGTAGTAGAAGTAGCGAACGTAAACTCGTCTTAAGTCAAAACAAAACAAAACAAAAAGCAATAATAGAAAATATATAATTGTACAGCATTATTAAGTATTCGAAAGTAATCCAAGCAAGGCAGGCAGTCTGTTTCCAGTCGAATATCCTTTACTAAGTACACAGACAAGCGATCCAAGTAAAACAAAAATAGAGTAATTATTTCCTCACAAGCTTTCTATATATATATATATATATATATATATATATATATATATATATATATAGGGGTTATTATCACATCTCATTATCACAAACATGGGGACAAAATGCTCCACACCGGAAGTATATCCCTCATTGGTGAGATCTGATCATAAACTAATCTCACTGGAAATCCACATCCCGCCACCACCCCAAACAAAAAAGACCACAGTGAAGAACTTCTCTAAAGCAAACTTCACACTACTCAAGACTGGTGTGGTATCCTTCAAGGCCCCTGAGCCAGTGGAAACCACAACCCAAGCTGCGGAAGCTCTTACAAATGCCTTCTATGAACACCTCCAAGACTGCATGGATCAGGCAATCCCAAATAAAACCAAGACTCTTTCCACAAAGGGCAAACGTCCAGTCTGGTGGACCCCAGCCATTAACAAACTTTACAATAAGAGGAGAAAGCTATTACATGATAGAACAAAATCCATAAAAGGGAAGTCACCCCTGATCATTATTAGTAAAAAAATACGAGCACTCATAAAATCAACTAAGGCCAATTTTGAGAGAAAAATTGCCATGGATTCAAAGGACAATCATAAGGCCTTTTTCAGCTATATTAGGAACCTGGGTGGAAACTCCCAGATATGCTCAGAATTAGTCCAAAATGATACAAAAATCACTGAACCCACAGACATTGCCAACATACTGGCAGACAGGTTCAGTGCAAACTTCACCCCCCTCTACCCCCCTAAAGGAGAGATAACTATCCCAGCGGAGTGTAGCCTCCCAGACATCTCAAATGCGCAGGTGAAAGCTGCTCTCTCTAAAGCTAAAAACACAGCATCAATGGGACCGGATGGTGTCCCCGGCTGTGTGCTACACGAGCTAAATGAGGAATTAAACCCGCACATAAGGCAGCTGTTTAATCTCAACCTTACCACAGGATACGTGCCCAAGGAGTGGCGTACGGCAACTGTGGTCCCACTCCACAAAGGCGGTGCCTCTACGGACCCTGGTAATTACCGCCCCATAAGCTTAACAAGTCTAGTCTGCAAAGGTATGGAGAGTATCATAATGGAGCTCATAAACAAAGATATAGGGGACTTGCAGACATTGGACCCGACTCAGTTTGGCTTCGTCAAGGGCAGATCATGCCTTTTGAACTTGGTCGACTTCTTCGAAACAGTCACCAAGGCCATTGATGAGGGAAAGGCAGTCCATACAGCCTACCTTGACCTTGCAAAGGCTTTCGACACAATACCCCACTCGGGTATTGTAGAAAAACTTACCAGCTTAAATGTAAACCCATATGTCACAAGATGGGTTGCAAACTGGCTTAAGGACAGAACCCACAGGGTTAGAGTTGCTGGCGCTATGTCAGACTCCAAGCCGGTCACAAGTGGTGTCCCACAGGGCTCGGTCCTTGGCCCCTATTGTTCGGCATCTACTTCTCAGAAGTACAGGCCAACATGGGAGGACTTTGGCTGACAAAGTTTGCAGACGACTGCAAACTGGGCGCCATAGTGGAAAGTGCATCGGACACGGATATCCTTCAGAAGGGACTCACGGAAACAGATAGCTGGTGCCAGAGCCATGGCCTGAAGTTAAACGCCAAAAATGTATAGTCATACCCTTCGGGAAAAACAAGGTAACCCCAAGCTACCATATAGGTGGCAATCCACTAAGCACAGAAGAGGTTATCAGGGACCTGGGGACCCAGGTTGACAGTGGCCTTTCTTTTGACACTCACGTTGCTAAAGTGGTTAGAAAGACCTTCTACATTGCCCACCTGATCATGAAGGGATTCACATCCAGATCTAGTGAGGTCATTGTTCCCCTGTACTCTTCACTTATCAGACCAATGATCGAGTACAATGCCCCATTCGGGATGTATCTCACCCGACATCTGCAGCAATTGGAGAGACCCCAAAAGTTCCTCACCAAAAGGATAAAGGGACTCCAAAATCTGTCATATGCTGCCAGATTGAAGAAACTCCAGCTCTATTCAGTCGCATACCGTCTGCTCAGAGGTGACATGTGCCTGACATACAAGGCCATGTCCAACCCGGAATTAATGGACATGCTCCACCTCAAAAATCCAAATCCACCAAAACCACTAGAGCAAGCGACTTAAACCTTAGCACGGATATAAATAGGACGTGCTGGAGGGATAGATTTATCACTCAGAGACTCCCTATGCTGTTGAATAAAATCCCGGTCCATGTGAGGCAGAGCACCTCGCTGGCTCTGTTCAAGAGAAATCTTGACCTGTGGATGGGAGATCGTAGGTTTACCCCGGGAATCATCTCTGTGTCACTGCTGGACAGAGGCACAACAAACTAATGGGCACCGTATTTTTTCATATAAGGGGTGGCGTAAGCCACAAAAATTTGGGCTAGGCTTATAAATGCCTTAGGGCAGATAGCCTAGTATAAACCTATGAACCTATATATATATATATATATATATATATATATATATATATATATATATATATATATATATATACATGTACTTTTTATCAGGCATGGGAGTGGTTTGGTACACATGTTAAATTCACATCCCTTCCCCCATTAGTGTGACATTCGAGCTGGTCCTGCCCTACTTAGTAGCTGTCATAATAATATATAACCCTTATGTACTTTAAATAAAATTATATAATGATGTGGTACCTCTTATTTAACCAAATTATTAAGTAGATTATTAAGTCTTTGATTTTATCCAAGACAATATACTACATGGCTGGAAATATTGTCTTCCCATTTTAATCTATACTCTTAAGTACTTAATTTTATCATGTCCCCATAAATGTGGATATTGCTAAAGCAGTTCATATGTGTGTACATAGTTTATAGATATAGCTTTTGTTTTATCTTCCCTAATTTTATATCTAGAAAAAAAAGCTGGAATATTTCCAGCCATGTAGTATATTGTCTTGGATAAAATCACAGACTTAATAATCTACTTAATAATTTGGTTAAATAAGAGGTACCACATCATTATATAATTTTATTTAAAGTACATAAGGGTTATATATTATTGTGACAGCTACTAAGTAGGACAGGACCAGCTCGAATGTCACACTGATGGGGGAAGGAACATGAATTTAACATGTGTACCAATAAAATTTTATTTTACAGCACAATAAACCACTCCCATGCCTGATAAAAAGTATATATATATATATATATTTAGAAAGCTTGTGAGGAAATTATTACTCTATTTTTGTTTTACTTGGATCACTTGTCTGTGTACTTAATAAAGGATTTTCGACTGGAAACAGACTGCCTGCCTTGCTTGGATTACTTTCGAATTCTTAGTAATGCTGTACAATTATATATTTTCTGTTATTACTTTTTGTTTTGTTTTGTTTTGACTTAAGACGAGTTTACATTCGCTACTTCTACTACTATTGTCTGATCTGATTAATGTACAGTGATTAACTAGAAATATATGGACTGAAAATCTTCCACACAGAGAAGTTTCTTACACTGTTTTGTTTTTGGACCCACTACACTTTAGTGAGTTGTTTTGAGACTTCGGGGATACCACGGAGATTACTTGTTTTTTATAAAATATCCATTCAGATCAGGTAATCCTAAACCTCCATGTTCTATTGGGAGAATCAACTTATTCCACTTGATTCTTGTCCTGTTCCCCTCCCAAATAAAATCCTTCAACTCTTTATTACTTACAATCCACAACTTCTTTAGTTGATAAAATTACATTGGACTTTAAAAAAATTGAAGGGACTAAAACATTTTCACTGCTTGTATCTTGCTGTCTATATCCATAGAGAATAGCTTCAAGTTTTTCACTTTTGGTATCCTCTCTTATTCCCACATATCCTTAGATGCCATAGCAGAATCCATTTTAATCTATACTCTTAAGTACTTAATTTTATCATGTCCCCATAAATGTGGATATTGCTAAACCAGTTCATATGTGGGTACATAGTTTATAGATACAGCTTTTGTTTTATCTTCCCTAATTTTATATCCAGAAAAAAAAGCTGGAATTGTGTGATAATGTTCCACAACAGTGAGATGTCCTATTCTAGTTCCGTCAGGTACAAAATAATATAATCTGCAAGTAAATCCAGTTTTTCTTAAACACCATGTCAGTTATATCCTTGAATTTCTGAGCCCCTTATTTTCTTTGCCAGTGGTTCTAAATATAACGCACATAACAAAAGGGAAAAAAGACACCTCTTCTTCGTTCCTCTGTTCAGACACAACTTATCAAAGTGGAGGGGTTTCCTCTTTGATTTTTGCATCCGATCCCTAGCATGTCATTCTAGTTAGCCTTATTGTATCAGAAAATGCAAATGCTTCCATTTCCCTACTGATAAAATCCCAGCTTACTGTTGTTGAGTGGTTTTACTGCTTCAAGACTCAGCAATAACAGCAGTATTTTCTTACATTCTGCTTCCATGTAGATCATCATTGTTCTGTTAATGATGTCAAATGTTTGCTCCCTTCAAAAAAACTGCATTGGTTCATATTATTCAATTTTGGCATAATCTTTGCCATTCTTTCAGCCATTATAGACATAATAAACATTGTATAACCATGGTTTAAAATTGAAATGGGCCTGTATGAAGCTGGATCAGATGACTCTTTATCATCTTTAGGTATTACAACCACCACTGCATTTTTCCAGGATGTTGGAGCCTTAACTCCTTTTAAAATACTGTTAAAAAAATCTTCCAGAGCTTTATCACTTTCTCCCCTCCTCGCTTCCAAACTTTCATCAGAGTACCATGTATTCTTGGCGAGTTTTTTGCTGATTGGTCATAAATCACCATTTTTTTGTCCTCTTTTGTTATCTTAACTGTTAGTTGCTGAGCCTGCTCTAAGTCTTCCATAAATATTTCCATTTGTACTTTTCTTCATTTCCCCACTTCTCCGCTTCATAAAATTCATAGCACTATGAAACAGTTGCCAGTGTTGAAATTATCGAACAAAGACAATGGTTCATAAACTTTCCAAAATACCTCTAATACCACTACAGGATCTCTGGTTATTTTTCTTGTTATAGGATTTTTTTTTTTTAGTATTTACTTACTTTACTGATAACAACTTGCATGCTTTCAGAAATGATTAACTTTTAGCTTTGAAGAAACCAAAGTCTTGTCTTTTGTTGCTCTGTAATCAGCTATCCCTTGTTAATTTTTTTCATCACATTTCCTTTCTCTAATCTACTAGCCTTTATTCATTAAGACTGCCCACAAAATTCTCTACATCCCAGACAGATACCTGTCCATCACACAAACTGGTACCCCAAAGAAGTGAGCTTACTAAACCAACATATGTAGTACTTAAGAATTCTAGGAATTGAAATGGTGAATGTCTGTACTCCTTATATGTTGTTAATCTGTGAAATTCTCTTCCTACAGATGCCGTAAGTGTTTCATCTACAGTTTAAAATCTCTTACAAGTCATACTTCTCAAGAAAATTGTCCTGCACTTGTAACATCACTGTTACCAAGATCCCTTTCTTATTCTGAATATTAGCCTGTTTGTAATTTACAATCCCATTCAAATAATACCTGTCAAAAAGCCCTACCTTTGTGCCAACACCATTAGTATCCCCTCCTCATTCACTCATATCAAACAAATATCAGAATTCTTACACTTTTACTACGGTAGGTTCCTGGTTGCAGGTGTCAAATAAGTTTAACCATTTGGATACTATGCAAATGTCTCACTGCTGTTTGTGTGCACTAAAAAGTGCTGAACATTCTGTTTGAGAGCTAACATGCTGTATGCAATTACATACTATAAATGTGTTTGAACTTATTGTGCTGTATTATATAATAAATGTAACATGGTGATAATTTGTTAAGTTACACAGTCTTGAGTGTTGTACTTCTGCAGTGGTACAGCGGTAGCATTGTTACCTCACAGCAAGAGGTTCTCCCGTTCGATTCTCAGCTTGGCTTGGGAGTGCCTTCTGTGTGGAGTCTGCATGTCCTCCCCACGGTTGGGTAGCATTTGAAAGACATGCGTGCATAAATGGGCATGCCTTCGTTGAAGGTTGGGCGTCGAGCTGGCACCTCGGCATTGCGTAAAAATCTACTGCCAATCATTAGCGGACCGGAGTTCCGCTGTGGCGACACCTTACTGGGAAAAAGCCGAAAGACAAACAAACACAGTATTGAGTGTTGTATATTACATTTTTACTGTTAGCACATGCAAGTGTATGCAATGTGGGTTTTTTCCTCTTCTCTGACTCCTCTGAAAAGGTGCTCTGGTCAGTCATGCCTTTTCTTTGTAATCAAAGGTAAGTAAATTCATCAACCTTGTTATCAAAATTTTTTTTCATCTTGGCTACCAGATTTCTGGTTGTAGCTGATCAGGTCATCTCCAAATTTCATTTGGGATTCATGGAAACCAGGCACGCAGAAAATAACATGCTGGAATTAATTATGTAATACAGCAGCAACACATCTAATAATCATGCTGCCTTTGCTGTCAGCATTAGTAAAGCTTTTGATTGTGTTTAGGTTCCATTTCTGTTTACATTTTTATAAAAATGTTTTTCCTGCTAAATATATTCAAGCTATTAATGTTTTGTATAACTCATTCTCTCCATGTCTCTCTGCCTGGTCAACTTTCTGGTCCCATTAAAAACTTAACTGGAACAAGGCCAATGTGCTTTATGTAACTCTATCTTTTTTATCCTTTCTTTTGAATGTATCTATCAAAAACTATTTAATGCTATAATCCAAGAAGTCATTATCACCTCCTTTTATGGAGGACATTCTACTGTAATTTAATAACCCTAAGGTTGCTATTCTCAACCTATTAAAATTATAGTATCAGTTCCAGAAAAGTCTATGAATCAGCCTTTTCCTCCCAAAAAGCCAAACATACTATCAAATCCCTGCCTCATTCTATTACTGTATCTTTCAATAAATTAAAATACCAGGAGTAAGATATATAAAAAATGGTTCCCATTCAGAAGCCTGAAACATCATAAGCCTGAAAATCAAAATCCTGAAACCAAAAGCCTGAAAATTCAGAATCCTGAAAACTCAAAATCCTGAAAGCCCAAAATCCTGAAAGCCCAAAATCCTGAAACTCAAAATCCTGAAAACACAAATAATGCTAATATGTCACTATAAAGACACTAATATCTACCAACTGACCCTGACCCTAACCCTAAGGTCCGTCACTATCGCACACTCACCTGACCCGCGCCCTAACCCTAACTCACTTAAACCGCCACTAACCCCAATATTTGTCACTATTGCATACATGCCTAACCTGCTCTAACCCTAACTCACTTAAACCGCCCTAACCCTAACATAAAACCAACCGCACACTTACCTGACCCCAACGCATGACCTAACACCACAGGGCTAACAATAGCAAAGCCACAATGACATCAGTATGTCTATTTTGTGTTTTCAGGATTTTGAGTTTCAGGATTTTGGGCTTTCAGGATTTGGGGCTTTCAGGATTTTGAGTTTTCAGGATTCTGAATTTTCAGGCTTTTGGTTTCAGGATTTTGATTTTCAGGCTTATGATGTTTCAGGCTTCTGAATGGGAACCATAAAAAAGATATACGTTTATGACCCTATATTTCTTTTTCTAATGTTGCGTATTCTGATCTTTATTAACATACAGTCTGTATTAACTATACAGTGTAATAAGTATGCACCTGTAGTTGTAAACTTTCTATGTCTTTTCTGGGGACCAGGGGGATGGGGGATTGTAGGGAGTATGATTCTAAGGAATTAAAATGTACTATGATTTTGATCATTATTCATTATGATTATTTGGACAATGAGTGTTTTTTCTGTATCATAATGTTGTTGTAATAATGCAATACATTCCATTCCAAGGATATAGCCATATATCTGCATACATATTTAGTGGTAGCCTTACCCCACCTAGCTAGCTACATTGTTGTGCCAACTATCCCTGAAAATTTAGATCTGAAGTAGTTTACTTCATTTGCTCTTCAACCTGTGGGTCTTCGGATCTGTTTCAGATCCGACATGGCCGCATTTTCCAGCTATGGCTCCAAGCACCTCCCTGTACCTATAATGCCTCCCTGTCTCCCTTCTCCCCCAGATCTCGTTTGCCGCCTTAGAGTATGCAGCATGGTCACCGAGCTCCAGCGTTTTCGTTTTGGTCTGTTTTTTAGCTATTTTTTTCTTCCCTTTTTCTCTCTTAAACCCGTCTATCACCTTCCCAGGTTTCTTCATAGCTAGTAAACAAAAAAAGTGAAGAAAAAAAAAAAAAAAGTAAAAGTAGTAGTAGGCCTCTTCTATCTTCTCTTTCCTTTCTGACTGTGTGTGTGTGTGTGTGTGTGTGTGTGTGTGTGTGTGTGTGTGTGTGTGTGTGTGTGTGTGTGTGTGTGTGGATAGTGAACCGGCTGATGGGATGACTGAGGCCTCGAAGCCTGGGTTCAAAATTTGCACAGAGTGTGGCTATGAGCTTTCACCGGCTGATGGCCACACTCTGTGCATGGTTTTCTTGGGGGTTGCTCACCTCCAGTCCCCCTGTCCTGTTTGCACTGGGTTTAACCCCAGAGCACTTAAGGACAGATGGGACAAATTGATCATTAAGGGCTTGTTGCCCTCTTCTGCTGGGAACATGGTCCCTTCTTCCCCTGAGGGAAAAGCAGCGGCTGCTGCTTATTCTTCTTCTTCCCTGGCCTCTGGGACTCACACTTCTGCTAAGATGCTCGGGGAGGGGGATAAATCTAAAAAGGACCTGCCTCGCAAGTGATCCCCCAACTGCTTGTCGCAGGCCGGTCCACCGCCGAAGACGAAGCCTGCCTTTAGGCCTGCTTCCCCTTGGCTCAGATTCCTGAGGTTTTCACCTGAGCCTGAGCTTACAACTAGCTGGTCGCGGTCTAGGTCCCCCTCATGCTACCGCCACTCCCGTCCTGCTTTGGTGGCGTCCTCCCTCTCCACCCGGAGCCTTTCGGAAGCAGAGATGGACAAGAAGATGTGGAGGTTCATCCGCACTCAAATTCAGATGGGGGTCTTGCCAGGGCAGTCTCCCAGTGGAGCAGGCTCCTTTCTGCCCATGTACCGTCTTATTACTCCTGCTCCAATCCGACCTTCGGTTTTGGAGTAGTTGGATCCGAGGACGGTCGGAGTCGAGGGGTTGACACCGATGATACCCTATATTTCGATGCCGGCGGTTGCCTTGAGTGTGTCTGATTTGACCAGTTCATATCCAAGCTCTCGGAGCTGGAGCCTCGGGGTTGGGTCTGAGGGGGTGTTCTCTGCTCAGAGTCTTTCAAAGAGGAACACACCTCTCGGTGTCTCGGCTACAGCAGGCACAGCTCCGACTCCCCTGTCGGGTCAAGGGGGAGCAGCTTCTGCTTTTTCTGTCCAGGAGGCCCATTCCCCCTCTGCATTCAACATGGTGGAGAGGGTTCTCACAGGGTCGAGGCCTCAGACTATCTCGTCCTTAGAATCTGTCCAGTCCCCCCTGGCTTTGAGTGTGACCATCTTGCCCTCTCAGGGGCACCCCATAGCTGTAGTGCCACAGGCAGTTCCACTCTTGGAACAACTCGTATGTAAGGCCTCCCCAGACAGTCCCCCTGAGGAGGCCCCCCGCAAGCATACGTGCAAGAGGAGGCACTTGGACTCTTCCCCAGGGTCCCTCACAGATGACACGGACCTGTATAAAGGGGAAGGTTCTCCAAGGTCACCCCCCCCGAGGATGTCTCCTTTGGAGACATTATGGAGATCCTTCATTAAAGGGGGGGTCCACCCCAGAACCGACCTCCAACGAGTCCGTGTTTCTGGAGGCATTCGGCTCGGGCCCATCAACCTCTTGGGTGTCCCCTCCGGCCGATTCATTTGTGGAGTTAATAACATCTAGGGCTTGGAAGGAGCCGGACACCGTAGAGCCAAAACCAAAGTGTCCGGACAAGGTTTTAAGTTCCCCCGCAGACAAGCTGCATTGGTAGAAGGGGTCCACTGTAGATGCTGTGATGGTGGCGGTGGCCACCAAAAAGGAGCTCACACAGGAGAGCTCCACGGTCCATCCTCCTGACTGGGAGTCGAGGACGTTGGATCATTTTGGGACATAAGCTTATGCTTCAGCAACCTTCTCCGTGAGGGCGCTGAACTATTTGGCGCATGTTATACGACTCCAGAGAGATCTAGTCAAAGAAATCATGGAGTCTACCCTAGGGTCCATGTCGGCAGATGACAGGAAGACTTTCGATGCTTGAATGGCCACCCTTAAAGCTGTAGTGAACACGTCCATGTGTTTGCTTTCCCATGCCACGGAGGGAGCCGCTTGGGCGGCAGGGACAGGCGTTGCCATCAGGCGTCACTCATAGCTCCGCTTATGTCAATTCTTGGAGCCCTTCAAGGCGTCTTTTACAAACTCCCCTTATGATGGTTCTTCTTTTTTCGGGAAGACTGTAAGAGAGACTTTGATCCAGAGCGAGAAGGACGGGAAGACACTGTCTGCTATCGGGATCCGGTTCTCTCCTCCTTAGAAGTCCTTTTCCAGGAACCAACGAGGCCAGAAGAAGATGTGGTTCCGCAAGTCTCAGGCGTTTTCCCGTGACGCTCAGGACTCGCCATCTCCCAGAGTCCAAGGGGGATTTGACAGACACCGCCCTAGAGGCAGAGGGGGTCCTAAGAACTTCAGGTCCCAAGGACCTTTCTTGGACAAACTCAGGCAGCAGCCCTGAGGGGTTGCCTGACTGTCCATCTCTGGAGGCAGTCTGAGGTCATTTGTTGCTAAACCCACTAGCTTGAGAGTCCATTACAACAGATCAGTGGGTGTTGCAAATTATATCCAGAGGATATTTTGTCCCATTCAAAGAACCTCCCCCATCCACCAATGCCCTCCCGGACGTTCCACCCACCCAGTGGGAGGAGGCAGCAGTTATAATAGAATCACTGCTACGAAAGCGAGTCATCCAACCGGTTTCCCCAGACCAATCCGGATCCGGGGTTTATTCCAGGTTCTTTTTAGTGCCAAAGAAGACGGGGAACCTCAGACCAATTTTAGATCTGTCCCAACTGAACCTGTGTGTAACCAAGACAAAATTTTGGATGGTTACGATTCAATCTATCCTGCCCTATCATCAAGATGGAGAGGCCTTCCCGGAGGTTCTTTCGCTTCCGGCTGGGAACCAATCATTACCAATTTCGAGCCCTTCTCTTTGGTCTCACAGCCCCCCCCCAGTGTTCATCAAAGTAATGGTGGTAGTATCGGCTCACCTGAGGCTTCAGAGCATTCAGGTCTTTCTGTACCTGGACGATTGGCTCTTTACTGCCCCTTCAGAGCATCTACTTTGTCAGGCCTGGGGCTCTTTTCTTTAGCTAGCCAACAAGTTGGGCATTACAGTCAATATGGACACGTCTGCCTTGCTCCCGATTCAGGTGTTGGACTTCATCTGGGCACGGCTGGACACAATACAAATGAGGGTGTTCCTCACATCAGGCAGGTTGCACAATCTGAGGGTGCACGTCCTACATCCCAAAGACATTGGCAACCTTCAAACACTGGACCCCACCCAGTTTGGGTTTGTGAAGGGCCGATCTTGTCTCCTGAACCTGATTGACTTCTTTGAATCAGTCTCCAGAGCCATGGACAAGGGTAAGGTGGTCCACACAGCCTATCTAGACCTTGCCAAGGCCTTTGACACCATCCCCCACTCTGGAATCATAGATAAACTTACTAAGTTGGGCATTAATCCCTATGTCACCCAATGGGTTGCTAAATGGCTTACTGATAGAACCCACACTGTAAAAGTAGCCGACTCCAAATCCAGCTCCAGACAAGTGACAAGTGGAGTACCTCAGGGTTCAGTCCTGGGGCCGCTCTTGTTTGGCATCTACTTCTCTGAAGTACAGGTCAACACTAAGGGACTCTGGCTAACAAAGTTTGCAGATGACTGCAAACTGGGAGCCATTATTGAATCCCCAAATGATGTGGATACTCTACAAAAGGGCCTTACAGAAACAGATGCTTGGTGCCAGAGCCATGGGCTCAAGCTCAATGCCAAGAAATGTATTGTTATCCCCTTTGGGAAAAACATGTATCCATGAATTACCATATAGGTGGCAGTACACTAAACACAGAAAGTGTGATAAGAGACTTAGGGACACAGGTGGACAGTGGTCTCACCTTCGATAACCACATCGCCACAACAATCAGGAAATCCTTCTATGTGGCACACCTCATCACGAAGGGCTTTTCATCCAGAAAAAGGAGGTCATTGTCCCACTGTACTCATCCCTTATTAGACCCATTATAGAATACAACGCCCCATTTGGTATGTACCTCTCAAGACATCTGCAACAACTGGAAAGGCCTCGAAATACCTCACTAAAAGAATCACAGGCCTAAAGCAGATGCCCTACGCTGACCGCCTTAAAAAACTCCAGCTATACTCTGTCGCATATCGTCTACTCAGAGGCGATCTCTGCTTAACATACAAGGCCATGTCAAACCCAGAGCTGTTGGACATGCTACACTTAAAGAAATCCCAATCCCTCAGAGCTACACGCTCCAGGGATCTAAACCTTGTCATCACAATAAACAAAACATGCTGGAGGGATAGGTTCCTGACCCAGAGACTCCCCAGACTCTGGAATAGATTGCCCATACATGTCAAGCAGAGTGCCTCTTTGGACCTCTTCAAGAGGAACCTTGACGATTGGATGGGAGAAAGGAAATTCACCCCAGGGATCACGTCAGTCGCCCTGCTAGACAGGGGTCCAGGAAAGTAAATAATGTGGGAAGAAATAGCCAGGGAATTGTTATGGTTAGGCTTGTATAGGCCCTAGGGCTGATAGTCTAGTACCAACCTATGAACCTATGAACCTACGAACCTACATATTCTTCAGACTTAATCTCCGTCAGCCAAAGCAGTGTTGCGGGCATTAGGTTCTATGGCGGCCACAATCACTCTTCTTCCTATGGCACGGCTCCATATGAGAGTACTACAGTGGACACTGGCTGTTCAGTGGTCTCTGTTAGACCTCCCTTTGTCCTTTCCAGTGAGAATCTCGAAAGCATGTAGGGACTCCTTTTGGTGGTGGATTCAGTCTTTGGATCTCCTCAAGGGATGACCGTTTCAACCTGCTTTGCCCAAGACCATGGTGACCACGGACGCCTCCCTACTGGGTTGGGAGGGCACTGTTCGGGAAGGACAGTCCAGGGCACATGGTCCACTTCCGAGACCTATCTGCATATCAGTGTTCTAGAGATGAGAGTGGTTCTTCTTGCGTTACATACCCTTCATGCTCATCTCCCTCTAGGAACAATTGCAATTCAGATGAACAATATGTCAGTGGTCTTGTATATCAACAAACGGGGGAACCAGATTTTATCCCCTTTGTTGAAGCTGTGAGAGTGTGGGAATGGGCAATCTCTACCGGCTGTTTTCTGGTGGCAATGCACATTCCGGGACGGTCCAACATTCTAGCGGGATGCCCCATCAGATCTATCCTGATGCCTTACGAGTAGTGGTCGTTGAATCCTTTATTAGTGGAACAGCTCTTTCATGAGTGGGGTCATCCTTGCTACGATCTCTTCGCATCTTCTTCCAACGTGAAGTGCAGCAAGTGTTTTGCTCTGAACCTACTGGCCGGGGGGAAACCCCCAGAGACGCTCTGATTCATGCTTGGCCTCTCTGTCTTCTTTACGCATATCTTCCCCTTCCCCTCATGTCGAAGTTTCTGCAGAAAGCTCAAAGGCTGGGGAGCACTGTGATCCTCATCGCCCCATTCTGGGCCTCGACAGGTTTGGATGTTCATCGTGCATACAGCTGCACTCATAACAGATGGGTTCTCCTGCCATCAGGCGGGTCCTCGGTCGGCCGAATTCCAAAGTCTAGGTCCGGCGTCAGTTGTCATCGCTTCTTCCCTGACGTCAGTGTGACAGGGGTATAAAGGAACCAGCCGACGCCATTTTCTTCAGTCTTTCTTGCTGCCCGGTGCCCGAAGCAGAAGCAGTTCGCAAGTGCCGGTCGGCCAGCTCCTGAAATTATGAAAATTTTGAAACCGAAGTCTCCTTGAAAGCTAAGTACCCCGTTGGGGAAACTTTTCTTGCCTCAGACCAATGTCAGACAAAGTTAATAATTGTATTTCATGTGGGAAGCAAATACCGCATAAGGATTTCCATTCCCTCTGTATACCTTGTTTAGGCCCAGACCACGACATCTCGGTCTGTCGCTTTTGTGCTACATTCAACAAACGCACCATTAAGCGTCGGGCGGAGCTCGCCCAGCATTATTTTGGAAAAACATTTAACTATATTATGTCGTCGGATACTCCGACTCCAGTTTTGTCTAAAAAACGCAAAGATAAGGCCTGACACACGAGGTCCGCGGCCTCTGCCGACACCACGCCAAAGCCGACTACAAGTGGTCCGGTTCTCAGCGAGGCACCTACGCAGCCCCTGACTACCGATGACACTTCATTGGCGGTGTCTCCTGTGCTCGAGGTCGCAGGCTCCTCGGCCCACACCCCGACTACAGATACCGAAGCCACTCTTGGCATTGAACCTCAAAATGTGGACAGGTCTACCTCCACTCAAGGTGTTTTCAGACCTTCCTCTTCTTTTTCCATCAAGGCTTTCACTAAGTCTAAAGCAGCCATGCATTCTAAGAGACAAGCTACACAGGGCCCATCTCCAGGCCCCATGCCTAAAAAACAGATACTTAAAATGGCTGAGGATTTAATTACTCTTATCAGGGGTTCTCAACCCCCACCGGACAAAGGCCCAGAGTGGAGGAAGAATCCCTCCTCTGATCAGGGCTCCATTATTTCAGAGCACTCTGATGATCAGGAACATTCTTACTCCCCTTTTGAAGACTCTGATGCAGAGAAGTCCATTCCTTCTGTATCCCCCCCAGAGGATTACTCATTTGGGGAAACTTTGCATACCTTAAGGGAACACTTCCACTAGGAAGACCAAGATTATTCAGATTCCAAGAAAAGGCTTAGGGAATTTCTCTTGCTACCTCAGCACAGGCCTCTGGCTATACCTCCTGTCTTGGACATCCTAGATGACGTTTACTCGGAGGCCTGCCTTAACCCGGATTCTCTGCCTCCAGCTCCAGTCAAGCCTGACAGGTACTACAGGGTTCCTGACTCACACCAATTTCTATACAAAAGCCTTGCTGCTGACCCTGAAACCATCTCACAGGGCCCCAAGGGAATTAAGGCCTCCACTGCTAAAAATCCATTACCTTCCGAGAGAGATCCCAGATCCTTAGAAAGGTGGGGAAAAAAGGTATATACCTCGGCTACCTTAACCATGAGGGCCTTAAACTGTCAGTTCCATATGCTAAAATACCAACAGTTTTTGTTATCACAATTGAAAAGTAAAACGTCACAACCTGAACAACCAGACTTGAAGGAGTTGCAGAATTTGATGCATAGTGCAGAACAAGTGGGTAAGCATACCTTACAATGTGGTTTTGATGCTCTAGAGGCCTCATGTAGAGCTGCTGTTACAGGATCAGTCATACGTAGACATGCCTGGCGGCAGGAGAACCCATCTGTTATGACTGCAGCTGTATTAGCACTCGAACATCTACATTTATGGTAGGTACAAAACTGTACTTTTCCCTTACTCAGGTCTCTGGATCCAGTTCCGGATTTATCTCGCACCCTTTGGGGATTCCACACCCAGCTCTGGACAGTCTGAAGCTCACGGCTTGGCTGCTCCGGTTCCCATGATTATTAGGACTCTCGGTTTGTCATCGCCTGTTAAGTCCATCCTGGTAGCGGTTCACAAATCTTCTACCAAGAAAGTGTATCGTAGTAAAAGGAAATATTTGTCTATATGGGCCACTCAGCAGTCCTTGGATCCTTTTACGGCACCTCTGTCAGCAGTTCTAGATTTTCTGGCTAGCATTTTTCAACAGGCGCCAGTTCTTCTACTGTCAAGGTTCAGCTGGCAGCCATATCTAATTTTCACGTAGGGATTAATATGTCTTTGTTGGCTTCCTCTAAACTGTGCAAGACCTTTCTTAAAGATGCTTTTCTTCTTAGAGCACCCGTAAAGGATCCTACCCCTCCGTGGGACCTTACCCTGTTGTTGCAGGTGTTAGTTTCTCCCCCTTTTGAGCCTGCGGCTTCGGTAGATTTGAAATTTTTGACATGGAAAACTGCCTTCCTGGTCGCCATTACCTCCGCCAAAAGGGTGTCGGAGTTTCAGGCTCTTGCGATCAAAGTGCCCTATGTGATTTTCCATAAAGATAGGGTGTCGCTTCGCACTGACCCTTCTTTCCTTCCCAAGGTAGCTTCAGAGCCCAATATTAACCAGACTATAAACTTGCGAGTCTTTTTTCCTATCTACCAAAACAAGGGGGAATATAAATTGCATTTGCTTGAAGTACATAGACAATTGAGGTTTTACCTTCACAGGACCAAACCTTTCCGCAAGTCTGATCAATTTTGTGTGTCTTATGCCAAGCCCTTCTTTGGCAAACCAGTCTCAAAAGTGACAGTTGCTCACTGGATTTCACAGTGCATTGGCCGAGCTTACTCAGAGAGGGGTCTGCCTCTACTAGGAAAAGTGAAGGCTCATTTGACCCGCTGTATGGCTACATCAGAGGCCTTTTGGTCTAGAGTATCTTTGGATGACATTTGTTCAGCTGCCACTTGGGCTTCATCTCACACCTTTATCTCTCATTACAAATTAGACATTGTCTCTAGGAGTAGAGCATCCTTTGGCTCTGCGGTGATCCGGAACATCCTTCCATGAGGGCCACCCAAGAACTAGGTATCTGGGGACTTAAATACATTATGTACTCACCATAACATTCCATCTGAGTAGTTCTACTTCATTTGCCTTCAGCCCTCCCTCCTTCCTTCCTCCTGACCTTATCTTCAGGATATGATATATTTTTCAGATTGTTACTGTTGGGATCCTTGCCTTTGCCTAGGCTAAGGTTGGGTCTGTTGGTTATTTTGGTAGATAGTGTTATTTGGTCGGGCGTCTGTTCCTATTAGGCAGCAAACTCAATCTGAAGGGAGACAGGGAGGCATTATGGGTAAGGGGGAGGTGCTTGGAGCCATAGCTGGAAAATGTGGCCGTGTCAGATCCAAAGACCCACAGGTTGAAAACAAATGAAATAGAACTACTCAGATGGAACATTATGGTGAGTACATAACTTCTTTTTTCCCCTTAAATCACCTTGGAACATGTCCTAGATCCCTGTCAAAATCTACAGATAATGTTTCTGCAGGACCAGGTAACCTACCAGACTGTGATGTTCATCGTGTTTCACTGTTGCAGTCCTGGTAGCCCTCGATCGGCCAGAATACCAAAGGTAAGTAAAAATGACATTGACTGTTGTCGGTTGTAAAGGATGTCAGGGCATCCGATACAAAAGGAGGTAGCCGACGTCACTTCCTCGGTCTTCCTTGACGCAGAGCCCAAAGCAGAAGCATTTCTTGCACAAGTGCTGGTCGGCAGTTTACCTTTTTTGTTTCCGACTACAAAGTTGAAGTCAACTACAGTTCAGTACCCCATTGGGGATCCTCTTTTTTTGCCTTAACGAATGTCAGAAAAGGTTAATAATTGTCTTACCTGTGGAAAGTAGATTCCCCATAGAGATTTTCATTCCTATTGTATTATTTGTTTAGGCCTTGACCACGACGTTCCTAATTGTGATCTCTGTGCTTCCTTTAATCCGCGTACTTTTCGTCGTCGGGCTAAGGTTTTAGCTAAACATTTTGGAGTTTGGCCTATGTTTGTCGCTATGGCGTCCTCTAGTCTTCAGGCTTCGGATATCCCCAAGAAACGTAAGGATAAGGACCGCGACAGGCTTCCAAAAAGTCAAGGCCTCAGATTATGTTAAGTTGGTAGTCAGTCATGCGGTAGCCAGTGAGGCGCCTTTGCAGCTCCTGCAGTCCGCAGATATTCAAACGCAGGCCTCAGCTGAGACCATTTCAAAGGCTCCCAGGCCTCCGGCTTCCATTTTGCCTTTTGACCTTCTGCCTGTTGCCTCTTCAGTTGGCTCTGGAGCCGCTAAGCTGACTCCGGTGTCCGAAGCCTCCATTCTTCGTTCAGACAGCAAGTTCTTACCAACGACTTTGGCTGCAACTTCGGCGGTTGCCAGGCCTCCCGAGTCCTTCAGACTTGCAGGTAAATCTTCCAGTCATAAGCCTGTGAAGAAACAGGCTCCAGATGTTCATCGTGTGACACTGCTGCAGTCATTACACTTGGGTTATCCTGCCGTCAGGCGGTTCCCCAGCCAGCCTGAGTTTGAAAGTCTTGGTCCGTCATCGGTTGCTGTCGCCTCCTCCCTGACATCAGTGCGACAGGAGTATATAAGATGCAGTCAATGCCATTTTCTTCAGTCTTTCATGCCGCGCGGTGCCCGAAGCAAAAGCAGTGCGCAAGTGCCGGTCGGCCTAATCCTGAGATTTTCATTCCGAATCCAGAACCAGTCTTCTACAGAGCTAAGTACCCCGTTGGGGAAACTTTTTCTTGCCTCAGACCAATGTCAGTAAAAGTTAATAACTGTATTTCTTGTGGGAAGCAAATACCTCATAAGGATTTCTATTCTTATTGTATCCCATGCCTAGGCCCAGACCACGATGTTACTGTTTGTCGGTTTTGTGCTAGGTTTAATAAGCGCACTATTAAATGTTGGTTTGATTTTGCCCGACATTACTTTGGCAGAAAATTTTATTTTACCATGCCATCGGAACTTCCGACGACTGGTATTCATAAAAAGCGCAAAGACAAGGACAGGCATCCGAGGCCCAAAACTGACGACGAGGCCTCTTCTAGGCCAGTCATCGGTTCTCCGGTTTTCAGTGAGGCACCTTCGCAGCCCCTGACGACCGCTTCTGCAGAACCACAGGCCGCCCCCGACCCCCACGTGGAGATGGCTGGGCCTTCGGACGCACTAGCTTTTCAGCAGACCGAAACCAATCCTGCCGAGGGATCCGGAGTACCTGAGCTACCCACAGGTTCAGAGGGTGTCTTCAGGCAAACTCAGCTAAGCATTAAACCCTCTTCTAAGTCAAAGCCTCCTTTAAAAACTAAGAAACAAGTACAGCATTCTCCAGGACAGGCCTCCATGCCTAAGAAACAAATGCTCAAAATGGCCGAAGACTTAATCACTCTGATCAGGGGTTCCCATCCCCCACCTGATAAAGGGCCTAGACAGGATGCAGATTATGATTCATCCGACCAGGGGTCCATTTCCTCAGATTCATCCTCAGACCTGGGATACTCTTTACCCCCTTATGAAGATTCCGATGCTGAGGAATCTATTCCATCAGCCTCTCCGCCTGAGGACTACTCCTTTGGGGAAGCCTTACATACCATGAGGGAGCATTTCCATTGGGAAGGCCAGGATTATTCAGAATCCAAGAAAAGGCTCAGAGACTTCCTATTATTACCTCAACACAGACCCCTAGCTATTCCGCCAGTGCTAGATATTGTGAATGATGTGTACACTGAATCCAGCTTAAATCCTGATTCCTTACCTCCAGCTCCACTTAAACCGGACAGATATTACAGAGTCCCTGCCTCACACAAATTTCTGTATAAAAGCCCTGTTGCTGATCCTGAAACTATTTCTCAGGGACCCAAAGGGGTTAAGGCCTCATCAGCAAAGAACCCAGTTCCCTCTGACAGAGATTCCAGAGCACTAGACAGATGGGGAAAGAAAGTATATACGTCTGCAACTTTAGCAATGAGAGCCTTAAATTGCCAGTTTCACATGCTAAAAAATCAGCAATTTTTGATGTCTCAGTTGAAACAAAAAATGCTTCCAGATACAGATCCTCCTAATTTTAAAGAAATGCAGGATTTATTGCACGCCGCTGAACAAGTGGGAAAGCATACTTTGCAATGTGGTTTTGATTCTTTAGAGGCCTCCTGTAGAGCAGCAGTTACAGGGTCTGTCATTAGAAGATATGCTTGGTTAAAAGAGCAGAATTTACCAGATCATGTTAAAGCAAAATTATTGGATGCACCTTTGCAGCAGGATGTTTTATTTGGAGTTAAGGCAGAAGAGGTATTAAAGAAAATGGAGGATAAGGCAAAATCTATGCAAACAGTGAAGGATTTCTTACAGGTTCAGCCTCCTCGATTTAGTAAAAACTGGCCAACAAAGAATTGGTCCTTTCCAGTTAATGACAGACCTCAAAGGGGCAGATACAGACGGCCAAGAGGTAGAGGTCAACCACAAGGTCCTTACAGGCCTCGACAGTGGGGTGCATCAGGCCAGAAAGAAGGGGAAGACAGGCACCAACCATATAAAAAACAGCCCCAATGACTTCCCACTCCAGCTGCCAAACAACTCACTCTTGGCAGCCCCTTTGGGAGGAAGTCTGGCACTTTTTTATCACAATTGGCATATGATCACCCAAGACAAATGGGTTCTCAATATTATTTCAAAAGATTACAGGTTCCACTTTCACACTCTGCCAAGATTAAAAGGAATGCCAAATCTGCCACTAAATCAATGGGCAGAGGCCCAAAAACAAATTGTGGCACTCATGAACATGGGAGCTATTCAAAAGGTACCCCCACAGGAACAAGGACAATGATTTTACCCAAGACTCTTTCTGGTTCCCAGAAAAGACAAAACCTGGAGGCCCATTCTGGATTTTTCTTCACTAAACACTTACCCGGATGTTCCGAAATTCAAAATGTTGACATTACAGCAGCTTCTTCCCATGCTGGGCAAGCAAGCTTGGCTCGTGACTTTGGACCTCAAGGAGACATACCTGCATGTCCCTATCAGACAAAACTGCAGAAGATACCTCAGGTTCTTAGCTGGTCCAATGCACTATCAATTCTCTGCACTACCCTTTGGATTATCTACTGCGCCTAGGGTCTTCACAAAGTGCCTGGCATCAGTAATTGCATTTTGCAGACAGAAAGGAATTCAAATTTACCCATACCTGGACGACTGCCTGATTCAAGCAGAGAGCAAGGACATTCTTCTACAGCATCTGGCATTTGTAAAAAAGTTATTAAGTTGCCTGGGGTACACAGTAAACGAAAAGAAATCAAAACTAGTGCCCTCACAAGAGATAATATTCCTGGGTGTCAGCTTGAACACAACTGCCCAGATGGCTTTTCTCACGCCAGACAAGCAAGGACAACTGACACAATACCTTCAATTGATGGCAACAAAGACCCAACTCCCTGCAAGAAAAATTCTGCAGGCCTTGGGCTTCATGGCATCTTGCATACTACTAATTCCATATGCCAGACTGCATATGAGGAAACTACAATGGTACCTAAAGAATGTATGGTCTCAACACTGTCAAAGTTTGGAAACAGTTATACCACTAATACCTTGCCTTCAACAGGAGTTTTGATGGTGGGCTCAAGCTTGTCACCTCAACAAGGGACAGCCTTTCACTCAACCCACAGCCAGGCAAACACTGACAACAGATGCATCTGATTATGCCTGGGGAGCACACATGGCAGGAAAATGTATTCAGGGCAAGTGGTCCGCAGAACAAAGCCATCTTCACATCAATCAAAAAGAGATGCCAGCTGTACAAAATGCCCTTATAGCTTTCAAGGACCTGTTGCATCCAGGGCAACTACTACTAAAGACAGACAACACCACAGTTGTGTGGTACATAAACAAGCAAGGGGGCACTCACTCCTATCCCCTCTGCAGACAAGCCATGACCTTGTGGAACACAGCTATAAACTATCAAGTTCATCTACAAGCACAATTCCTGCCAGGAGAGAAAAACACACTGGCAGAAGACTTGAGCAGAAATATCATGGATCCCCACGAATGGGAATTGAATCCTCAAATATTCAGAATGATAACAAAGAAAATGGTGGAGCCCAGACATAGATCTGTTTGCCTCCCCAATGAATTGCCAGCTAAAGAAATTCTGCACAAGGAGTTACCATCCGCAAGCATGGAAAGTGGATGCCCTCTCATTCAGCTGGACAAACCTACAAGTATATGCTTTTCCATCACTGCTTCTTCTCCCAAAGGTATTCATAAAAGCCAGGCAAGAAGAGCCAAAAATGATCCTGATTGCACCAGACTGGCTACGCCAGCACTGGTACCCAATCTTAAAAAACTTAGCACAAGGACCGCCCTGGATTTTGCCTCAAATACCACATCTGCTGTCGCAGCACAACAATCAGTTACTCCACAGCCAGCTAAAGACACTAAACTTAGCTGCATGGAAGATTCCCTAGCCACGCAAGCAATGCCTCTCTCCAAAGCAGTTATGGATGTCATTCTGGAGGCCAGAAGGCCTAGTACCAGGAAAGCCTACTCGGATAAATGGAAGAGATTCTGTGCCTGGAACTAGGCTCACAGCCTTGATCCTCTTGTGCCAAACATACCTCAGATACTACAATATTTGACTGAGATGCTGGACAAAGGCCTCTCCTTCAAGATCCACGCCTCTGCCATCTCTGCACATTACAACACGGATCCACCAATTTTCTCTAATCCTTTGCTAAAACAGTACCTCAGAGGGGCTAAAAACATAAGACCGCCCCGTAGAGCACCTACTCCAACTTGAGACCTCAACTTTGTTTTGGAAAAATTAACTTTACCTCCTTTTGAACCAGCTAGCAGAATTAAAATACATTTCTTGGAAAACTGCTCTGCTCCTGGCAGTAACTTCTGCAAGAAGAGTTTCAGAATTACAGGCACTAATGGGAGTGGAACCTTTCCTCATTTTCCACCAGGACAGGGTGTCCTTAAGAGCTAACCCTACGTTTATGCCTAAGGTGGTTTCAAGTGTGTCTCTAAACCAAACCATTCACTTGCCTACTTTTTATCCAAAACCACAGAATAAAGGGGAAAGACTACTGCATTCATTGGACATTCACAGGCAATTACGCTTCTACTTGGACAAAACCAAAGCTTTCAGAAAATCTGAGCAATTATTGGTAGCATATGCTGCAGCAGCACAGGGAAAAGCTATTTCAAAACAGACTATTTCCAAATGGATAGGATATTGCATATGCTTCTGCTATATGCACCATGGAAAACCTGTGCCTAACAGCATTAGATCTCACTCCACCAGGGCAACAGCCACTTCAACTGCCTACCTCAGAGGAGTACCTACCAAGGATATTTTGGAAGCAGCAACATGGAGTTCTGTGCATATCTTCACCAAGCATTACCATCTGCCTCTATACACTAAATCCAGAGCTGGCTTCGTCTCTGCAGTGCTGCAGGGCCTTATAGCCACCCCTAATGCCTTATAGAACCAACCACCCTACCTCAGCTTTGGGATTCTACCCAAGTGTAATGACTGCAGCAGTGTCACACAATGAACATAGTACAGTTTTGTACCTACCATAAATGTAGATGTTCGAGTGTAGACACTGCTGCAGTCCAGGTTACCCTCCCTCCTTCCCCTCTTACTGGCTAGTACGTACCTAGTTCCTCTACCTTTGACTACCTATGAGGAGTATTTGCTGGTAGCTGAAAGTATGATGTTCTTCGTCTTCCCTTGCTGCAGTCCTGACAATTGGGTATAGTCCGCGTCCCAGTCGGCCCGAATACCAGAGTATAAGGCTGACGTCGGTCATGGCGCCTTAGACTGACGTCAGTACGTCAGGGTACTAATGCGCATGACCGACGTCATTTCCTCAGTCTTTTTTGCCGCATGGTCCGATGCAGAAGCAATTTTGCGAGTGCAGGTTGGCGTTCTGAGATTTTCGAAACGGAGTTTCAGACCGAGTACAGAGTTGGCTAAGTAACCCGTTGGGAACATTTTGGTTTTTCTTGCCTCAGTATATTACGGATGTCAGAAAAAGTGAATAACTGTATTTCTTGTGGGAAGCAGATACCGCATAGGGATTATCATACATTGTGTATACCTTGTTTAGGGCCTGAGCACGACGTTGTTGGTTGCCGCTCTTGTGCTAGATTTAACAAGCGCACTATTAAGAGGAGGCTTGATTGTGCTAGGTTAGTGTTTGGGAAGCGTTGCAATTATACTATGCCGTCGGATGCTCCGACGCCTGCTTCATCTAAGAAGCGCAAGGACAAAACAGTGAAGTCTAGGGGTGAGGAACCGGCAGTCCCGGACGTCGGTCCTTTAGAAGGCTCAGGGGAGCCAGAGGTTTTGCCAGGAGTCTCTATGGAGTCTCAGGCAGATACTTTACTGTTACAGGATGTGCCCTCTCAGGAAGTAGGCCAGACTGAGGGGGCTTCTCAGGTAACTGTTCTTCCCTCTCTTCCCAAGGTAGTTAGGGCCTCTCCTTCTGTTGCCAAAGCTTCTTTTCGAGGACGACCAAGTTCTGCTTCTGTAGGGGCTTCTCCTAGCATTTCGGGCTCTGTGCCTAAGAAACATATGCTTAAAATGGCAGAAGATTTGATTACTCTGATTAGAGGTTCTATGCCCCCACCTGATAAGAGGCCTAGGGTGGAACAGGAGTTTGATAGTTTTGAACAGTGTTCACAGGCTTCAGAGTCTTCTGTGGAAGACTTGCAAGAGTTTCCTGCTTATTCTGATTCTGATGTGGATGATTCCACTCCTTCAGCTTCTCCTCCTGAGGATTTTTCATTTTCAGAGACTCTTCACTCCATGAGGGAACACTTTAAATGGGAAGGCCAAGATTACTCTGATTCCAGAAAAAGGCTTAGGGAATTCTTGTTTTGCCTCAGCATAGGCCCTTAGCTATTCCTCCTGTGTTGAATGTGGTGGAGGATGTTTTTGCAGAGGCTTCTCTGAACCCTGATTCCTTGCCTCCTGCTCCTGTTAAGCCTGATAGGTATTATAGGGTGCCCGAAGCTCATAAGTATTTGTTTAAGAGTCCCAGGGCGGACCCAGAAACTGTTTCTCAGGGGCCTAAAGGTGTTAAAGCTTCTGTTGTTAAAAATCCTGTACCCTCTGATAAAGAGGCTAGGGCTTTGGATAGGTGGGGTAAGAAAGTCTATACTTCTTCCACTCTAGCCATGAGGGCGTTGAATTGTCAATTTCATATGCTGAAATATCAGAATTATCTCCTTTCACAATTGAAATCTAAGGTGGATGCTTTGGCGGAAGGTATTGAGTGTAAAGAATTGCTGGATTTGGTTCATGTGTCTGAACAAGTGGGTAAGCATTCTTTGCAGTGTGGTTTTGATGCTGTTCAGGCCTCCTCGAGGGTGGCTGCTACTAGTTCTGTTCTTCGCAGACATGCATGGTTGAAGGATCAGAATTTAGCTGAGCATGTTAAGACCAGGATTTTGGATGCTCCTTTACAGTCTGATGTGTTGTTTGGACCGCCTGTGGAAGCAGTTTTAAAGAAAATGGAGGACAAAGCTAAGTCTATGCAGACTGTTAAAGATTTGTTGCAGGTGCAGCCTCCGAAGTTTAGTAGAAATTGGCCTGCTAAGGGGTGGACATATCCTGCTTATGGTTCCCAGTCTAGGGGTAGATCTAGACGTGGTAGGGGCAGGGCTCAAGGTTCGTTTAGGCCTAGATCAGACAGTTCACCTGCTCAGACTTCTGGTGAGGGCAGGGGTCAGTCCTTTCGTAAGCAGAACCAATGACCTGCCTTTTCAGCTGCCAGTGGACTCTCGTCTGGCAGCTCCTTTGGGAGGACGATTGTCTCTTTTCAAAGAAAATTGGGATTTAATCACTCAAGACAGATGGGTGCTGGATATCATTCATCACGGGTACAGATTTTATTTCCACACAATGGCCCCTTTCAAAGGCATGCCAGATGTTCCTCCTCCACAAAGAAAAGAGGCTCTCAAGCAAGTTTCTCAGTTACTCCAGATAGGGGCTATTCAGCCAGTCCCTGTGTCAGAAAGGGGCTTGGATTTTATTCTCGCCTGTTCCTAGTACCAAAGAAGGGGAACACGTGGAGACCAATTTTGGATTTATCTATCCTCAACACTTATCTGGACATTCCCAAGTTCAAGATGTTGACGTTACAGCAACTGTTACCTCTGCTGGGCAAGGATCACTGGATGGTAACTTTGGATCTCAAGGAAGCTTACCTTCATGTGCCCATAAGGCTAAGTTGCAGAAAGTATCTGCGGTTTCGAACTGGAGATTTTCATTATCAGTTCTCTGCATTGCCCTTTGGCTTATCTACTGCCCAGAGTATTCACAAAGGTTCTGGCTCCAGTGATAGCTTACGTCAGGCTTCAAGGCATTCAAATTTATCCTTACTTGGGCGACTGCCTGATTCTGGCTCAAGAAAAGAACACCTTCTACAGCATCTGGAATATGTCATAGCAGTGCTAAGATGCCTAGGGTATTCTGTGAGCGAAATAAAGTCCAGTCTAGTACCCTCTCAAGACATGTGCTTTCTGGGTGTGAGACTGAATACAGCAGCCCAGATGGCCTTTTAACCCCGGACAAACAAAAGAGTCTGTCACTTTACTTCCATCAACTATCTCATCAGTCCGTGCTGACTGCAAGGACAGTCCTTCAAGCATTAGGGTTCATGGCATCTTGTATTCTGGTGCTTCCCAATGCCAAACTGCATATGAGGAAGCTGCAATGGTATCTCAAAATGTATGGACACAGCACTGCCAAGATTTGGACACTGTCATTCAAATAATACCTTGCCTTCAAAAGGAATTCTTGTGGTGGGCTCAGGAATGTCACCTAAACAAGGGACTCTCTGTGACCCGGCCAGAGGCGAGTCAGATTTTAACGACAGATGCCTCGGACACTGCTTGGGGAGCTCATCTAAATGGAAAGTGGATACAAGACAAGTGGCCTGCCAGACTACAGCATCTACATATCAATATGAAGGAGATGTTAGCAGTCCAGTTTGCATTGATGGCGTTCAAGGAGTTACTTCTTCCAGGGCAGGTGTTGATTCTGACAGACAACACAACTGTCATGTGGTACATCAACAAGCAAGGGGAACACATTCTTATCCTCTATGCAGGCAAGCAATGATTTTATGGGAGACTGCGTTAAGCCTGCAACTGACTCTTCAGGCAAGGTTTCTGCCAGGAGCACAGAACTCCCTAGCAGATGTATTAAGCAGACAAATCATGGATCCCCCCGCGTGGAAACTGGATCTTCATGTATTTCAGAAATTGACAGTGTCATGGGGAACTCCAGACATAGATCTGTTAAGCTTCTCCACTAAACCACCAGCTGCCAAAGTATTGCACAAAGGGGTTTCATCACACAGCTTGGAAAGTGGATGCTCTGTCTTTCAGTTGGAAACACCTTCATGTCTATGCTTTTCCACCTCTACCTCTTCTTCCAAAGGTATTACTGAAGGTCAGACAGGACAGGCCAAGGATGATTTTGATAGCTCCAGATTGGCCTCGGCAACACTGGTACCCACTTCTAAGGAGTCTTGTAAAGAAGCCTCCATGGCCTTTACCTCTGATTCCTCATCTGTTATCTCAGAAGGACGGTCATCTGCTCAATGTCAAGCTTCAATCTCCATCTCACAGCTTGGCATATTCTGTGTTGAAACATGGAAGGTCTCAGCTTCCTCAACAAGTTTTAAATGTGATTATGGAAGCTAGAAGGCCTAGTACTAGGAGAGTGTGAAAAATGGAAGAGATTTTTATTTTGGTGTACAGCAAAGAATTTGGAGATTTCAGAGCCTAATTTGAGTGTGGCTCTTCAATATCTTACTGAGTTATTGGACAAAGGTTTGTCTTTCTCTTCCATAAAGATTCATGCTGCAGCAATTTCAGCTCACTATGATTGTGACCCACCTTTGTTTTCGCATCCTTTGTTCAAGCAGTTTCTTAGAGGGGCAAAGAATATAAGACCCCCGTAGAGCTCCTACTCCTGCTTGGGATCTCAATTTTGTGTTGGAAAAACTTACTCTACAACCTTTTGAGCCGGCAGCTACTGCTGAATTGAAATATTTGTCATGGAAGACTGCTTTTCTGTTGGCTATTACTTCTGCAAGAAGGGTGTCTGAGTTGCAGGCCCTTATGGCAGTAGAGCCCTTTTGATTTTCCATAAGGACAGGGTATCATTACGTACTAATCCTTCCTTTATGCCTAAGGTGGTTTCTAGTGTGGCTTTAAACCAAACTATTCATTTGCCTACGTTTTTGCAGATCCTCAAAATAAAGGGGAAAAGATTTTGCACACTTTAGATGTACACAGGCAATTGCGTTATTATTTGAGCAGGACTAAAGATTTTAGGCAGTCTCAGCAGTTACTTGTTTCTTTTGCTTTAAGTTCACAGGGCAAGCCTGTGTCAAAACAAACTATTTCTAGGTGGATTGGCTTTTGCATTGCATTTTGTTATTCCCATCATGGCAAAGAGGTTCCAGCTGGGATTAGGCCTCATTCCACTAGGGCTACTGCCACTTCAACAGCATTTCTAAGGGGTGGCAACTAAGGATATTCTGGAAGCAGCTACTTGGAGTTCAGTGCATACTTTCTCTAGGCATTATCACCTGCCTATATACTCTAAGACTAGAGCTGGTTTTGCCACAGCTGTTTTACAAGGCATGTTGTCAGCTCCTGCTACTTTATAATTTGCCAGCCTCCCTTACCTCTGCTTTGGGATTCTACCCAATTGTCAGGACTGCAGCAAGGGAAGGCGAAGAACATAGTACAGTTTTGTACCTACCATAAATGTAGATGTTCGAGGATTCCCTTGCTGCAGTCCAATTACCCTCCCTCCTTCCCTCTGTGTTTCAGGGTGGTTGTGTAGGTGAGTTTACATGCATATTTTTGTATATATTACTATATATATTGTACATGTTTTTTGGTGCAGGTTGTTTTTGGGACTTGTCTTTTTGGGTCTTCTGACATCTGGGGCAAGAAAAGTCTGAGGAAATGGCGTCGGTCATGCGCATTAGTACCCTGACGGACTGTCGTCAGTCTAAGCGCCATGACCGACTTATATCCTCTCTGGTATTCGGGCCGACTGGGACGCGGACTATACCCAATTGTCAGGACTGCAGCAAGGGAATCCTCGAACATCTACATTTATGGTAGGTACAAAACTGTACTTTCTTTGCATTTCTTATGTATGTTTTATTAGCAATTTGAATTGCCTACCTATTTTGGGCACCTGACATCTGGGGCAAGAAAACTGAAGAAAATGGTGTCGGCTGCATCTTATATACCCCTGTCACACTGACGTCAGGGAGGAGGCGACAGCAACCGACGCCGGACCAAGACTTTGGAACTCAGGCCGGCTGGGGAACCGCCTGACGGCAGGATAACCCAAGTGTAATGACTGCAGCAGTGTCTACACTCGAACATCTACATTTATGGTAGGTACAAAACTGTACTTTTCCTCTCGTTCCCCTCATTCTCAAATGGTTAAAATGGCTGATGACCTTTTGACTCTTATTAGGGGTTGACAGCTTCCACCTTCAAAAAGGGGTAGACATGTCTCTCCTGAGGCTTTGTCTTATTAAGGTTCTGATACTTCCAGCATTTCTGTTGATGAAGAGGAAGTTTCTCAGGCTTTCTCTCCTTTTGAGGATTCAGATGCAGAGGAGTCCATCCCTTCTGCTTCTCCTGCAGAAGATTTCTCTTTTGGTGATACTTTAAATACTCTCAGGGAACATTTTAAATGGCAGTCAGGATTATCCCCTTTCTAAGAAAAGGATTAGGGAGTTTTTGGATTTGCCTCAGCATAAGCCTTTGTCTATTCCACCTGTGTTGGAGGTGGTTGATGATGTTTTTCTGGAAAATTCCTTGACTCCAAATTCGGTTCCTCCTGCTTCCAGGAAACCTGACAGGTACTATAGAGTCCCTGATTCTCATTTGTTTCTTTTCAGGAATCCGTTGGCTGATCCAGAAATTATTTCTCAAGGCCCTAAAGGAGTTAAGGTCACTGTACTAAAAATCCTGTTCCTTCTGACAGGGAAGCTAGGAACCTAGATAGGTGGGGTAAAAAGGATTATACCTCTGCCACTCTTGCTGTTAGGTCTACTAATTGTCTTTTTCATATGCTGAAGTACCAGCAGCACACCTTGGAAGCTATTAAGTCTAGGATAGCAAGTGTGCGTTTGTTGGTGGAAAGTAAGGATATGCAGGATTTGCTGAATTCTGCCAGTCTTGTCAATAAACATTCATTACATTGTGGTTTTGACATTCTAGAAGCCTCCTGTAGGGCTACAGCTACTGGTTCTGTTATTAGAAGGCGCGCTTGGCTCAGGGAGCAGCCCCTACCAGAGCCTAAGACTAAGCTTTTAGATGTAACTTTGCATAAGGACAGTCTTTTTGGCAGCAAAGCAGAGGAAGTGCTCAAGAAGATGGAAGACAAGGCTAAGTCTATGCAGACAGCTAAAGACTTTACGCAAGTTCAGCCTCCTCGCTTTAGCAGGAATTACCCTTCTAAGAGTTAGACGTTCCCTGATAACCAGCAGACAGAACCGTTCTAGGACTAGAGGTTACAAATCTTCTAGGGGACAGGTGGCTACCCCTCAAAGGTCTAAGCGTTGGCAAGCTTCCTCTTCCAAGATGGGAAGTTCTAAGCCTGCATCTCAGTCTAAACATTCTCAATGACTCTGTCCAACTTCTGCCTGTTCTTGCCTGCCCAGAGAATCCTTTAGGAGGAAGGTTGGCCCTTTTTGCAAACAGCTGGACCACCAATGACAAATGGGTACTCAGAACTGTATCCCTAGGACACAAGTTTTCTTTCCACACCTTTCCAGTATCCAAAGGATTCCCTGACACTCTTCTAAACCAAAGGGCAGAAGTAGAAAAGCAAATTTTGTCTCTGTTGCATCTGGGAGCAATAGAATCAGTTCCTGCTCAGCAGTTAGGCCAGGGTTTCTATTCCAGACTTTTCCTAGTTCCAAAAAAAGAAGGCACCTGGGGTCCTATCCTAGATCTATCCATCCTGAACTCTTTCTTGATAATTTCAAAGTTCAGAATGCTCATTCTGCATCAGTTGCTGCCAGTGTTAGAAAAAGATTCCTGGCTGATAACATTGGATCACAAAGAAGCTTATCTGCACATCCCTATCAGGGAAAGTTGCAGGCATTACCTTCGTTTCAGGGTGGGCAAGCAACGTTATCAAGTCTCTGCACTGCCCTTTGGCTTATCTGTTTGCTGTCAGAGTTTTCACAAAATGCCTGGCTCCAGTCACTGCTTTTTGCAGGCAGAAGAAAATTCAGATTTATCCATACTTGGACAACTGTCTAATACATGCAAATTCTCAGGAACAGCTATTAAAGGATCTAGAATTTGTAAAGACTCTTCTCTCTTCCCTGGGTTACGCTCTCAACGAGGAAAAATCAAAAATGGTGCCATCCAAAGAGATAACATTCCTGGGAGCAAGTCTGAACACAGCCGCCCAGATGGTATATCTCACCTAGGAGAAGCAGACAACTCTTTCAGTTTACTTCAAGGACTTGGCAAGCCTGTCCCCAGCTCCCTGTAAGGAAATACCTGCAAGCTCTGGGATTCATGGCCTCTTGCATTCTCATGATTCCATATGCAAGACTGCATATGAGGAAATTGCAATGGTACTTCAAGACCATTTGGTGTCAACACACACAGGACCTGGATGTGATAATTCCTCTGATGTCCTTCAAGGATGCATCTGCAGTCCTTGACACACAGGACCTGGATGTGATAATTCCTCTGTTTCCATGTTTGCAGACAGAGTTTCTATGGTGGGCAGCAGCCTGTCTATGGAACAAAGGCATGCCTTTTCGCCCACCCCTTGCCACTAAAGTTCTTACCACAGACACATTGAACTACACCTGGGGAGCTCACCTGGATGGCAGATGCATACAGGGATGTTGGAATGCCCAGCAGTTGCACCTGCACATAAATTTAAAGGCGTTGATGGCAGTCCAGCAGGCCTTACTAGCTTTCAAGCATCTTCTTTCTCCAGGGACCCTGCTTGTCAGGACAGAACACCACAGTCATGTGGTACATCAACAAGCAGGGAGGGACTCATTCTTACCTCCTGTGCAGACAAAGCATGAGTCTTTGGTCCATAGCAGCATCCCTGGGCCTGCATCTCCTAGCTCATTTTCTTCCAGGAAGGCTCAATGTTTTGGAAGACCAGTTGAGCAGACAGACCCTGGGTCCTCACGAGTGGCAGCTGAACAGAGCAGTTTTTTACAGCATCATTCAACGTTGGGGCACTCCTCAAGTGGATCTTTTCTCCTCTCCAGACAACCATATTCTACCTCTTTTTTGCACCAGACAGCATCACAGCAGAGCCTGGAAAGTGGATGCACTGTCCTTCCCTTGGATGCTGCTGTCAGTTTATGCCTTCCCTCCTCATCCCAGAGTATTATTGAAGATCAGGATTGACCAACCAAGGACTATGCTCATAGCTCCGGATTGGCCCAGGCAGCATTGGTATCCACTGCTTCGCAGTCTCTCCCACTTTCCTCCTTGGCATCTTCCTCTGAGGCCAGATTTTTGGTTCAGGAAGGGGGAAACATTCTACATCCTCATCTTCAGTCTCTCCATTTGGCAGCATGGCTCATTGTATGACTCCATCCTTTTCTTCTTCCCTTTCCCAGCAGGTGGCTGATGTGCTGAGGGAGGCCAGGAGGCCTAGCACTAGGAAGTCTTATGCTGGAAAATGGGAAAGATTCTCTCATTGGATGCAGGCTACAGAGGAATCTTCTTCTCAGCCTACCCTTCCTCTAATCCTGGTATACCTGGCTGATTTGCTTCAGGGTGGTCTTTCTTTTTCCTCTATCAGATCCATGCTTCAGCCATTTTTGCTCATTGTTCTTTGAACAACCCATTTCCTCTCATCCCCTGATGAAAATGCTTCTGAGAGGTGCTTGCAACTTAGGACCTCCCAGAAGGGCACCTACTCCAGCCTGGGATCTTAATTTTGTTCTAGAGAAACTCACTCTTCCTTCTTTTGAGCCAGCTGCCACTGCAGATTTAACGTTTCTCTCATGGAAGACTTCCTTCCTCTTGGCTATAACTTCAGCAAGGAGGGTTTCGAAGCTGCATGCTTTGATGGCTGTGGAGCCTTTTCTTATTTTCCATGCAGATAGGGTCTCTCTGAGAACCAACCCCTCCTTTATGCGTAAGGTGGTTTCTAGCCTGACTCTTAATCAGTCTATACACCTTCCTACCTTCTTTCCTAATCCTCGAAATAGAGGTGAGAGGATCCTACATTCTCTTGATGTGCACTGACAGCTCAGGTTTTACCTGGACAGGACTAAAGACCTTCGGAAATCAGCACAGTTATTGGTCAGTTTTGCCCCTGGAGCCCAGGGCAAGGCTATTTCTAAGCAAACCATTTCTAAATGGATTGCACATTGTATTACTTATTGTTATTCCTTTCATGGCAAGCTTCCTTCTCAGGGGGTTAGGACCACTCAACTAGTGCAGCTTCCACTTCTGCAGCCTTTTTAAGGGGTGTCCCTACTAAAGACATTTTGGAGACTGCCACATGGTCTTCTGTTTACACTTTCACAAAGCATTATAATTTGCCTTTGTTTTCAAGAGCCAGGGCAGGGTTTGCCTCTGCTGTTCTGCAGGGCATTATCTCCAATCCTTGATTCTGGTAAAAACTCTGTACTCATGAACTACCACATAGGCAGCAATCTACTTAACACCAAATGCGTGATAAGAGACCTTGGGACCCAGGTGGACAGTAGTCTCTCCTTTGATAGTCACATCGCCACAGTACTCAGGAAGTCCTTCTACGTGGCACACCTCATCATAAAAGGGTTCATATCCAGGAAAAAAGAGGTCATTGTTCCCCTCTACTCGACACTCATTAGACCCATTATAGAGTACAATGTCCCTTTTGGAATGTACCTCACAAGACATCTGCAGCACCTGGAAAGGCCACAGAAGTACCTCATAAAGAGGATTACTGGCCTCAAACAAATGCCCTACACTGATTGGCCTCAAAAAAATCCAGCTTTACTCCATAGCATATCGCCTACTCCGAGGTGATCTCTGCCTAACATATAAAGCTATGTCAAACCCAGAGCTGTTGGACATGCTACACCTAAAGACATCCCAATCCCTCCGAGCTACACGCTCTAGAGACCTAAACCTTGTCACCCCAATAAACAGGACATGCTGGAGGGATAGATTCCTGTCCCAGAGACTTCCCATACTCTGGAACAGGCTACCCATCTATGTCAAGCAAAGTTCTTCATTAGTACTCTTCAAGAAAAATCATGATGAGTGGATGGGAAGTAGGAAATACACCCTGGGGATCACTTCTGTGTGTCTGCTCGACAGTGGCACAGGAAAATAACTTTCTTGGGTGGCGTAAGCCAGGGAACCTTGTTGGCTAGGCTTACGTAGGCACTTGGGCCGATAGCCTAGTACCTACCTCCTCCCTTTTCTCTGGGCTTTGGTAATCAACCCATTGGTTAGACTGCAACAGTGAAACACGATGAACATAGTACAGTTGTGTACACTTACCATAAATGTAGATGTTCGAATGTATTCACTGTTGCAGTCCTGGTTTCCCTCCCTCCTTCCACCTTTTCTCTTTTCCTAAGGTACAGGCTAAATTTGGTATTTGCCAAAATGGCTTTTGGTTTAAGCCTTGTTTTCTGGTAGCTTCTGACTGTTATGGCAAGAAAGACTGAGAAAGTGACGTCGGCTGCCTCCTTTTATATCGGACACCCTGACATCCTTTACGTCCGACAGCCGATGTCATTTTTACTTATCTTTGGTATTCTGGCCAATCGTGGGCTACCGGGAGCCAGATAACCCATTGATTAGGACTGTAACAGTGAATACACTCGAATGTCTACATTTATGGTAAGTGTACACAACTGTACTTTCTCATCAGTGTCAAGTATCCAAGCTTTTGCTTAAACTGTTCAGCCTCAGCCTGTCTGTGGAAATGGTTTGTCCCTGATGCCCGGAGAGCAGCCACTGTGGTTCCTGCACACAAAGGTGGCCCCTCTGCAGACCCAAGATAAATACAGGCCCAACAGCCTCACCACACTTGTAGGCGGTGTTGTGGAGCATATCGTAGCAGAACTTAATTATGCAGACATATACAACTTAACTAATGTAGACCCCACTCAGTTTGGTTTTGTGAAGGATAGGCCTTCTCTCTCTCTTGAACCTAGTAAACTTCTTTGAAAAGGTTAGAGTCTGTAGACAGTGCTCGCTCCGAGTACAATGTTTATCTTGATCTGGCCAAGACCTGTGACACTATCCTTCATGTTTGTATTACTGAAAATTTTGACAAACTTAATGTAACTTATATTGTAGTTAAATTGCTGGTACCTTTTCTGAAGGTGTAATTGTTACTAGTGGGGTACCACAAAGATTAGTACTTGGCCCACTGCTGTTTGTCATTTATTTTGCAGACATCCAAACCAATATCCCTGAAGTGTGGTCAACCAAGTTTGCCAATGACAGCAAGCTAGGCACTGTTCTCCCCTCATCCACTGATCAACTGTTCAAAAAATGGCTAGAATATGCTATTACCAGGTATACTGAAAACTTTCTCCAGCTAAATGCAAAAAAGTGCAGCATAGTAGTGTTTGGTGGTGTTGGGGTATTCCTTTCTCATACGTTATACATGATACTCCTATTCAAACTACTATGGTCATAAGAGACTTGTATAGTAATGTGGACACCTCTCTAATATAGTCATCATGTTTCAACCATAGTGGGGAAATTCTTCTTTCTCACCCAGTTAATTGCAAAGAGAATATCTTAAAGATTGAGAAGTCATCTTACTACTGTACTTATCCCGTATTAGACCTGTCTTTGAATACAGTTCTTCCTTTGGTATGTACAAATCCAAGCACATCTCTTAAAATAGAAGAGGCCTGTGATTTTTAACCAAAAAAAATTAAAGGCTTTAAATCCTTCAATTATCCTGATAGATTAGTATAGCTGTATCTTTAAGAAGCACATCAAAGACTGAGCTTGCACATATAAATGTTAAGCACGTGCCATTCCTAGTACCATTTTGAGAGTGCAGCCAGAGAGAAAGCATGTATGATTACAGCAGTTAGTTTGTATACAAGTTACTTAAGTTAAAGTCGGTAAACTTCTATCGTGATGTGTTTGTTTAAAATAAAGCTGCTTGAACAGAACCTACAAAGACTCCTGTGTCCAAAGTAGGAGAATGACAACAAGTGAACTACAGAGCTGAAATATGTGTAGCATTAGGAACACAATAATCCAGGCATTGCCAGTTTAATCAATAACATTATTTTTCTGCAGAGTTGTGCATGCATTTTGTTATGTAAGGAGAGGGCTGATCCCAACTACCAACCGTTTAAGTGGTGTATAAATTTAATGAACAGTTTTCAAAGGACTGACACTGAGATATGGAGGAGAGTAGTTTTTGTTGCCCAAACTGAACACTGTGCTTCTGCTTGTGCCAAACTGCTCTCCAAGTTGCTCTGCATCTAACATTGGGATTTCCTGTATTCCAGTGTACGGTTCAGGCATGGAAGCAACTGGATTGAAGTGTGTGAGACCACCTTCTCTATGAGCTTGATCCATATGGCTTCTGATGTAAGATGGTGTTTTTTTTTTTTTTTTTTTTAACTTTGTAGAGAGTTTAACAGGAAGTCTGTTTGGAAGGCACACCATCAGAGAAGGAACTTCAACACAACAAAATGAAACTCAAAATGTTCCCTCCCTAAAAACACTGTCAAACCTCTTAAGAGTTGCAGTAATCACAGCTTCTCAGTATTAAGACCCAAAACCCAGGAATCCATCTCTGCCAATATTACAGATTAAATTTGTCTGACAATTTCATTTTTGAAATAAAAAACACACCTGCAAAATAGCCACTTGTAAATGCTTCAAACAGCAGGCAGTAACATAACTTCCCTTTTTTCACATTTATTCCATAATGCCTGCCCAAATTTTCAAACTTAAATGCTCTCTACAGCAATAACCTGAACAAATGTATACATTGTAAATATATGTAACTAATCTTTCTCCCTAACAGAAATAACCATAGCTATTCCTTAGATATTGCATCCCCTTTTCCCTTCTTGCCTAATGTATTCCTTCTACTGTCTGTCTTTATACTAATCTTTACACCTTCTTCAGTCAGTTCATTCTGTCTCCTTTTTGCTCCATTCTCTGTAATACGCTGCAAGTTCTTAAGTGCTGTACTTTTCCCAAGTCTGTTTAAACAATGGCAATGAATTTTGTGACTGTCCAAAGTGGAAAGTATATAAACAAATTACTGTTCTGTTTCTATGTTTAAAGCAGCTTAGAATTACATATTTATGTTTTATCCTCTTCAGTCTGCTGAAATCTGTATTCTAAGCAAGCAGTAATGCCTGACAGAGTGTGTGTTAATGTGTAATTAACTCCCGCCCAGGGCTGTTATGAGGCCCGACGCCACAGAATGCTCGTTCTCCAGTCAGGGTGTTGGCGTACATTTTGCCCATTCGTTAAGATTCATTAATCTCGCCATCAAAAACAAAATGATTGTCTCACTCTCAGTAGAATCACTTGGCTTCCTCTTAAAGATAGGGCATCCCTCCTCCTCAATACTCTCACCTTCAAACTTCTCGGTCTAAAATACTGCCCTCACCTTCTCAGTAAATTGTGTATCAAAAGCCCCTCTTCCACTATCTGAACTGCCCTCTCATATCTAGACCCCCTTTTACTCTTGCTACATGTGAAAGATCTTTCTCTAAACATGACCCTGCTGTTAGAAAACTCTACATGAAGAAGTCAAATAGATGATCTTCATACCTCCCAACTGTCAAGATTTTCACAGAATGTCCAGATTTTTGGTTTATATTTTTTGGTTTATTCCTCATAAAATTTGTGGTTTTCTGGAAAATCACTGGGATGATCTGAGGATTGCAGTCATGAAATAATGATACACATTTGAGTCTCAGACTTCAAATCCTTCAGAAAATATATATTAAAACAAACCTTATTACTCTAGCAACTTTCCAAGTTTATAAGAACAATATTTAAAATATGTCCCTGTTTTTGGGCCTTTGTCCCCCAATTTTGCCAGGTTTTGTCCAGATTTCTTGCACCAAGAGTTGAGTGATATGAACTGATCTTGCATCTATCAAGAAGATTCTGCACTCCCTATGCTGGAAGTAGCTTGCCACATTAGAAAACCTGTCTAGTACATGTCCTGAATTTAATTATGTGACTCAAGAACCTATTCCCGAAGAGAGTGACTTAAATGACTAATATATGCAATACTGTTCTAGCTTCACTTTTCTACCTAGTGCTCCCATCTAAGTTTTTCTTGCTGATCTTGATTGTTGTTGCTCTTACCATTATAGAAACATTGATTCTGAAGGCTAATAACTTACTAGTTCTGTTAGTCTGACCATTTCGTTGCCTGTCAGAGGAGCTGCATATCCTTATCCCTGATGTTTTTCCTCAACCCTTTATTTGATAAGTCTTACATTTGTCCTGTGCTTTTCAGTCCTCCTAGTAGAAGCGTTAGCTTGCCATAACATTCAGGGATTTATGCAGAGGTTTTAGAATGCGTGTTTAATGTGTTTCCATTTCGTTGCTTGCTAAGTATTATTAAAAAGATTTAGTGTCTGGAATTTTTTGAAATTTTAATCTTTTCATTTTATATATGCTTTATTAATTGGACTCTTTCTTATTTTTTTATGCCTAATATCTGACTTTTTATTTTTTCCTTAGAGGCAAGCTGTGTGTTATAGAATGGAAAACTTCAGAGAAACCAAAGCCATTTTTGAAAAACACTTACGATTATCCACTTCAAGTTGCAGCATATGTTGGCGCTTTGAATTATGACAGCAATTACAATTATCAGGTCAGTAAAGGTAACTCAGCAGATTATATTTTTCAGAAGAAAGTTTTGTGAGCTACAATCAGATACCCGTATGTGGTAATGAAAGTATTATGAGCAGAAATAGGATATGGTTAAAGAGGACTGCAAGTAAGTGGAAAGCGCTGATTTCAAGTGCGTGGAGGGAGTGCCAGTTGAGATGATGATGAAAGTTTAACTGTTGATTGGAAGGCAAGGAAGCCAACAAGCAATGATTAATATGCTTCCTCAGGATCTGAGAGTTAATGATGTTTCTAACAGTAGTTTGATTTGTTAATTTGGCATAGGAGATGTGTATAACAAAGGTCTGGCACACAAGGAGGTAAAAGTTAGATTTGTTAGGCAAAATAAGTGAGAAACAGCATACCGAGATAGATAGCAAAGACTGAATTTTGTGGATTTACTTGGGTAGGGTATTGAAAATGCAAGAGACTGTGTAGAAGTATGCCAGGAAGGCAGTTATAATACTGAAGAAGGCAGAAGGAAGGAGAAAAGGTCTTTTGAGGCTAACAAAAATGTAGTAAGGGCATGTGGTCAGATTACTGAACAAATTATAGCTGCCAAATGTAGCGTCTGGTGTTAACTACGAATACCTAGACAAGACAAGACACAGGATTGCATGCCACTAACATCATCAGCTTGTATTTTCAGGTTGTGTAGTTCTGTAGAGGAAACAAGACCAAATATAAGAGTGACTGAGGGGGAAGAAGATGCTAATATTTTACAGCTATAGATGCATACTTTGCATCCCTAGTATTCAAAAACAAAATATTTCCTATCTTTTGAAGTAGACTGTGGTACAGTGTATAAAACATTACCAACAGACATTGTTACATCTACATATGTACTTCTTTCATATAGTGTGTTACTTCCGGATTTCAGGAATGTTTTCATTAGATACAAAGCCAATTAAGTTTTGTTAGTAAAACAGCAGCAATAAATCAATACTGTTCAAATATTATTTTTAGTAATTTGCAGTCCCTGCAACTATCTGAATAACATTCTAGTTTCCTGAGCAATGTTACATACCCTCACTACTGGGGAGTTCTTTAGTTTGAACTACTGATGGTATTTTAATAAGATTTTCTTCTTGTAAGAAGTCCCGGGACCGTCTCTTCTGATGTTTGTGACCTAGATGAATTTGAATTTCCTTTCCAGTACTTTGTGGTGAATGCCTGTGTGGATATCTCTAGACACTTTGAATACCACACATAAGGAGGCATCACAACTGCCATATCTGTATGTAGCACAGTCAGTTGAGATGGTCATTTATACAGATGTCTGACTTTCTAAGAATAACTAATGTCCTTAGCTGCACATGTTGCTTCACAACCCACCTTCTGTCTTATGTAATCCTACTGTATTCTTACTCATTCCCCCTGTTTTAACAAAGCTGGACATTGTATTTACTGGTCATGATACTGCTTGAGTTTGTTCTTTGAAACATATTTCCATCAATTGTTTTTTTTTTTTTGTTTTTTTGTTTTTTTTTTTAGAGTCATGAGGAGCAAGAGCCTCTCCTCCAAGCAGTGGGTATAAAGTGGGTGACAGACATAAATGGGACACTAGATCATCACGAACAATTTTGAGCATCTCTATTTGTCATATATACATGAGTTTGGAATGAGAGGAAAGTGGAGCCCCCAGTGAAAACCCACCATAACACAAGAAGTACATACATCCTTTGCAAAGGAGCCACTGTAGCCAGGAACTGTGCTTTTAATCCAAGCTCTGAAGTAGCAGTGCTAGCTAGTACTGTACATTGTGCCTCCCCTCTCATTCTCTTTGAACCACTGTGCCCATTTTGCTTAGTGAGGCTGTCTCAGTCAAATGATCTAAGATGCAATTAAATTCCTATTGCATTTTGTTTGTGTTGTTCATTCATTCAATCTGATTATCTGCCTAATTCAGTATTGGGTTGCTGAGGAGCCATGATCTCCCCCAGCATTCAGTGACTGTAAGGCATTGAAGGGAATCATGAATAGGGCAGCAAACCAGTACACCCTCACTCACCATGCGTACCCGCTGGCATTTTTAGATAGAGACTAGGTCATCTGTGATCAGTCTTTGGGATGTGGGAGGATACCTGAGCACCTAGCAGAAGATCTTTGGATTCACGGAGGATATTTAGGGTGTAACCAGAAGGCACCCCAGACAAGAACCAAACTGGCATGCATGAACCATGAGGCAGCATTGCTGATCACTGCACCACTATAAATATCCTTTTCATATAAAATATGGTTAGCATGTTGTTTTACTTATTTCTGTGCTATCACTGGCTTATTTCTGCATTGTAGCCACGGTTATGCAGCGGTAGCGTTGTCGCCTCACAGCAAGAGGTTCTCCCGTTTGATTCTCGTCTGGAGCGCCTTCTGTGTTGAGTCTACATGTCCTCCCCGTGGTCGAGTGGCATTCGAAACACATGCGTAGGGCGTGCATTTGTTGAAGGTTGGGCATCGAGCTGGCACCTCGGCGCCGTAAAAAAATACAGCCAATCATTAGCGGACCGGAGTTCCGATGTGGTGACCCCTAACCGGGAAAAGCCGAAGGAAGAAGAAGAACTGGCTTATTTCTGCCTTATTGTCATGCCTTCTGTGTGGAGTCTGCATGTCGTCCCCACGGTCAAGTGGCCTCCAAAAGACCGTGAATGGGCATGCCTTCGCTGAAGGTTGGGTGTCGGGCTGGCAACTCAGCACCATAAAAATCTACTGCCAATCATTAGCGGACCGGAGTTCCGCTGTGGCGACCCCTAACCGGGAAAAGCCGGAAAGACAAACAACAACATTGTCATGGCACCTACAACTTCCAGTATTAAGCACCAAGTATGCAGCCTGTTTACCTAAATGTTTTCATAGCCTTACATCTATCTAGGCAGGAATATATAACATTTTATTTTCAGTTATTTTGTGGCAGGTGTGTGCACATCAGCCTTTTTATCATCTTATATTCTCCAGTGTTGCTTCTGCTCATCCAAAATGAGAGAAGATGGCTACCAGTGGACAGACACTTTTAGATACTGCAGATCTGAAATTAGAGTTTCACCTGTATGACTTTGACTAAGATTGGCATGTACTTGGCATCGCTGTGCAAACTTTTCTGAGACTGTCAACCTAGCTAAGACCTTTCCTAGGCTATCAAAGTCTCTCCCCTACCTGTGGTCCTCTAGTCACAAGGACCCAGCCTCCAGAACTCTTCAGCCATGCAGAGTATCACTTAATTCAATACAGCCCCAGACTGTCTTCTGTTTTTTTCTACATTTACTATGACATTTCTGTCCTTTCTTCCTTTAGACTTGGCATGACTCGTGGGTATGTGTGTTTTTCTTTTTTCACTTGAAAAGTGAACTTGATGTCCTTCAAGGATGCATCTGCAGTCATAACATATGGGTTGTCCTGCCTCAGGCAGCCCTTCGGTCAGCCGGATTCCAAAGTCTGGGTCTGGCCTCGGCTGATGTCGCACTTTCCCCGACGTCAGAGCTTCTGGGGTATAAAGGCATCAGCCGACGCCATTTTCCTCAGTCTTTCTTGCCGCGCGGTGCCAGAAGCAGAAGCTGTTCGCAAGTGCCGGTCGGTCAGATCCAGAGAATTCAGCTACCAAAGACTTCTAAAAAAGCTAAGTACCCCATTAGGGACTCTTTCTTGCCTCAGCCGATGTCAGACAAAGTAAATAATTGTTTAACTTGTGGGAAACAAATACCTCATAAGGATTTCCATTCTTACTGCCTTCCTTGCTTAGGCCCAGACCACGACGTATCAGCTTGTTTAGCCTGTGCCTCCTTCAACTGACGGACTCTTAGACGTCGGTCGGAGTTTGCAGAAGAGTTTTTTGGATCCGCTTTTGCATATAAAATGCCGTCGGAGACTCCGACTACGCATTTGGCCAAAAAACGCAAGGAAAAGGACCGACACTCGCGGCCCGCGGTTTCGGCTGAAACCACGGTTAGGCCTACCGCGAGTGTCTCTGTTTCGGCTGAAACCGAGTCCTCGGTTCTTACTTCTGCCGAAAACATACCTCCGACAACCGAGGCAAGAGCGGCCCCGGCTGAGTCGGCTTCAGAAATCCCTACCGAAGAAGCAAGCACACAAGATTTGTCCGACACCCTTCCATTGGACATTTCTACTCCTGCACGTGGGGAAGCTAGGCCCCCTGCTTCTATGTCTTTTAAGGCCTTCTCCAGGGCTAAAGCTGCCAAAATTTCAAAAGCTATCCCTGCCAAATCTACTTCTCAGAGACCTTCCTCAAGTTCTCAGATTCTCAGCCTTGCTGAGGACCTTATATCTTTGATTAGGGGTTCCCAACCTCACCCAGACAGGGCCTCCCACCCTCCTCCCGACAAAAGGCCTAGGACTGAACCCCCTGAACCTCTCTCCTCTGATTACTCCTCGGATGGATCCGATTTATCAGACCATCAGGAAGGGTATGAGGATTCAGATGCAGAAGACTCTATTCCTTCTGCCTCCCCTCCTGAAGAATTTTCCTTTGGGGAGACTTTACACTCAATGAGGGAACGCCTTCAGTGGCAGGGTCAGGATTTTTCTGATTCCAGAAAAAGATTAAGGACATTTTTACATTTGCCACAGCATAGGCCTTTAGCCATACCACCTGTGCTAACTGTAGTTGATGATGCGTATAATGATGTCAGTTCTGCCCCTGATTCTCTTCCCCCGGCCCCTGCCAAACCTGACAGATATTACAGGGTCCCGGATTCTCACTTCCACTTGTATAAAGCCCATGCTGCAGACCCAGAAACTATTTCTCAGGGCCCAAAAGGTGTTGCAGCTGCCACTGCCAAAACCCCCTACCCTCTGAAAGAGAGTCAAAAGCATTAGAGAGATGGGGTAAAAAGGTTTATACATCTGCTACTCTTTCTGCCAGGGCATTAAACTGTCAATTCCATATGATACAGTACCAGGAATATTTGTTAGATCAGCTGAATAAAAAGCTTTCTTCTCCTGAACCTTTAGACCGCAAGTCCCTTCAGGATTTGGTACACAACTCTCAGCAGGTCAGTAATCATTTCTTAAAATGTGGCTATGATGCACTGGAGGCTTCATTTAGATCAGCTATGACTGGGGCAGTAATTCAGAGGCATGCCTGGCTAAAAGAGCAATCCTTGCCAGACCATGTCAAGGCTAAACTACTAGATGCTCCAATGGAGAAACAAAGTTTATTTGGCTCCCCTGCACAGGAGATTCTAAAGAAAGTGGAAGAAAAAGCAAAATCTGTGCAAACAGTAAAGGATTTTCTGCAAGTTCAACCTCCGAGGTTCAGTAGAAACTGGCCTTCAAAGAATTGGTCCTTTCCAGACACCTCCAGAGCACAGAGGGGCAGGAATAGACGCCCAAGAGGCAGAGGTCAATCAAAGGGTGCCTACAGGGGTCGTCAATGGCAGCCTGCCAACCAGAGGAGTACTGCCACAGCTGCAACTACAACCACTTTCACAGGACAGACACAATGACTTGACTCTGATTCCGCCTACCAGGGAACAACTGGAAGCACCCTTGGGCGGAAAAAGCTGGCTTTATTCTCGAAAAACTGGCAATGCATTACAAAAGACACATGGACATTGCAAACAATAGACAAAGGATACAGGTTTCACTTCCACACTTTACCAAAAAGGAGCGGAATGCCAAACCTTCCACCAAACCAGAAGCCAGAGGCTTTAAGACAAATCAACAATTTACTTCAGATGAAAGCGATAGAAAAGGTACCATCTATGGAACAAGGCCAAGGATTTTACTCCAGACTATTCCTTGTACCAAGAAAAGAAAACCAATGGAGGCCTATTCTCGACTTGTCCGCACTAAACACATATCTCATTGTGCCAAAATTCAAAATGCTGACCCTACAGCAACTTCTTCCCATGTTGGGCAAGGAGTCTTGGCTGGTGACTCTAGATCTCAAGGAGGCATACCTGCACGTCCCTATATGACCAGATTGCAGAAGACACCTCAGATTTCTTGCAGGATCAGAGCATTATCAATTCTCAGCATTGCCCTTTGCCTTATCTACTGCGCCCAGAGTATTCACGAAATGCCTGGCATCAGTAATTGCACATTGCAGGCTTCAGGGAATTCAAATCTACCCATACCTGGACGACTGCCTAATACAAGCGGACAACAAGACAAAACCAATAAAGGATTTGGCCTATGTCATACACCTGATGTCCTTCATGGATGCATCTGCAGTCATAACAACTGGGTTGTCCTGTCGTCAGGCAGCCCTTCAGTCGGCCGGATTCCAAAGTCCGGGTCCGGCTTCGGCTGATGTCGCACTTCACCCGACGTCATCTCTGTTGGTCTTCGGGTATAAAAGCATCAGCCGACGCCATTTTCCTCAGTCTTTCTTGCTGCGTGGCGCCCGAAGCAGAAGCTGTTCGCAAGTGCCGGTCGGTCGGATCCAGAGATTACTTCTACCGAATACTACTTAAGACTTCTAAAGCTAAGTACCCGTTGGGGACTCTTTCTTGCCTCAGCCGATGTCAGAAAAAGTTAATAATTGTTTAACCTGTGGGAAACAAATACCTCATAAAGATTTCCACTCTTATTGTCTGCCTTGTTTAGGCCCAGCCCACGACGTAGCAGCCTGTTCGCCTGTGCTTCTTTCAACCGACGAACGCTTAGGCGCCGGTCGGAGTTTGCAGAACAGTTTTTCGGTTCTGATTTTGCGTACATAATGCCGGTCGATCCTCCGACTACCCAATATGCCAAAAACACAAAGATAAAGACCGACACTCGCGGTCCGCGGTTTCGGCCGAAACCCTGGTTAAGCAAACAAGGAAGTGTCTCGGTTTCGCCAAACCGAGAAAACTGATCAAAGTACAGCTGAACCTATCTCTACAACTGAGGCCCCTGCTACCACTCTTGAATCGGCCTCAGAAATTTTATCCACTACGGTGGTTGCCACTGACTTTTCAGACACCATTCCCTTGGATGTCTCTACCCCAGCACGTGGTGCTGCTAGGCCTCCAGCAGCCATGTCCATTAAGGCCTTCGCCAGGGCTAAAGCTGCCAAGACTACTAAGACAGTGCCTGTTAAACCCCCCACAACCAGGCCCTCTTCTAGTTCTCAAATGCTTACTTTGGCAGAAGATTTAATTTCATTAATTAGAGGATCTCAATCTCACCCAGACAGGGCCTCTCAGCCCCAGAGAAGAGAGCTAGGGGAGAGGCCCCTGAAGCAGTGTCCTCTGATGATTCTGCTGATGAATCAGACATAACTGACCAGCCAGAGGCTCCTTTCTCCAATTTTGAAGATTCTGATGCTGAAGAATCCATTCCAGCTGCTTCCCACCAGAAGAATTCTCCTTTGGGGAAACCTTACATGCCATGCGAGAGCAGTTCCAATGGCAGCAACAGGATTTTTCAGACTCCAGGAAAAGACTTAGGACCTTTCTGCACCTCCCACAGCACAGGCCCTTAGCTATACCTCCTGTTCTCTCTGTGGTGGATGATGCTTTCAATGATGTCTGCTCCGCTCCAGATTCTTTACCCCAGCCCCTGCCAAACCAGACAGATTTTACAGGGTGCCAGATACTCATCACCACCTTTACAAGGCCCCACTTGCAGACCCAGAAACTATATCCCAGGGTCCCAAGGCAGTAGCCGCGACCATAGCTAAAACCCTATTCCTTCTGAAAGGGAAGCAAGGTCATTAGACAGATGGGGTAAAAGGTCTACACTTCAGCTACTCTCTCAGCTAGAGCTTTAAACTGTCAGTTTCACATGATACAATACCAAGAGTTTATGCTTGATCAGTTAACTAAAAAACTAACCACTGATGAATCTCTTGATAAGAAATATGTATTAGAAATGGTAAATAACATACAACAGGTTAGCAACCATTCCTTAAAATGTGGCTATGATGCACTGCAGGCTTCATTTAGATCAGCCATGACTGGCACAGTAATAAGAAGGCATGCATGGCTAAAGGAGCAAGCTTTACCGGATCATGTTAAAGCTAAGTTGCTAGATGCTCCTATGGATAAGACAAGTTTGTTTGGTACACCTGCCCAGCAGGTTATGAAGAAAATGGAACAAAAGGCAAAATCTGTTCAAACGGTTAAGGATTTCTTGCAGGTTCAACCCCCAAGGTTTAGCAGGAACTGGCCTGCCAAAAATTGGTCCTTTCCTGACTCCACAAAATTTCAAAGGGGCAGGAATAGACGTTCCAGAGGCAGAAACCAATCCAGAGGAGGTGCCTACAGAGGACGACAGTGGCAAGGTAACAACAGAGGCACAGACACAACCACTGCCACCACATCAGCACAACCACAGTGACTTAACCCTAAATCCGCCTACCAGGGAACAAATAGCAGCTCCTCTAGGCGGAAAGTTAACTTTATTTTCAAAGAACTGGCACTACATAACAAAAGACAAGTGGATTTTAAAAACCATAGATCAAGGTTACCGGTTTCACTTCCACACTTTACCAGTCAAAAGAGGAATGCCAAATCTACCTCCAAATCAAAAAACAGAGGCACTACAACAGATAATGGAGTTAGCAAACATGAGAGCTGTGGAAAGAGTGCCAACAGCAGAGCAAGGAAAGGGTTCTACTCCAGTCTATTATTAGTTCCAAGAAAGGAAAAAAGTTGGAGACCAGTTCTCGACCTGTCCACCTTAAATACATACATCATTGTCCCAAAATTCAAAATGCTGACCCTACAGCAACTTCTTCCCATGCTGGGCAAGGAGTCTTGGCTGGTAACTCTAGATCTCAAGGAGGCATACCTGCACGTCCCCATTCGACCAATCTGCAGAAGATACCTCAGATTTCTTGCAGGATCAGAGCACTATCAATTCTCAGCATTACCCTTTGGCTTATCTACTGCGCCCAGAGTATTCACAAAATGCCTGGCATCAGTAATCGCCCATTGCAGACTACAGGAATTCAAATTTACCCATACCTGGACGACTGCCTGCTACAAGGGGACAACAAAAGCAAGCTGACAACAGATTTACAAAGGGTCATTTACTTGCTACAAGCACTGGGATACACAGTCAATTTACAAAAATCAAGGCTGATACCATCCCAAACAAGGACATTCTTGGGCTGAATTGGACACAGTAAAACAAATGGCATTCCTGACTACAGAAAAACAAAAGAACTCCCTCTTTACTTCTTGGCACTAACAAAACTGAACAAGTTAACAGCAAGAAAAGTACTGCAGGCCTTGGGCTTCATGGCATCATGCATAATCTTGGTCCCATTTGCCAGACTACATATGAGAAAACTACAGTGGTACCTAAAGAATTTATGGTCCCAACACAGACACAGCCTAGAAACAGAAATCCCACTAATTCCATGCTTAAAGCAGGAGTTCCTATGGTGGGCTCAGGCATGTCAGTCAAACCCAGGCCTACCCTTTCGCAGATGTCAAGCAAGCCAGACCATCACAACAGACGCTTCAGACCTAGGATGGGGGCCCACATGCTGGACAAATGCGTGCAAGGATTGTGGACACAGGATCAACTTCACCTGCACATCAACCTAAAAGAAATGCTGGCAGTAAAACTGGCAATCCAAAAGTTCAAACCATTTCTCCAAGAGGGCCAGTTGATGATAAGGACAGACAACACCACAGTCATGTGGTACATCAACAAACAGGGAGGCACTCATTCATACCCCTATGCCGAATGACTTTGGAGCTGTGGACCCTGGCACTCAGCTACAACATCCAGTTACAGGCAATATTTGTACCGGGAAAAGAAAATACTCTAGCAGACATATTAAGCAGAACCACATCGATTGCCCACGAATGGAAGCTGCACCCGGACATCTTCAAGACCATCTCAAAGAAATGGGGAATGCCTCAGATAGATCTATTCGCATCACCTCTCAATCACCAGCTCAAAAAGTTCTGCACAAGGACATTCCACCCACTAGCATGGAAAGTGGATTCGCTCTCCTTCAGCTGGAAAGGCCTAACAGCATATGCATTCCCACCTCTTCCCTTGATACACAAAGTACTACTAAAAATCAAGGAAGAACGCCCAAGGATAATCCTGATAGCTCCAAACTGGCCAAGACAACACTGGTACCCACTGCTGAGGAGCATGTCTCGAACAATATGTGGCCAATACCCTGATGCCTTTGATGTTAACTCAGAACAACTACAGCATCATACATCCAAACCTAAAACGCTGCAACTGACTGCATGGAACATCACATAGCAGCAGCTAATCCAGAACTTTCCCAAAGAGTTAAAGACATTATTCTTGAAGCACGCAGACCTTCAACAAGAAGGAACTATGCTGGAAAATGGGAAAGGGTTTGTCATTTGGAGTACGGAAAGAGGAAAAGATGTGTCAAACATAGATATGCCTAACATTCTGGAGTATCTGGCCGAACTTCTTCATTCAGGCCTGTCCTACTCCTCCATCAAGATACATGCATCAGCTATTTCAGCAGAATACAGCTTTGATCCACCTGTTTTTTCGCACCCTTTGCTCAGGCAGTTCCTCAGAGGAATCAAGAATGTAAAACCTCCAAGGAAACCACCATTACCAGCTTGGGACTTAAACTTTGTGCTAGAAAAGTTGACACTATCACCCTTCGAACCAGCAGCAACAGCAGACCTACAACACCTGTCATGGAAAACTGCTTTCCTACTGGCAATTACTTCAGCAAGGAGGGTTTCAGAACTACAGGCCTTAATGGCAGTGCAACCCTTCCTAATCTTCCACCAAGACAGAGTGTCCATGAGGACTAATCCTACATTTATGCCTAAGGTGGTATCCAGAGTGTCTTTAAACCAGGCAATCCACCTACCTACCTTCTTTCCCAACCCACAAAACAGAGGGAAAGAATACTGCATACCTTGATGAACATAGACAGCTACGCTAGTACTTGGACAGAACAAAAAATAGCAGAAAGACTGACCAACTTTATGTAGCCTATGCAACAGGAAGGGAAGGAAAAGCTATTTCCAAACAGACAATCTCCAAATGGATAGGAAATTGCATACGATTCTGTTACTCCTTCCATGGAAAACCAATTCCACAGAACATAAGACCTCATTCTACAAGGGCAACAGCCACTACCACAGCCTTCTTATGAGGAGTGGCAACCAAAGACATTATTGAGGCGGCTACTTGGACCTCCGTGCATACATTTGCCAAGCATTATAATTTGCCTCTATATTCCAGATCCCGAGCAGGGTTTGCCACTGCTGTACTGCAAGGGATCCTAAACACACCATAATCTACTTTTATCCTCCTCCCCTAGTTGGCTATGGTATTCTACCCAGTTGTTATGACTGCAGATGCATCCATGAAGGACATAGTACAGTTTTGTACCTACCATAAATGTAGATGTCCGAACTGGATAGCATCTGCAGTCAGGATTACCCTCCCTCCTATCCCTCTGTGGTACTCCTAGGGTGTTTACCCTCCTAATAGCTAGCTGGTGGGGGGGAGTCTTTTATGGTGTATTTGTTTGTATATATGTACATACATGCTTATTTTTGTGTACCTCTATCTTTTTGGAAACATTGGCATCTATCCAAATTTTAGCCTTCAAGAGGGCTACTGGCATCTGGGGCAAGAAACACTGAGGAAAATGGCGTCGGCTGATGCTTTTATACCCGAAGACCAACAGAGATGACGTCGGGTGAAGTGCGACATCAGCCGAAGCCGGACCCGGACTTTGGAATCCGGCCGACTGAAGGGCTGCCTGACGACAGGACAACCCAGTTGTTATGACTGCAGATGCTATCCAGTTCGGACATCTACATTTATGGTAGGTACAAAACTGTACTTTACAGGCTTTGGGATACACAGTCAACATCCAGAAGTCAAGACTAGTGCCATCCCAAAGGATAACCTTCTTGGGAGCGGATCTGGACACAATAACTCAGATGGCTTTTCTCACAGAAGAAAAACAAAAGCAACTCCCAGACTACTTCATGGCTCTGACAAGACAAGCTCAGCTTACTGCAAGGAAAGTCCTGCAGGCCCTGGGTTACATGGCATCCTGTATAATCTTGATCCCGCATGCCAGGCTGCATATGAGGAAATTACAATGGTACCTAAGGAATGTATGGTCTCAACACAGGCACAGTCTAGAAACCATGATACCAATCATTCCATGCCTGAAAAAGGAATTCTTGTGGTGGGCTCAGGCCTGCCAGTCCAACAGAGGGTTGCCTTTCAACAAACCACAACCAAGGCAGACCATCACCACGGACGCCTCAGACCTAGGATGGGGAGCACACATGGAGGACAAGTGTATCCAAGGCCTATGGTCTCGAGACCAGCTAAACTTGCACATAAACGTAAAGGAGATGCTGGCAGTGAAGCATGCAATCGAGGCATTCAGACCATTCCTCCAGCAAGGACATCTGCTGATAAGGACAGACAATACCACAGTCATGTGGTACATAAACAGGGAGGCACGCATTCCTACCCTTTATGCCGGATGGCAATGGATCTGTGGAACCTAGGCCTGAATCTCAACATCCAGCTGCAGGCCAAATTCGTACCAGGAAAAGAGAATTCACTTGCAGACAGCTTAAGCAGAACTACCACGGATGCTCACGAATGGATGCTGCATTCAGACATCTTCAAACTCATAACAAACAAATGGGGAATGCCAGAGATAGACCTGTTCGCCTCCCCACTCAACCACCAACTGAAGAAATTCTGCTCAAGGATATACCACCCACAAGCCTGGAGGGTGGACTCTCTCTCTTTCAGCTGGAATGCCCTAACAGTGTATGCATTCCCACCTCTCCCATTGCTGTACAAAGTTCTACTGAAGATCAGGGAGGAACAGCCAAAGGTGATACTAATAGCTCCAGACTGGCCAAGGCAGCACTGGTATCCGCTACTGAGAAGAATGTCTCTGGCGAACTCATGGCCTCTACCCCTATGGTCTCTTCTTCTAACGCAGAACAACTTCAAGACCCTGCATCCAAACTTGAAAACACTGCAGCTAACTGCCTGGAAAATTGTTTAAAACAAAACCAAACTGTCCTATCTCAGAGGGTCAAGGACATTATCCTGGAGGCTCACAGACCCTCCACAAGGAAGACATACTCAGCAAAATGGAAGAGATTCCTCATTTGGAGCACATCAAAGGGTACAGATGTCACACTGGCAAACCTAGCGCACATCCTAGAATACTTAGCAGAACTGTTCCACAATGGCCTGTCCTATTCTTCCATTAAGATTCATGCTTCAGCAATTTCAGCAGAGTACAATATGGATCCTCCTATCTTCTCTCACCCTCTCCTCAGACAATTTTTAAGAGGGATCAAAAATGTAAAACCTCCAAGGAGACCCCTTCTGCCTGCATGGGATCTCAATTTTGTGCTGGAAAAATTAACACTACCCCCTTTTGAACCAGCAGCATCAGCAGACTTACAGTTTTTATCTTGGAAAACTGCTTTCCTTCTGGCAATCACTTCAGCAAGAAGAGTATCCGAGTTACAGGCATTAATGGCAGTGCAGCCTTTCCTTATTTTTCACCAGGATAGAGTGTCTCTGAGAACCAATCCTACTTTCATGCCAAAGGTGGTATCCAGGGTATCCTTGAACCAAGCTATTCATTTGCCTACGTTCTTCCCTAACCCACAGAACAAGGGGGAAAGACTATTGCACACCTTGGATGTACACAGACAGCTACACTACTATCTGGACAGAACTAAAACCAGCAGAAAAACTGACCAACTTTTTGTAGCATATGCAACTGGAGTGCAAGGAAAAGCAATTTCCAAACAGACAATTTCAAAATGGATAGGAAATTGCATTCGTTTCTGCTACTCTTTTCATGGAAAGACAGCTCCTGAAAATATCAGGCCTCATTCCACAAGAGCCACAGCCACCACTACAGCCTTCCTATGAGGGGTGGCTACCAAGGACATTTTAGAAGCTGCTACTTGGAGCTCCGTGCATACATTTGCCAAGCATTACAATCTACCTTTATACTCCAGATCCCGAGCAGGTTTTGCAACTGCAGTTTTACAGGGGATCTTAACTACACCATCCTTATCTTAGTACCTCCTCCCCCAGTTTGGCTATGGTATTCTACCCATATGTTATGACTGCAGATGCATCCTTGAAGGACATAGTACAGTTTTGTACCTACCATAAATGTAGATGTCCGATAGGTATGCATCTGCAGTCAGGATTACCCACCCTCCTTCCCCTCTGTGGTATTCCTAGGGTACTTACCCCTCTTTCAGCTAGCTGGGGGAATCTATTATGGTGTATTTGTTTGTATGTATATATGTATATATATATTTTGTTTGCTACTATTTGGAATTTTCAACTTTTCTCCAAATTTAGCCTTCCTAGAGGGCACCTGGCATCTGGGGCAAGAAACACTGAGGAAAATGGCGTCAGCTGATGAATTTATACCCCAGAAGCTCTGACGTTGGGGAAAGTGCGACATCAGCCGAGGCCAGACCCAGACTTTGGAATCCGGCCGACCAAAGGGCTGCCTGAGGCAGGACAACCCATATGTTATGACTGCAGATGCATACCTATCGGACATCTACATTTATGGTAGGTACAAAACTGTACTTTACTGCTCCTCCCCTCCCCCATCACTTTTAGGTGTCATGTCTGCTAGCATTCTTAGTTTTATTCAACAGAGTACTTTCTTAGGATTTTTTCTTGGAAATGTTTACATAGATATTTGTATACCCCAAGTAGACACCAGAGAATTTTTCCTCAGGTAGACAGCAAATGTTGGAGGTGTGATGAAGAAGAAAGAGGTAACTGGGAACATATTTTCTGGGAGTATAGTGAGTTGGCAGACTTTAAGGATTCCCTACGGGTATGCACTGTTAGAGATGCAGGATGGGCAGACTGGTGTGGCGAGAGAGGTGATTTTTCTGAGCTATGACACATAATCAGAATTGCCTAGACATGCCTTGCTGTGTCTAATTATGGTGGCTGCCAAAAAAGCAATTACAAGAAAATGGAAATCAGAATCTAAACCAACTATATTAGAAGTACTGAATATGGCAGCAAAGGTAAAACAACTGGAACGGAGATATTTAGAAAAGGGTAGGAGCAAAATACAAAGGAAAAAAATGTGAATTCCGGGAACAATACATGCAGGGGAGGAATGAGGTTTAAAGGAAGCAGGACTTAAATGAGCTATGTAATGCTCGACTGAAAATTATTGGGTAGATTATAAGTGATGAATAATGTTTGCAATTGACAGTGTGTCAGTATGGTTTGTGATGTAAAATGCTTGTAACTAGGATTATGTCAGCGTAGTTTTTCATTTATATAAATGTGTGTTTGCCAGCGTCGTAAGTGATGTTTAAAAAAAATAGGCAGGACTTGAATAAAACAAGAAACATCTTTATTAATTTGTAGAATGTTACTTAGGTTATACGATGAAGTATAATGTTTGCAAATGTGAACTTATTAAATACAGTTTGATTGCTTTTATATAAATGTAAATTTGTCCGTGTCACAAGTGATAATTCAATAAAGGTACAGAGTGTTTTCTTAACTAACTTTGGTCACCCCTTAGCAATAATGCTGGTGATTCTGTGTGACAGTGTCATTTTCTTTAATTTGAGTAGAATTGCTGTGTGTGGCAACTGCAATGCCATTTATAGGTTCATAGGTTCATACTAGGCTATCTGCCCAAGGGCATTTATAAGCCTAGCCCAGAGTTTTGTGGCTTTCGTCACCCCTTTAGTTTGAAGGATACTATGCCCATTATTTTGCTGTGCCTCTGTCAAGCAGTGACACTGAGGTAATCCCTGGGGTATATCTGCAATCTCCCATCCATTGGTCAAGATTTCTCTTGAACAAGGACAGCGAGGTGCTCTGCCTCACATGTACCGGGATTTTGTTCCACAGCATAGGGAGTCTCTGAGTGATGAATCTGTCCCTCCAGCACGTCCTATTAATAACCGTGTCAAGGTTTAAGTCTCCCGCCCTTGTTGTTCTGAGGGATCTAGATTTTTTGAGGTGAGGCATGTTCATCAATTCTGGGTTGGACATGGCCTTGTATGTCAGGCACAGGTCACCTCTGAGCAGACGGTAAGCGACTGAATAGAGCTGGAGTTCCTTCAGTCGGGCAGCATAAGACATATTTTTGAGACCCTTTATCCTTTTGGTGAGGAACTTTTGGGGCCTTTCCAGTTGCTGCAGGTGTCGGGTCAGATACATTCCGAATGGGGCATTGTACTCAATCATTGGTCTGATGAGTGATGAGTACAGGGGGGCGATGACCTCCCTTGATCTAGATGTGAATCCCTTCATGATCAGGTGGGCAATGTAGAAGGTCTTCCTAACTACTTTGGCAACGTGAGTGTCAAACGAGAGGTTACTGTCAACCTGGGTCCCCAGATCCCTGATAACCTCTTCTGTGCTCAGTGGATTGCCACCTATATGGTAGCTAGGGGTAACCTTGTTTTTCCCAAAGGGTATGACTATGCATTTTTTGGCGTTTAACTTTAGTCCATGGCTCTGGCACCAGTTATCCGTTTCTATGAGACCCTTCTGAAGGATATCTGTGTCAGATGTGTTCTCGACTATGGCACCCAGTTTGCAGTCATCTGCAAATTTTGTCAGCCATAACCCTCCTGTGTTTGCTTGTACTTCTGAAAAGTAGATGCCGAACAAGAGTGGGCCCAGGACTGAGCCCTGTGGGACACCACTTGTGACAGGCTTTGAGTCTGACATGGCGCCAGCAACTCTGACCCTGTGGGTTCTGTCACTTAGCCAGTTTGCTACCCATCTTGTGACGTATGGGTTTACATTTAAGCTGATGAGTTTTTCAATGATACCAGAGTGGGGTATTGTGTCGAAAGCCTTTGCCAGGTCGAGGTAGGCTGTGTGGACTGCCTTTCCCTCATCAATGGCCTTGGTGACTGTTTCGAAAAAGTCAACCAAGTTTAAAAGGCATGATTTGCCTTTGACAAAGCCAAACTGGGTTGGATCCAAAGTCTGCAAGTCCCCTATGTCTTTATTTATGAGTTCCATTATGATCCTCTCCATAGCTTTGCAGATCAGGCTTGTCAAGCTGATGGGACAGTAATTTCCAGGGTCGGTGGAGGCACCGCCTTTGTGAAGTGGGACCACAGTTGCCGTACGCCACTCCTTGGGTACGTATCCTGAGGTGAGGCTAAGATTAAACAGCTGTCCTAACTGCGGGTTTAATTCCTCATTGAGTTCGTGGAGCACACAACCGGGGACACCATCTGGTCCCATGGAGAGAGCAGTTCTCACCTGAGCGTTAGAGATGTTTGGGGGGCTACAATCCTCTGGTATAGATATCTCTCCTTTTGGGGAGTTTGCACTGAACCTGTCAGCCAGTATGTTGGCAATGTCTGTAGGTTCAGTGATTTTCACATCATTTTGAACTAATTCTGAGCATATCTGGGAGTTTCCTCCTAGGCTTCTGACATAGCTAAAGAAGGCCTTATGATTGTCTTTTGAGTCCTTAGCGATTTTTCTCTCAAAATTTGCCTTGGATGATTTTATGAGAGATCGTAGTTTTTTACTTATAATGATCAAAGGTGTCTTACCTTTTAGGGATTTTGCTCTATCTTGTAGTAGCTTCCTCCTTTTGTTGTAGAGCTTGTTTATGGCTGGGGTCCACCAGACTGGACGCTTGCCTTTGGTACAAAGAGTCTTTGTTTTGTTTGGGATTGCCTGATCCATGCAGTCCTGTAGGTGCTGGTAGAAGGCATTTGTAAGTGATTCAGCGGCTTGAGCAATGGTTTCCGCAGGCTCGGGGGCCTTAAAAGAGACCACACTAGTCTTTAGAAGTGTGAAGTCGGCTTTTGAGAAGTTCTTCACTGTGGTCTTTATCTCAGGTGGGGCGGGATGTGGACTTCCAGTGAGATTAGTTTATGGTCTGATCTCAGCAGTGAGGGGTATACTTCCGGTGTTTAACATTGTGACCCCATGTTCGTGATGATGAGATCAAGTATGTTTTCACCTCTTGTGGGGATGGTGACTAGTTGTTCCATGGCATTTGAGTTTATGAACTCTAGGAACCTTTGGGCTAGAGTGTTGGGGCTTGAGTAGTGATCCCAGTCTATATTCGGGTAGTTGAAGTCACCTAGTATGATGGTGTTTGCAGATACATTTATCCCCTCCAGTGTTTTCAGGAAAGCTATGTGAGGTTCCTGAGTTTGAGAGGGTGGCCTGTAACATGCTACAAATTGCAGAGCAGTCTTGCCTATGGTTAATTGCACCTGGATGGTCTCCGATGCATCGTGGTTGCCACCAACCTTGAGGTGTGGGTGTCCTTGATGAATATGGACACCCCCCCTCCTTTCTTGGTGGTGTCCGGATTTTGGGGCCAGAACGCATGATATGAGGTAAAACCTGATAGTGCCGGGGTGCTCTCAGGAGCCTTGAACCAGGTTTCAGTCACAGCACAGACATCGATGTTCTCCATACTGAGAAGGGCCTCGAGTGCGTGCATCTTGAGGTTGAGACTTCTGGCATTGAGCAGCATTACCCTTAATTTTTTTCCTTTTTTGTGTTCTAGGGTGGTAGGTTTAGAATTTGAGCCTTGCCTAAAAAAGGCACTATGGGGGTGGCAAGAGCCTTTGCCAATATCCGGAAGCCCAGGGGTGACAGGTGCAAGCCGTCCCTTGCGAAGCAGCGTGGCTTGTCCAGCATGTCATCCCAGGCAGACAGACATTAAATCCCCTTTGAATGACACCAGAGTTTAAGCCAATTATTAAAGCTGATCATCTTATCTCTGTATTGTGGCATCATTCTTGGTGAAGCTAGGATACTGCTCAAGGTCAGGGTCATATCTGCCTGGGCTACATAATCAGAGAGCTCCTCTATGTCTCTTCTCATGTAGTCCAGGGAGGTATGCCTCAGGTCGTTCACACCAGCGTGGAGAATGACTGAGTCGTACTTGTACCTGCTGTTGAGAGACCTGAGTGCTTGCGTTATGTGGCAGATTCTAGCGCCTGACAGGCAGCTTACTGTGACCTTCTCCTTACTCAGTCTGGTGAGCGGGACGTCAGTGTGTCTGACTATGGAGTCACCAATGACGAGTGTGTCTGGCATTGTGTTTGGCCTTAAGGGCTGTGACTGTTTGGCACACTGACTATGTGGTCTATGCGTTGCATGTGTTGTGTCCTGAGGTGGCAGTTTTTGGGTGTCTGCTTTGGTGGCCTCTGCTGTTTTGGTAGATTTTTGATCAGAGCCTCCGAGTATGTCTTTGTGTGTTTATGTGTATGATTTGAAGTTGTGATAGTACTATGTGAGACTGGGTTTGTGGTGTGTGTGGTTACCTTCTCCTCCTGTCTGGTCTTGCCAGTCCTATGTTTAGAGAGCTCAGCCTCCAGTTTGGCTGTATAGGTGCATCTCTCGCATGTATTTGTGTTTTGTGGGAGAAGGAAAGGGTTGTCTGTGTACATGAGGCAATTGTAACATTGCCTCAATATTCCCAGATTCACCAGCTGAGCAGGAGAGGACACTAGCAACTGATCCCTCGACATGCTAGAAGGAATAGACAAAAACTTTAAAAAGACTCCGGGGGGTGTGGGTGATCGAGAAAGGGTTTTAGGCTGGTGGGGTACTATGTATTATAAAAGTGCCATATCAAAGTAAAAAAGTACTTTAGGAGCAAGTGCTAGGCTTTACAGATAGAGAATAGTCTACTTAGGAATCAAGTAGAGCTGAACTTTTTAAATATAGAATACGCTGGTTTGATCAGCAGTACAGTTCAAGGAAGGCTGTTTTAAGGGAAAATTTGAAGAGTGGACTTTAGGTAGCCCGAATAGTTTAACCTTGATTAACCGCCGCTGCTCTTGTGTGCTCCTGTGGCAACTCCGCGCTAAATCGCACTAAAGCGTGCTTTATAGCAGGGGGCTGGAAAAGGCAGGAAATGACCCAAAATGGCCAATGAATTACCAGTTACTGTCTTAAACCACTCCTCTGAAGACAAACAGGCAGCTCAGTACTCCCCACTCTCACTGATGAGTAAAGAAACTTCCCTCTGGCCACACAAGAAAATGGAGGAACACAGGAACCAAATACAAAGCCCAGGGATCAGCAAAATCTGATCACTGGAACAACTAGCTAGGAAAGTTAGGAAAACAGAAGTATTTTTTTGTTTTTTTTTCAAGTTTTTTTACACACACAGACAGAAAATACAGTAAATGCTTAGTTTTTCGACTAAATGCTATCAAAGGCTAGTACACTTGAGTGTATTAGCCTGTAGGTTAACTTATAAGCAAAACTTAAGCTAAGAAGTGCAGTCAACAAATTAAGCTCAGAAAAACAGAGAAAACAGGTAATATCACAATAATATAGGCAGAAACAGTGGTCGAAATGCACAAAAGGTTGAAAAAAGCAATAAAAATGTTTAAAAAATAGAATCAGGAAAGTCGCTTTTTCTGCTCTCTGCTGCTCTAGGAACTCTGCAGGGGACCACGAGGAGCTATGCTGAGTTCTCTATTGCCAGAAAAGCCCGCCAAAGCGTGCTTTATAGCAGGGGGCTGGAAAAGGCAGGAAATGACCCAAAATGGCCAATGAATTACCAGTTACTGTCTTAAACCACTCCTCTGAGGACAAACAGGCAGCTCAGTACTCCCCACTCTCACTGGTGAGTAAAGAAACTTCCCTCTGGCCACACAAGAAAATGGAGGAACACAGGAACCAAATACAAAGCCCAGGGATCAGCAAAATCTGATCACTGGAACAACTAGCTAGGAAAGTTAGGAAAGCAGAAGTATTTTTTTGGTTTTTTTCAAGTTTTTTTACACACACAGACAGAAAATACAGTAAATGCTTAGTTTTTTGACTAAATGCTATCAAAGGCTAGTTGCAGTTTACTTTTTTATGAAAATTTCCTTGTCAGCTTGTCACAATGGAAAAAAGACTCCTAAAAGACTAAATAATTTTAAAATTTGGGCAAAATGTTTCACTGTAAGACCACCGGTTAAAATTATTGAAGTGCATGAGGGAAGTTTTTTTTTTTGAATTTTTGTAGAGCAGTGTTCTTGTCTGTGCTCTGTTTAAACCTTTGACCCTCCAAGATGGGAAGTTGAGGGCTACTTCAGCCCTGCAGCCAGTTAAGGAATCCTATTTTTTTGGCCTTTCTTCTACTCTACTCCCCATGACTTACATTAAAGAAATTTTGCACCAACCTAGACATAGCGATATTTTCATTCTAATTTGAACCTGAGCTTAGAACTCTGTGAGGTCTGCTAATGACATGAGTTTTATGCCTGTTGAATTATTCTAAAATGTTGCAGGCCTTTCTTTCAGTGCAATAAATGTGGTGTCGCTTCTCATCCTTTACTAGCATCGGACTTAATCAAGTAACATGTCTGCCATATTTTGCTGATGTTCATCGTGTTACACTGCTGCAGTCATTACACTTGGGTTATCCTGCCGTCAGGTGGTCCCACAGTCGGCCAGAGTTCTAAAGTCTTGGTCCTGCGTCGGTTGCTGCAAAAACCAAGCAAGTCAGGCAAAAAAAATCATTGCCAGTAGTAAAAGTCCACTCTTAACCAACAAAAATGGCCGACTCATAGATTGTAGGAATACCAGAACAAAACTTTAATATAAAATGTATGGTAAAAATTAGATAATTTACAACCATATGTCAAGCTGATTAAGAGCTTTCATCCCCTCTACATCTGGAACTTCATCAGAACCATGCTTAACAATTTCAGTCATTCATTTAAATAGCTATCCATCCATACCCTACATCAATTGCTATTGACTCTTTAAAGTCACTGACCTACCAAAATGTTTTTAAGTAAATAAAAAAATACTTCTAGTCAAAAAAACGATTGAGTGTACATTAATACTTGCACGATTAAAGCATGCTGCTTTAATTCACTAGTTATGGATATGGTATCATTAAGCCCTGGCTGAGATGATGCATCAGCTCTAAGCTGCCAAATCCTTTCCCTGAATAATAAATTCAGTTGTTGGCTTCAATACCCTTCAGATTAGTATCAAAGTATCAGTGACAGACCTGTGACCACTGCGATCAAGGTCATCCTAACCTTCTACCCTTTAATGTTGGGTACATTCACTTGATTGGTCTTCCAGCTGAAGTTGACCCTGATGATATAGGCTATTCTTCATGGACCCTCAGCTACATGGCGCTGAACTGCTTCATCTCTTATGGGATCACATATGCCATATATAGGTTCATAGGTTGATACTAGGCTATCTGCCCTAGGGCATTTATAAGCCTAGCCAGAGTGTGTTTGGCTTTCACCACCCTTTTAGATTGGTTGACTGTGCTTCTGTATAGTAGGTCACAGAAGGTAGCCCACTTAAGGTTAGTTTACTTTACCTCTGTCAAGCAGGGACACAGAAGAGATCCCAGGGGTAAACTTACGATCTCCCATCCACTCGTCAAGATTTCTCTTGAAGAGGGTCAGTGAGGGGCTGTGCCTAACTTGGATTGGGATTTTGTTCCAGAGTGAGGGGAGCCTCTGGGATATGAATCTGTCCCTCCAGCATGTCCTATTTATTTCTGTGCTGAGGTTCAAGTCCCTGGAGCGTGTAGCTCTAAGGGATTTGGATTTCCTGAGGTGAAGCATGTCCATTAATTCTGGGTTGGACATGGCTTTATACGTCAGACACAGATCGCCTCTGAGTAGGCAGTACGCAACTGAGTAGACCTGGAGTTTCTTTAGCCGAACTGCATAGGGCATCTGTTTGAGCCCCTTGATCCTCTTGGTGAGGTACTTTTGGGGTCTTTCCAGTTGCTGCAGGTGTCGGGCAAGGTACATCCCAAATGGGGCATTGTATTCAATTATGGGCCTGATAAGTGATGAGTAGAGGGGGCACAGTGACCTCTCTTGATCTAGATGTGAACCCTTTCGTGATAAGGTGGGCTATATAGAAGGTCTTTCTAACCACTTTGGCAACATGATTGCCAAAGCAGAGATTGCTATCTACTTGGGTCCCCAAGTCCCTAATTACTTCTTCTGTACTTAATGGATTACCACCTATGTGGTAATTTGTGGGCACTTTGTTTTTCCCAAAGGGAATGACTATGCACTTTTTGGCATTTAGCTTTAGGCCATGGCTCTGGCACCATTTATCTGTCTCTGTGAGACCCTTTTGGAGGATGCTTGTTTCAGCCGGAGAGTCGATTATGGCACCCAGTTTGCAGTCATCTGCGAACTTGGTCAGCCATAGTCCACCTGTGTTAGCCTGTACCTCGGAGAAATATATACCGAACAAGAGAGGTCCCAGGACTGAGCCTTGTGGGACGCCACTTGTAACTGGTTTAAAGTCTGACATGACACCTGCTATTCTGACCATGTGGGTTCTATCCCTGAGCCAGTTTGCAACCCATCTTGTGACATAGGGGTTGATATTTAAGCTGGTGAGCTTATTTATGATGCCAGAGTGGGGTATTGTGTCGAAGGCTTTTGCGAGGTCCAGGTAGGCTGTGTGGACTACCTTCCCTTCATCTATGGCTTTGGTAACTGTTTCAAAGAAGTCAACCAGGTTCAAGAGGCAAGATCTGCCCTTAACAAAGCCGAATTGGGTAGGATCCAGTGTCTGGAGGTTCCCAATGTCTTTGTTTATGATTTCCATGATGATACGCTCCATAGCTGTGCAGACCAGGCTAGTCAAGCTTATAGGGCGATAGTGTCTGGGGTCTGTTGTGGCACCACCTTTGTGGAGTGGGACCACTGTTGCTGTACGCCATTCCTTGGGTACATATCCTGTAGTAAGGCTGAGACTGAACAGTGACTTTATATGATGGTTTAGTTCTTCTTGGAGCTCATGTAAGATGCAGCCCGGGACACCGTCTGGTCCCATTTATGCCATGTTTTTTGCTTTGGAGAGGGCAGCTCTCACCTGTGCATCTGTGATCTCAGGAAGGCTACACTCTGTTGGGATAGACATTTGCTCTTTTGGTGGGGGAAGAAGTTTGCACTGAACCTTTCTGCCAGGATGTTGGCAATGTCTGTGGGTTCAGTGTATTTTTTGTCATTTTGCACTAACTCAGAGCATATCTGGGAGCTGCCTCCCAGGTTTCTGACATAACTAAAGAAGGCCTTGTGATTATCTTTAGTGTCTTGTGCAATTTTTCTTTCGAAGCTGGCCTTAGATGATTTTATGAGGGATCGTAGTTTCTTGCTAGTACTGATCAGAGACGCCTTCCCTTTTTGGGATTTTGCTCTATCATGTAGTAGCTTTCTCCTTCTGTTGTATAGCTTATTTATGGCCGGGGTCCACCAGACAGGTCTCCTGCCTTTGGAGGAGTGAGTCTTGGTTTTATTTGGGATAGCATGCTCCATGCATTCCTGTAGGTGTCCATAGAATGCTTTTGTAAAGGACTCTGCATTTTGGGCCGTATTTTCCACTGGCCCGGGGGCTTTGAAGGATTCCACCTTGGTTTTGAGAAGTGTGAAGTTTGCTTTTGAGAAGTTCTTCACCGTGGTTTCCTTGGCTGGGGGTGGGGAAGGAATATGGATGTCCAGTGAGATTAGTTTATGGTCTGATCTTACCAATGAGGGGTATACCTCTGGTGTGGAGTATAGAGACCCCATGTTGGTGATGCCCAGATCCAATATGTTTTCCCCTCTTGTGGGAGTGGTGACCAGTTGTTCCATAGCATTTGAGTTTATAAATTCTAGGAACCGTTGGGCGAGGGTGTTTGGGCTTGAGTAGTTTTCCCAATCAATGTTTGGGTAGTTGAAGTCACCCAATATAATGGTGTTTGGAGAGACCTTCATATTCTCGAGTGTTCTCAGGTAAGCCGAGTGAGGTTTCTGTGTTTGGGAGGGTGGTCTGTAGCAGGCTACAAACTGAAAGGCAGTTTTGTTCACTGTTAGTTGCACATGGATGGTCTCCGATGCTTCATGCAGTGCCACTAAGCTGGAGGTGTGGGTATCTTTGATAAATATGGATACTCCCCCTCCTTTTGTGGTTCGGTCTGAGTTTTGGGGCCGAAAAGCATGGTATGAAGTATAACCTGTTAGTGCTGGGGTGCTCTCGGGAGCCTTGAACCAAGTTTCTGTTACTGCACAGATATCAATATTCTCCATACTGAGGAGAGTCTCGAGTGCGTGCATCTTGAGGTTTAGACTTCTGGCGTTAAACAGCATTACCTTTAGTTTTTTTTTCTTTGTGTTGTCTATGGAGATGGGTTTGTCTTTTCAGCCTTGCCTAAAAAAGGCACTATGGTGGAGGCAAGAGCCTTTGCCAGTATTCGAAAACCCAGGGGTGACAGGTGCAAGCCGTCCCTAGCGAAGCAACGTGGCTTGTCGAGCATGTCATCCCAGGCTGACAGACACTGGATCTCCTTTGAATGACACCAATAATTTAGCCAATTGTTAAAATTGATCATTTTGTCTTTATTTTGTGGCATCATTCTTGGTGAGGGTAAGATGCTACTCAAGGTCAGGGTCATACCGGCCTGGGCTGCATGATCAAAGAGCTCCTCTATGTCTCTTTTCATGTAGTCCAGGGAGGTACGTCTCAGATCATTCACACCAGCATGGACAATGATGGAGTCATATTTGTACTTGCTTTGGAGTGACCTGAGTGCTTGTGTTATGTGGTGGATCCTGGCACCCGACAGGCAGCTTACAGTGACCTTCTCCTTGTTCAGCCTGGTGAGTGGGACGTCAGTGTGTCTGACAATAGAGTCACCTATTACAAGTGTATTAGGTGTGTTGTTTAGCCTTAAGGGCTGTGACTGTGTGGCACACTGACTTTGTGAGCTATGTGCTACGTGAGTATTGTTTCGTGGCAGGGGTTGCTTGGATGTCTGCTTTGGAGGTCTCTGCTGCTTAGGCAGATTTTTATTTAGAACCTACGAGTATGTTTTTGTGTGTTTGTGTTTGGTTTGCTGATGCGATAGGTATATGTAAGACTGGATTTGTGGTGTGTGTGGTTACCTTCTCCTCCTGACAGGCTGTGCCAGTACTGGGTTGAGAGAGCTTAGCCTCCAGTTTGGCTATATAGTTGCATCTCTCACATATATTTGAGTTTGTTGGGAGGAGGAGAGGGTGGTCTGTATACATAAGGCAGTTGTAACATTGCCTCAAGATTCCCAGATTCACCAGCTGGACTGGAGAGTAAACCCGAAAATTACCTTTGGACATGCCTGAATAATATAGGGAACTACTTATTGACTGATCAGAAAGAAGCAATAGGGAGCAAGTACTTAAAAGGAGTACAAGAGGATGTAGTGCTTAAGTTTATTAGTGTTTACCTATGAGATTACTTATACGAGCAAGTGCAGGGCTTTAGAATGAAAATAGAGTGCTTATTTTGAGATTTAGAGCAGTTCTAAGGGAAAAAGTGAAGATGATGGCAGTCCACTTTTCCTTCTGTAGTGTCAGCAGATAGGGGCTGACTCCAATGTTTATAGATGAAACTAGGCTAGGGTTTCTTCCTCAGTCTAATCTACTTGTAGTTCTGAGGAAAATTAAGTACAAGAGAGAGCACTTTGACTCTCCAGACTATTTCACCATGGATTTGAATGAGTATGAAAAGTTGTTTTACTCTGTCCATCCAGATAATCCCAGATTTGAGGAGACCATTGAAATGATTAGGACAGAAGTGGAATGGCACTGGTTACCCCTCCAAATTCAAGTTTATACTGGAGGAGGTCTTCTAGTTGATGGTCTTTTTTTTGGGTTGTCACCTCATCCAACAGAATGGTTCAGCTGATGACAGTCTGCTTAGAAGAACCCCCTATATAGTGGCCCCCATACCAAAGAGACTGTAAATTATGTTATGAACCACCTAAGGACTGGAGATGTGTAGTTTGTACCCTGAGGTTGACTCTATATTGACCTTGTACACACTTGAGGACCTCATGCCATAAAGCCAAGCTGTCCATCTGTCCAATAAACAGACAAGCGTGATAGACCACCTAAGGAAGAAAGTTTATTCACCCTCCACCCTCTCCTTGATGGTGACGACAGCATGACATATATGCTCAATTCCAGAGAGGCGTGTTGAATGTATCCAGAACTCTGGCGAGGCTGCCAGATGGTGAGTTAAAGAAAAAAGCCATCATCCCTGTTGTTAGCCCTATCCTGTATTTCAAAAATCTAGCCATGTGCCTTGCTCCATTGCAGCAGGTGGATTAGCTAGGGCAATAGGAACTGACATAGACATGATATGTCAGGCTTTGTCTGCCTCATGGATTTCTCTGAAGATACAGAGCTCATTTTTTTGAGCATCCCCTTTGACAGAACCTTACCATTCAAACAGTTAGGCAGTACATGCCAGATGGGATAAACAGGAATAGGAAGACAAGATCCACACTGCTGTTGAAGTAAAATGTTAGCCTCCCTCAATGCACCTTTTCAAAGATGTAATGAAGACCGTATATCAGATGCTGTTTTTTTTTTTTTTTTTTTTTTTGCAGCTGGCCAGACGTAAACCGCAAGAATTTTTAAAGGGGGCACAGGAGTCTGAGCACATGTCAAATCTGCCACCAATCCAAAGGTAGGTAACTGGCAGAATGGTCAGGAATTCAGCGGTTCCCTGGGAGGGGGCCCACAGTCTGTTTCCTGAAGACTTGTACACCTGTTTCTCTCCAGAGGGAGTCAGGGTTCACCCATCTATCCACTTAGCATCCCAGATTCCATCACTCAGGTTCTTTCATCTGCCCGCCTAGACTGCTGACCCACTCCCCCTTGATGGTGCTGACAGCATGACATATATGCTCAATTCCAGAGAGACTTGTTAAAAATATCCAGAACTCTGGAGGGGCTGCCAGATGGTGAGTTAAAAGAAAAAAGCCATCATCCGTGTTGTTAACTCTAGCCTGTATTTCAAAATCTAGCCATGTGCCCTGCCCCAGTGCAGCAGGTGGATTAGCTAGGGCAAATGGAACTGACATAGACATGAGATGCCAGGCTTGGCTCTGCCTCATGGATTTCTCTGAAGATACAGAGCTCATTTTTTTGAGCATCCCCTTTGACAGAATTTTACCATCCATACAGTCGGGCAGTACATGCCAGGTGGGATAAACAGGAATAAGAAGACAAGATCCACACTGCTGTTGAAGTAAAATTTTAGCCTCCCTCAATGTACCTTTTCAAAGATGTAATGAAGACCATATATCAGATGTGGTTTACGTCTGTCCAGCTGCAAAAAAAAAAAAGAAAAGAAAACCAGCAAGGATTTTTGAAGGGGACACAGGAGTCTGAGCACATGTCAAATCTGCCACCAATCCAAAGGTAGGTAACTTTGGTAGAATGGTCAGGAATTCAGCGATTCCCTGGGAGGGGGCCCACAGTCTGTTTCCTGAAGACTTGTACATCTGTTTCACTCCAGAGGCAGTCAGGGTTCACCCATCTATCCACTTGGCGTCCCAGATTCCATCACTCGGGTCTTTTCATCTGCCCGCCTAGACTGCTGACCCCCCCCCAGACATCCCACTCTGTCAGAAGGCTGTGGCAAGAAAAGAGATTTTAAGCCTTCTAGAAAGAGAGCAGTTCAGTAGGTCCCACTAAACCAGGGACAATCTGGCTTTTACTCAAGGGGCTTTTTTGATTACCAAGAAAACACAAAACACCCGACCCTTTCTTGATATTAGTGACCTAAATCAAGTATTAACAAAGCATCCTTTCAAATAGTTATGGTGTAGTCCAGCCTACTTTGTCTGCAAGAAAATTGGATGTGCTGTTTGGACTTTCAAGGCATCTGTCTACATATCAAAATAATAAAGGGGTTGTGGATGTTTGTCCTCTTCCACTTAGCAGCCAGCCATCACAGGTTTCGATCCCTTTCATTTTGTCTCTCCTCAGCCCTCAGAGGTGTTCTCCAAATGCATGGCAGTTGTTGCAGAGCATTTCAGACTGCAGGGTCCAGGGTGTTCCATACCTGGATGATTGACTTCTGGTTGCTATCAATGTGAAAAGTCTCAAGCTTTCAGGGACCACCTCCTAGTTCTGCTTTAGCCTTTAGGAGTAACATTGAATACTGTGAATTCTCAGTTAATGCCTTCACAGTCTGTCATTCATGAGGTACAAGACTGACAACTCTGCCTTGCTGAATGTTTCTTCCACAGGACCAAATTCAGTCAGTACAGATAGTGCTCTTACAAATTCTTCAGAATCAACAGTTAGCAGCAGCTCTGTGTTTTAGAGCATTAGGTCTTATATCAGAAGCCATTTAAATGATTCCCAGTGTTCAGTCTGACATGAATGTGTTACAGTGAGTAGTCACGGAATCAGCTGTTGGATCCCTTAAACTTCTCAAGATATTCAAGAGGTGCAAGGATCATTTCAGGTGGTGGATTCACAACTCCATCCTGGCTCTGAGCAGATTCTTACAAGCCCTCATCCCAGTTTTGAAGGTTGTCATGGATGGTTCTTCATTATGCTGGAGGTGGGGGTGACATTTTTATCAACAAGACAATTCAAGAGACTGACACAGACAGTGACCATGTTGCATATCAGTGCTGTTTGAATAATGGCAGGCCTTGCATCCTTGCAGGTTTTTCAAGATTCCCTCCCTCCATTCCTCCCAGGTCCTGTTGTCATCCATTCCAATGACATGGTAGTGGTGTAGTATTTGAAGAAACAAGGGAGCATCCATTCCTATCCAATTTGGTGGGAGACAATGTGATCTCGGGGGTGTTCCTCTGCACACAGTTTCTCATAACAAGATCATGACATGCTAATTCTGTAGGGGACAAGCTCATCCATTGCCTTTTAATGCCTCACAAGTGGTCAGTCAAGTAGTATGTAGATAGGCTACTGTTCTGGTATTGGGAAAGGTCTCCTGTAAGCTTTTTCCTCTTGTTCTGAAAAGGTGCATAAAGCCAAAGTCATTGTGTTAACTCCATTTTGGTCACAAACACAGTTGCCTCTGCTGTGGCTTCACCTTCTGGACAAGCCCCTGAATCTGAGGCAAACCACCCATCTGGGAAGCTCCACTGACACCTGCACTCTTAACCTTTAATAGAATGGTTTCATCAATTCCACTGATGACATTCGACCCTTCATACCTTAGACAAGGTCATTCAAATACTTGCATCTGCTCAGAGACCCAAAACCCAGGATTTTCACAGCTTCATATGGTGCATATTTTTGAAATATTTGTGTCTCTAGCTTACCCTTTTGTGATGTCAAAGATAACCTCTTAGCCATTTGATTTTCCACCAAGGATTCAGCTTTTTATCACTGGCATCACTCAAAGTTTGCAAGACTTTCCTGAAGGGTACCATTCTCTCAGTTAAAGATCCTGTTCCCTAGTGTGGCCTTTGTTTCTTACTGGAAAACTTAATGCAGTCTCCATTTGAGCCACCTGATTTCTGCCAAACATAAATATGTTTCTTGGAAGACCCTCATCTTACTGGTCATTACTTCCACCAGAAGGATTTCTGAACGTAAAGTTTTGTCTGAGCATATGTCATATGATTTGCATAAAGATAGTGTGCCCAAGAAAGAAATCCAGTCCTTCATGCATATAGATGCAAAAGAGTAATTTGAATCGTGCAGACAGTCTCCTAGTATTCTTCTAGCAAGGAAGAATATCTTCTACATGGTGTAAATGTTCATGGACAACCCAAATTTTATGTACACGTGACACAAGTAAAAAAAGGACCCACAACTATCTGTGTACTATGTGTGCAAGTACCCGAGTACCAAAGTGTCTCAAGCTAACTTTATAAAAATGGCTTACAAATTGCATTACTTTTTATGGTGAACACTGAAACTAGAGCATAGTCTGTCATGGTCATGATTCCTCTCAGACCTTCTTCAAGACTGTTTCCTTAAATAGATGTTCATCAGCTACATAGGCATTACTAGCTACTTTTTCAAGACACTATAAGACAAATGTGATCTGTTGATCTGAATCATTTTGGGGGCTACTGTTATCTGGAGCCATTCCTCCTAACCTCTTGGCTCAAGAAATCTGGACAAAGACAAAAGTAATGGGGGAACAAAGGCCCAAAATAGGGACAAATTATGAATATTGCTATTATAAACATAGAAAGTTGCTAGCATAAAAGGTTCTGTGTTGCCATATATTTTTGTAGTATATGATGTCTGAAACCCAAATGTATGTTGTTATTTAATGAATTCAGTCTTCACAGATTTGCCAGAAAACCGCACATTTTATGAGGAACAGATGAAAAATGTAAGAAAACAATCTGGACATCCTTCAAAAATCTGGACAGTTGAGAGGTATGTCTGGAGTATTGTTTTATGAGTATCCACTGAAGAGGTTAGCTTGGGACCTGCTCCTACAGGTAATAACATTCAAACTCCAGTCTAGATATAAAAATTACATATGCAGTTACCATACTGAGAGAGGCAGTTCAATTATCATCAACACTGCACCCCAGCTACCCCATCCACAGCCTGACCGTGGTCTCTTTCCAGTGTAGTGCATGTGAATGTTGTATTTCTAGTTGCTTAGTTGGGCTCCGTAGATTGCATGGGCCTTTGATATCTGGACATTAATTCTTTGGGAGGGTCCTTGGAGGGGGGGACTTTAAGGGTCATTAGTAAGGGGAGAGGCTTTGACAGCCTGGGAAATTTCTCACTACCAGGCTAATTAACTTCCAGCCTTAGTCATACAAGTGATGGTGATGAAACTTTCAATCCAGATCTATAGTTGTGTTAAGTGCATAACCTTTTTTAGCTCACTACTGGCTGTATGAAGATATTCACAACCGTTTCCTTCTTCCATATGATCTATGTTCAGTTAGTGGCATGGGCACTAGAGGAGCCAGAGAAGCATGATGGGAGTGAGTGTTCTATATAGGCCTACCCATCCTGGGGGGGAGGGAGGGAGGGAAGCAGCATAGACTAGTTGCAATAAAGCATTCCAAGTCTGGTTAGCACCATGCTGTGTATAAGCAGTATGCCATGCAGTCAGAAGGTTGCTCATGAGTGGAAAGTCATGCACCTCGTGAAGGCAGCAATTTTGGAGCTTGCAAGGCTGCCACTGGGTTGTAGGAGCTGGAACACACTCTGCCAGTGACTTTTTATGTATTTTTATTTATTTACATTTGTTTACCGGGTACTGTCTGACTGTGTTGAAAAAAAAAAATTTTCAGCGGAGACCCTGGGAGAAAAGCTTCACAACAAAAAGAACATTATTAAGGTACAAGTAGTAAACTTAGTTTTAGTAGTACATTGCTAAAAATAGGTAAATGAGCTTAACAAAAATATTATAGCAAAATATAATAATAGGATACAATATAAACATGCAAGTTTCAGGCATACAGGATTTTGTTTTTTTACAATATACATGAGGTACATAAGTCATATAGCTGTACAGGACTTTATAAACATCCAAAATGTTTAGGCAGTTGAGGAATGTCTGATGGTGGTGGGTGAGGCAAAGTAAACTTTTTGGATCTAGTGAAATCTAGAAAATGAAAGTGCTAATCCAAATAAACTTTCTTTGAAGAAAACTGAATACAAGCAAATTTTCTGAAATTGGTAAGCTTCTACTGATGTAAGAACTTTTGAAAGAGATCAAAATCTGTTCATGTAGAGCTACTAGCAAAAAGCAAGGGTTCATTTTCAGAAGAAACCCAGCACAGCTCTCGAGCTAATGCTTTGGCTTTCATAAATTGCTTAAGAGATGGACTAAAATGAACTTGAACTTTCTTCTCAGTACAGAAAATAAGACTACACAGAATGTATGCTGCTACCTAACATTTCCTGCCTTCACAAGAGTACACCTCTGCACATAAGAAATCTGCTGCATTAGTCATCACTTTTCTTCCTGCCTCTTAACTTTGACAGTCTTTTTAATGGGAGTTGAGTCCAAAGTGAGAGTTTCCCCGCCAAGTCAAGATTAGGGAGATTAAGCTAAAAGCTGATATTCAGTTGACTGCTTTTGATAATCTGTTTTTTGTGTGTATTCAGTGAATGTTGGAGGTTAATGTTGGCAAGATCAGCAGGTATGTATTCATAATGGGCAATATTTTAAATTTAGAAGATAGCAGCCTTATTTTTTTACAGTATATCAATGTGGTACATTAAAATTGATGTTAATCCAGATAGGGTACATGCTTTGTGACCCTTGTCAGTATCACAGTTTGGATTTTAGGAACAGGCCTCAGCAGTCACTGGTAGAGGACTCTAGGTTGCACTACCTACTTTGGGTGTGGAGGGGAAATTCCCACGTTGACATAACTCCCATTGAAGACTGGATAAATGACTGATGGGGCAGCAAGAAAGTGAGGCTGAAGTGGCAGATTTTTTTGGTTGCAGAAGTGTATACATCACAGAGATAATGTAATTGTATGCTACATACTCATGCTAGATAGTGTTGTTGGTCAACGTCTGGTACAGCAGCTTGCAAATGAATAATTCTTCATCTTAGATCGTTGGTTCCCAGCTTTTAGCTACTAGAAGTAAATGATGTCCTTCAAGGATGCATCTGCAGTCATCACATATGGGTTGTCCTGCCTCAAGCAGCCCTTCGGTCGGCCGGATTCCAAAGTCTGGGTCTGGCCTCGGCTGATGTCGCACTTTCCCCGACGTCAGAGCGTCTGGGGTATAAAAGCATCAGCCTACGCCATCTTCCTCAGTCTTTCTTGCCGCGTGGTGCCCGAAGCAGAAGCAGTTCGCAAGTGCTGGTCAGCCAGCTCCTGTGATTCAGCTACCGAAGACTTCGAAAAAGCTAAGTACCCCGTTGGGGACTCTTTCTTGCCTCAGCCGATGTCAGATAAAGTTAATAATTGTTTAACTTGTGGGAAACAAATACCTCATAAGGATTTCCACTCTTACTGCCTCCCCTGCCTAGGCCCAGACCACGACGTCTCGGCCTGTTCAGCCTGTGCTTCCTTCAACCGACGAACTCTTAGACGTCGGTCGGAGTTTGCAGAGGAATTTTTTGGGGCTAGTTTTGCTTATAAGATGCCATCGGAGACTCCGACTTCGCATTTAGTTAAAAAACAGAAGGACAAGGACCGACACACGCGGACCGCGGTTTCGGCTGAAACCACGGTCAGGCCTACCGCGAGTGTCTCGGTCTCGGCTGAAACCGAGTCCTTGGTTCTTCCTATTACCGAAACCGCACAACCGACTACCTCGGCCCCGGAGGCCCCGGCCGAGTCGGTTATTGAATTACCTACTGAAACCGGTGTCCATGAACCTTCCGACACAATTCCTTTAGACAAGTCTACTCCTGCACATGGTGCAGCCAGACCCCCTGCTTCCATGTCCATTAAGGCTTTCTCTAGGGCTAAAGCTGCTAAACTTACTAAAGCTTTGCCTCCCAAGGTTTCCTCTCAGACACCTTCTACTGGCTGTCAGATTCTTAGCCTAGCAGAGGATCTGATCTCATTAATTAGAGGTTCCCAACCTCATCCGGACAGGGGCTCTCAACCACCTCCAGACAAAAGGCCCAGGGTTGAGCCCTCTGACCCCCAGTCCTCAGATGAGTCCACTGACGGCTCTGCTCTGTCAGACCACCAGGAGGAGGCTTATTCGACCTACGAGGATTCTGATGCTGAAGAATCTATTCCCTCAGCCTCCCCTCCTGAAGAGTTTTCCTTTGGAGAGACATTACACTCTATGAGAGAACATTTTCAATGGCAGGGTCAGGAATTTTCTGATTCTAGAAAGAGATTAAGGACCTTTTTACATTTACCTGAGCATAGGCCTTTAGCTATACCTCCTGTTTTGAATGTGATTGATGATGTGTACTCTGATGCTAGTACAGCCCCTGACTCTCTCCCTCCGGCTCCTGCCAAACCTGATAGGTACTACAGGGTCCCGGACTCACATCTACACCTGTACAAGGCCCACTCTGCTAATCCAGAAACTATTTCCCAGGGCCCGAGTTGCAGCTGTCACTGCTAAAAATCCTCTACCCTCTGAAAGGGAGTCCAGAGCATTAGAGAGATGGGGTAAGAAAGTGTATACTTCTGCAACTCTTTCCATGAGGGCATTAAATTGTCAATTTCATATGATACAGTATCAAGAGTATTTGTTAGATGAATTGCATAAGAAACTGTCCTCTTCTGAACCCCTTGATTGCAAATCCCTTCAGGATCTGGTGTATAACTCCCAGCAGGTTAGTAACCATTTCTTGCAGTGTGGTTATGATGCATTGGAAGCTTCATGTAGGTCAGCTATGACAGGTGCTGTTATACGTAGGCATGCCTGGCTGAAGGAACAATCTCTGCCAGACCATGTTAAGGCTAAGCTTTTGGATGCTCCTATGGAAAAGCAAAAATTATTTGGTTCCACGACTCAAGAGGTTTTAAAGAAATTTGAAAAAAAGGCAAAATCTGTGCAAACAGTCAAAGACTTTCTGCAAGTCCAACCACCGAGATTCAGCAGAAATTGGCCTACTAAGAATTGGTCCTTTCCGGACTCAGACAGATCTCAGAGAGGCAGGAATAAGCGTGCCAGAGGTAGAGGGCAAGCTAGAGGCTCCTACAGAGGCCGTCAGTGGCAGCCTCTCAACCAGAGAGGTAGTGCAGGAACTGCAACTGCTACACCAGGACAGACTCAATGACTTTATTTTGACTCCGCTGACCAGGGCTCAATTAGAAGGACCTTTGGGCGGAAAGCTTTCTTTATTCTCAAAAAATTGGCACAGCATTACAAGGGACACATGGACACTGCAAATAATAGACAAAGGATACAGGTTCCATTTCCACACATTGCCAAAAAGAAAAGGCATGCCAGACCTGCCACCAAATCAGAGGGCAGAGGCTTTGAAGCAAATTACCAACTTAATGCAAATGAAAGCCATAGAAAAGGTACCTCTTTCAGAACAAGGCCAAGGATTTTACTCCAGGTTATTCCTTGCTCCAAGAAAAGAAAATCGATGGAGGCCTACTCTCGACTTGTCCGCACTGAATACTTACCTCATTGTGCCAAAATTCAAAATGCTGACTCTACAGCAACTCCTTCCCATGCTGGGCAAGGGGTCTTGGCTGGTGACACTAGACCTCAAGGAGGCATACCTGCATGTCCCTATTCGACAAAGCTGCAGAAGACACCTCAGATTTCTTGCAGGGTCAGAGCATTATCAATTCTCAGCATTACCCTTTGGCTTATCTACTGCGCCCAGAGTATTCACGAAATGCCTGGCATCAGTAATTGCACACTGCAGACTTCAGGGGATTCAAATCTATCCATATCTGGACGACTGCCTTATACAAACGGACAGCAAGCAAACTTTGTTAAAGGACTTGGACTATGCCATCCACCTGCTACAGGCCTTGGGATATACAGTCAACATCCACAAATCAAGACTCGTTCCATCCCAAAGAATAACTTTTCTGGGTGCGGATCTAGACACAACCACCCAAATGGCCTTTCTCACAGAAGAAAAACAAAAACAACTACCGGATTACTTCAAGAATCTGACAAGACAAACTCAGCTGACTGCAAGGAAAATCCTGCAGGCCCTGGGTTACATGGCATCTTGCATTCTTCTGATTCTGCAAGCAAGACTGCATATGAGAAAATTACAATGGTACCTAAGATGTTTATGGACTCAGCACAGTCACAGCTTAGAAACTTTGATACCGCTCATTCCATGCCTTCAAAAGGAATTTCTGTGGTGGGCTCAAGCCTGCCAGTCGAACAGCGGGTTGCCCTTCAGCAAGCCAAGAGCCAACCAAACCATCACCACGGACGCTTCAGACCAAGGTTGGGGAGCACACATGGAGGGCAGATGTATCCAAGGGCTATGGTCACAAAGAGAGCTGCGCATGCACATAAACCAAAAGGAAATGCTGGCAGTGATACACGCAATCGAGGCCTTCAATCCTTTCCTTCAGCAAGGCCACCTGCTTATAAGGACAGACAACACCACAGTTATGTGGTACATAAACAAGCAAGGAGGCACCCATTCCTGCCCTCTTTGCAGACTGACAATGAATCTATGGGAACTTGCCTTGAAACTCAACATACAGCTACAGTCCCAGTTCGTGCCAGGGAAAGACAATATACTGGCAGACAGCTTAAGCAGAACTACCATGGATGCACACGAATGGATGCTGCACCCAGACATCTTCTTACTCATCACACAATCATGGGGAAGGCCGGAAATAGATCTGTTCACTTCCCCCCACAATCATCAACTGAGGAAATTCTGCTCAAGGACATACCACCCACAAGCATGGAAAGTGGACACTCTCTCTTTCAGCTGGAAAGCTCTAACAGTGTATGCTTTCCCACCTCTCCCATTAATGACCAAGGTCCTACTGAAGATCAGGACAGAGCAGCCCAGAGTGATTCTGATAGCTCCAAACTGGCCAAGACAGCACTGGTACCCACTGTTAAAGAGCATGTCACAGACAAAACCATGGCCTCTCCCCCTATGGCCACTCCTACTGACGCAGCACAATTTCAGGACTCTGCACTCCAACCTGAAAACCTTGCAGCTAACTGCCTGGAGAATACCATGACTCCTCCTCAGGATAACCTATCCCAGAGAGTGAAGGATATTATTATGGAAGCTCGCCGGCCTTCCACAAGGAAGGCATATTCAGCAAAATGGAAAAGATTTCACACTTGGAACACAACAAAGGGCCTAGATGTGACAGTGATGAACATGGCACATATACTGGAATATTTGGCAGAATTGTTCCACAATGGCTTGTCTTACTCTTCCATTAAGATACATGCCTCAGCAATCTCAGCAGAATACAATGTTAATCCACCTGTCTTCTCTCATCCTCTCCTAAGACAGTTTCTAAGAGGAATCAAAAACATCAATCCTCCAAGGAAACCACCTCTACTTACTTGGGACCTTTACTTCGTGTTGGAAAAACTAACACTTCCTCCCTTTGAACCAGCAGCATCAGCAGATCTACAGTTTTTGTCTTGGAAAACTGCCTTCCTTCTGGCCATAACCTCAGCAAGAAGAGTATCTGAGTTACAAGCTTTAATGGCAGTGCAGCCATTCCTTATCTTTCATCAGGACAGAGTTTCTTTGAGGACCAATCCTACATTTATGCCAAAGGTGGTATCCAGGGTATCTTTGAACCAAGCTATTCACTTGCCTACATTCTTCCCACAACCACAAAATAAAGGGGAGAGACTTCTGCACACCCTGGACATACACAGACAATTGCGCTACTACTTGGACAGAACTAAAAGTTACAGAAAGACTGACCAGTTGTTTGTAGCATATGCTGCTGGGGCACAAGGAAAAGCAATTTCCAAACAGACAATTTCAAAATGGATAGGAAATTGCATTCATTTTTGTTACTCCTTTCATGGGAAAACTGTGCCAGCTAACATTAGACCTCATTCCACGAGAGCCACAGCCACCACCACAGCCTTCCTAAGAGGGGTGGCTACCAAGGACATTTTAGAAGCTGCTACATGGAGCTCCGTGCATACATTTGCCAAGCATTACAATATACCTTTATACTCCAGATCCAGAGCAGGTTTTGCTACGGCAGTCCTGCAGGGTATCTTAACTACACCATCCTTTACTTAGTACCTCCACCCCCAGATTGGCTATGGTATTCTACCCATATGTGATGACTGCAGATGCATCCTTGAAGGACATAGTACAGTTTTGTACCTACCATAAATGTAGATGTCCGATAGGTATGCATCTGCAGTCAGGTTTACCCTCCCTCCTTCCCCTCTGTGGTATTCCTTGGGTGCTTACCCCTCTATTAGCTAGCTGGGGGAATCTATTATGGTGTATTTGTTTGTATATACATGTATATATATATATATATATATATATATTTTTTTTTTGCAAATGTTTGGATTTTTTTTGCATTTCTCCAAATTTAGCCTTCCTAGAGGGCACCTGGCATCTGGGGCAAGAAAAACTGAGGAAGATGGCATCGGCTGATGCTTTTATACCCCAGATGCTCTGACGTCGGGGAAAGTGCAACATCAGCCGAGACCAGACCCAGACTTTGGAATCCGGCCGACCGAAGGGCTGCCTGAGGCAGGACAAACCCATATGTGATGACTGCAGATGCATACCTATCGGACATCTACATTTATGGTAGGTACAAAACTGTACTTTTTGCCTCTGAAAAATCAAATGCTGTGTCTGGGACTGGACAAAAACAGGCATTTGAGGAACATATGATGTGTAAGGCAAAGGCTTTAGAGGCCTGAAGATCCATTTTGTGATGAAAGCAGGAATGTACATTTAAAAAGGAATTAGGTGAATAAGCTGATGCTAACATACTTAAGAAAAGATAAAATTTGTGTAGTGCACTTACAAGTTGTTTAGAGTTAACTGAAAGGTGGTTCTGTGAGTGCTTGTCTGCCATCAGATTGTTTTTTTTTTCCCTGTACGTTGTTCTTGCACCTTTTTATTTGTTTGAGCTTGTATTCTTCATAGTGAAGTAAATTAACCTTACTCCATTCTTGCTGCATGAGTAGATCTTTATGTCAGTTGTTCCTGCTACAGTAATAATCTTTACTATGAGAGAGATCGTGCTGTTTCACATACCACTGTTTTAAACTGCCTTATTTATTTCCAAACAGGTTGGTCATGGACTAATTGTAGTTGCATACAAAGATGGCTCCCCTGCACATCCACATTTTATGGACCCTGAACTCTGCCTCAAATACTGGAAAAGGTGGCTACGGCGACTGGAAGAATTCATGGAAAAGAAAGGAATTCATTGAACTGAAACTGCTAGATAGCAATAATGCTGTTGTTTATTACTGTATATTAAAGTAGCTACTGTTCCCCTCTAGGAACCCTAGTTACAGTTTGCAATTTCATTTTTAACTGCATTTGTGGATGCTTTTTTATGGCCCCAACATCTGATGACCACCAAGCTGCTGCTGTCTTCTTCCCCGTCACCATTGCAAACATGCCCTTGCAGAAGCATTCACCATGAGAGATAGCTTGTGCCTGGCAATGAGGGCATGTTTAAACACTAACCCCACCCCCACAGCAGGAGTATGTGACTTTTGTCACTTTAGGAGCCACTATACCCTCCCTGTATGAGTGAGTACTGCCATGCACTTGCAGCAAGAGCTGCTGCCCCGCGACTTTGTGACGAAATACCTGTCGCTGAGCTCTCCTCTTATTAGCATGCATCCTGCAAGGGATTGTGGTGTTGGACGTCCTACTTTGCCCTTGCCTTTCCCAGAATAGGTATAGTCATTCTCCTCACACCTGCTGCAACAGGCATCTGAGCTACTGATCAAACTCTGGTTGCCTGATTTGTAGTCGGGGATTTATCTCTGTACTGTACTCCAGTGGAGCTGGCTTATTTGATTGTGTCGTTTTGTCCAATTTCAGTGCATCTGTGCTGGTTGGAACATGACAGCCTAGTTTACATTTTCAGCTTCCTAACCTGCCTCAGACTGTTTTGTATCTAGCTTATTGTTTAAAATGAAGGAGGTTTGTTTACAAAGAAGCTGTTAGTATTTAAACAAGACATGTTCTGGGGTAAAACAAGCTATCCCTTAATCTAGGTTGGTATCCTAACCTTTCATTCACTTATTCTACATCTCTGCTTCCTGTCTCCTTTTATTTATTTAAATTATTTTGTCCCCTAACACTCTTAAGAGTGTGTAATAAGATTTTTTCCATCTCATTGTTTTGGCTTCCATTAAAGACTCCCTTTTTAAAATGCATGTTAAAAATTGTATACGCAAATGATAGTTGTAACTGTTTAACACCGGTACAGTGCAGCATATGCAGTGCAATGTAAGGGATGCTTTTAAAAAGATTGGGTAAAATAAAGCATCTGAAAAGTACATGTGCAAGTAAATGCTCATGACTGATATAGAAATGGATATTTGCAGCTGTTACTAACCCTTGTAGTTAAAATGTATAGTGCTGTAAATCTGATAATTGAAGATTAATAAAAACCTTGATGTAAATTGTAAACCATGAGAGATGGTCTGGGTATGTTCCTTTTTTAAAACAATCTGTTGTGTGCCTGCCAGTCAGTCATGAGATAATGTTTTATTTCACTTCAGTATAAAATATTGTTAGTATCTTAGGTGGTATTTTTAACAACAGTTAAAAGATGCCAGGTAAAATATTTTCATTCATATATCATGGTACTTAACTTAGTCCCCACTGTAATTAAAAATCTTGGTTTCTTATCTTTAAGTTCTACTGAAGTGTGTTTCATGTCAAAATGTTTATGTAGCTTATGACTATCAGTTATACCTTGGTTATCAAGTGGTTAGAGAACTCTTGGGTTGTAGCTATTTTTATTATCAGTAACACTTCTGTGTCCTGTTGCCTTTGTAGCCCTTTGCCACATATATTTCAGCTGTTGTGTTTATTTTTAATGAATTAATTGAGTCTGCTTATAGTACTCTTCCTTATGCTTTAATTGTGTGCTGTATAGTAGCACATTAGCTTTGTTTTTCTTGTTAGTCATGTCAGGGCAACCTGGTGACTTAGTGGTAATATAAAAAACACACAATCACCAGCACTTCACCAGTATTTCTTCTTTATTTTAAATAGCGATCTGGTGCCTCAGCCTTTCGCCTTCATGGATCACAGTACATTCACATTTTAGCAAATATATATACACACACACATATACTCTAATTAACACAGAAATATCCCCTTTTGCCGGCGTTGGGAGATGGAACTGCGTACCCTTTAAAGGGGGTGGGTGAGTAAAAACTTTTGATGTTCATCGTGCTATGCTGCTGCAGTCATCACACTTGGGTTATCCTGCCATCAGGCGGTCCCGCAGTCGGCTTGAATTCCAAAGCCTTGGTCCGGCGTCAGTTGTCGTCGCTTCTTCCCTGACTTCAGTGTGGCAGGGGTATAAAAGAGGCAGCCGGCGCCATTTTCTTCAGTCTTTCTTGCCGCGCGGTGCCCGAAGCAGAAGCAGTTCGCAAGTGCCGGTCGGCCAGCTCCTGAGATTTCCGAACAGAATTTCAGCCGAAGTCTTCTATAAAGCTAAGTACCCTGTTGGGGAAACTTTTCTTGCCTTAGACCGATGTCAGACAAAGTTAATAATTGTATTTCTTGTGGGAAGCAAATACCTCATAAGGATTTTCATTCTTATTGTATTCCTTGCCTAGGCCCAGACCACGACATTTCTGGTTGTCGGTTTTGCGCTAGGTTCAATAAACGCACTATTAAGCGTCGGGCTGATACCGCCCGACATTATTTTGGCAGAAAATTCAACTACATCATGTCGTCGGAACCTCTGACTACGGCTATGTTTAAAAAACGCAAGGACAAAGACCAGCAGCCTAGACCTAGACCGGATACCGAGGTCTCGGTTAGGCCTGCCGCCGGATCTTTGGTTCTCAGTGAGGCGCCTACGCAGCCCCTGACTACCGCAGATTTAGAAAATATGACTACCTCTCAGTCAGAATCTACTGGGCCACTGGAGCCGGTTTCTCCTCCACTCGCGGACGCCAGCCCTGGTGGCGATCCGGAGACTACGGACAGGCCTTCGGTTTCAGAAGGCGTCTTTAAACCGACGACTCTCTCCATTAAGTCTTACGCTAAACTCCCTAAGGTTAAGAAACCGGGTCCACCGACTCCCACACAGGCCCCTATGCCTAAAAAAACAGATGCTCAAAATGGCGGCGGACCTGATTACCCTTATCAGAGGTTCCCAGCCCCCTCCTGACAAAAGGCCTAGACTGGAGGAAGATTTACCTCCTTCTGACCAGGAATCCATTTCTTCAGCAGACTCTGAGGAACAGGATTACTCTTTCCCTCTCTATGAAGACTCAGATGCTGAGGAGTCTATTCCCTCTGTTTCCCCCCCCTGAAGACTTCTCTTTTGGGGAAACCCTGCACACCATGAGAGAGCATTTCCACTGGGAAGGACAACATTACTCTGACTCCAAGAAAAGACTCCGTGAGTTTCTTCTTCTTCCTCAGCATAGACCCCTAGCCATCCCTCCTGTTTTAGACATTCTGGATGATGTCTACACTGAATCCAGTCTAAATCCAGATTCTTTACCTCCAGCTCCTCCTAAACCAGACAGATACTACCGAGTCCCTGACTCTCACAAGTTTTTATATAAAAGCCCTGCTGCAGACCCAGAAACCATTTCCCAGGGTCCTAAGGGGGTTAAGGCCTCTACTGCTAAGAATCCGCTACCTGCGGAAAGAGATTCCAGGGCATTAGAAAGATGGGGGGAAAAAAGTGTATACCTCTGCCACTCTGGCCATGAGGGCATTAAACTGCCAATTCCACATGATTAAATACCAGCAGTACTTGCTTACTCATTTAAAACAGAAAATGATCCCTCAAACAGATCAACTAGATTTCAAAGGGATACAAGATTTGTTGCATGCAGCAGAACAAGTGGGAAAACATACATTGCAGTGTGGTTTTGATTCTTTGGAGGCCTCATGTAGAGCAGCAGTCACAGGGTCTGTAATACGTAGACATGCTTGTCTAAAAGAGCAGACCTTACCAGAACATGTCAAAGCAAAGTTACTGGATGCTCCACTACAAAAGGATGCGTTATTTGGTGTCAAAGCAGAAGGAAGTGTTAAAGAAAATGGAAGAAAAGGCAAAATCAATGCAAACAATTAAAGATTTCTTACAGGTACAACCTCCTCGTTTCAGCAGAAACTGGCCATCAAAAAACTGGTCCTTTCCTGCTTCAGACAGACCCCAAAGGGGCAGGTACAGACGCCCTAGGGGCAGAGGCCAGCCACAAGGTACCTTCAGGCCTAGGCAATGGCAAACAACAAATCAAAGAGGGGGAGACGACAGATCTCAACCCTTCAGAAAACAAACTCAATGACTTTCCTCTTCGCCTGCCAAGCAAAATTGCCCAGGCAACACCTCTAGGAGGAAAATTGGCTCTTTTCCCAAAAAAATTGGCACATCATAACAAAGGACAAATGGGTTCTGGATATTATTACCCGAGGCTACAGATTTCATTTTCACACTTTACCACGGATGAGAGGCATGCCAAATCTGCCAACAAATCAATGGGCAGAGGCACAAAAACAAATTTCAGCTCTCATGAACATGCAAGCAATTCAAAAGGTACCTGCAAAGGAGCAAGGTCAAGGATTTTACTCAAGACTGTTTCTAGTACCAAGAAAGGACAAAGCCTGGAGACCCATCTTAGACCTGTCAATTCTAAACACGTACTGGACATTCCCAAATTCAAAATGCTCACTCTACAGCAGCTTCTTCCCATGCTGGGCAAGGAGTCTTGGCTGGTAACGTTGGACCTCCAAGAGGCATACCTGCATGTCCCTATCAGACAAGATTGCAGAAGATACCTCAGATTTTTGGCAGGCACAATGCATTATCAATTCTCTGCATTGCCCTTTGGCTTATCTACTGCGCCCAGAGTATTCACGAAATGCCTGGCATCAGTAATTGCATATTGCAGACAGCGAGGAATACAAATATATCCATATCTGGACGACTGCCTGATCCAAGCGGACAGCAAAGACATCCTTCTGCAGCATCTGGCATTTGTAACAAAGTTGTTAAGTTGCCTAGGGTACACAGTAAACAAAAAGAAGTCAAAACTAATACCCTCACAAGAAATAATTTTCCTGGATGCCAGCTTGAATACAACGGCCCAGATGGCTTACCTCACGCCAGACAAGCAAAAACAACTGGCTCAGTACTTCAAAAGAATGGCAACTTCTACCCAGCTCACTGCAAGGAAATTCCTGCAGGCATTGGGGTACATGGCATCCTGCATTCAACTAATTGCATATGCAAGACTGCATATGAGAAAACTACAATGGTACCTAAAAAGTGTATGGTCCCAACACAGGCAGCCTCGAAGCAAGTATAACTCTTATTCCCTGCCTTCAAAAAGAGTTTCTATGGTGGGCTCAAGCATGCCAAGCAAACAAGGGCCTCCCTTTTGTCTCACCTCCAGCAAACCAAACCTTGACAACAGATTCATCAGACTACGCCTGGGGTGCACACATGGCAGGACAATGCATACAGGGCAAATGGTCTGCAAAACAAAGGCAACTACACATCAATCAAAAGGAGATGTTACCTGTAAAAAATGCACTAACGGCCTTCAAGGACCTCTTGCAACCAGGACAACTTCTAATAAGGATGGACAACACCACAGTTATGTGGTACATCAACAAACAGGGAGGAACACACTCCTACCCACTATGCAGACAGGCAGTGGACTTGTGGAACACAGCATTAACTTACCAAGTACAACTGCAAGCACAATTCCTGCCAGGAAAAGAAAATATTTTGGCAGACAAATTAAGCAGACATTTGACAGACCCTCACGAGTGGAGACTACACCCACAAGTATTCTCAATGATAACTCAAAGGTGGGGACCACCAGACATAGATCTGTTTGCCTCAACCAACAATTGCCAGCTACAAAACTTTTGCACAAGGACTTATCATCCCCTGGCCTGGAAAGTGGATGCCCTATCATTCAGTTGGACAGCATTGTCAGTCTACACCTTCCCACCTCTGCCGCTACTGACCCAGGTATTACTGAAAGCCAGATCAGAGAGACCACAGATGATCCTCATTGCTCCGGACTGGCCATGTCAGCACTGGTACCCACTACTACAAAACATGACTCGCAGTCCTCCATGGATCTTACCTCAATTCCCTCTGTTGTTAACCCAACAAAACTCTCAGATCCTTCACAGTCAACTAAGGACCTTAAATCTAGCTGCATGGAAAATACCTTAAATTATCAAACAAAACTCCTCTCAAAGGACGTCCAGAATGTCATCTTGGAGGCCAGGAGACCCAGCACCAGAAAAACTTACTCAGACAAATGGAAAAGATTTTGTGTATGGAGCCAGGCCAGAAGCCTAAATCCTGACATCCCAAATATCCCGCACATACTTCAATATCTAACTGAGATGCTACACAAAGGCCTTTCTTTCTCATCCGTAAAAATCCATGCTTCAGCCATTTCAGCTCAATATGATACGGTTCCTCCCATTTTCTCTCATCCTTTGCTAAAGCAGTTTCTCAGAGGGGCAAAAAATATAAGACCCCCCCAGAAAACCACCAACTCCAACTTGGGATCTAAATTTTGTTCTGGAAAAATTAACACTTCCTCCTTTCGAACCAGCCTTTTCAGCAGAGCTTCAATACTTGTCATGGAAGACAGCCCTGCTACTAGCTATCACCTCAGCACGCAGAGTCTCAGAACTGCAGGCACTTATGGCAGTGGAACCTTTCATCATTTTCCATCAGGATAGAGTATCTTTACGCACAACCCTTCCTTCATGCCAAAGGTAGTATCCAGTGTGGCTCTCAATCAGACCATACACTTGCCCACCCTTTTTCCAAACCCACAGAATAAAGGAGAAAGACTCCTCCACTCTTTAGACATTCACAGACAGCTACGTTACTATTTGGATAAGACAAAGGCCTTCAGAAAATCTGACCAACTCCTGGTATCCTATGCACCAGGCTCAGAAGGAAAGGCTATTTCAAAACAGACCATCTCCAAATGGATAGCACATTGCATCTGCTTTTGCTACTCACACCACGGGAAAGCAGTGCCTGCTAGTATTAGGTCTCACTCCACCAGGACTACAGCAACCTCAGCAGCCTTCCTCCGAGGTGTTCCTACAAAGGACATTTTGGAGGCAGCTACCTGGAGTTCAGTGCACACCTTCACCAAGCATTACCACCTTCCTCTATATTCAAAGACCAGAGCTGGGTTTGCCACTGCAGTTCTGCAGGGCATCCTAGCTGCACCTAACCCAGTTTAGCTCCTACCACCCAACCATAGATTTGGGACTCTACCCAAGTGTGATGACTGCAGCAGCATAGCACGATAAACATAGTACAGTTTTGTACCTACCATAAATGTAGATGTTCGAGTGGTTATGCTGCTGCAGTCCAGGTTACCCTCCCTCCATCCCCTCTACCTAACAAGGCCTTTCTTATACCTCCATGTACTTCAACCTTGGGCTGCATGTCTATATGGTGTATTTGCTTACAACTAGTACCATTGTGTTGCACTAAGTTATGTTTTGCAAACTTCTTATTTTGCCTTCTTAGTATGGGGCACCTGACATCTGGGGCAAGAAAAACTGAAGAAAATGGCATCGGCTGCCTCTTTTATACCCCTGTCGCACTGACGTCAGGGAAGAAGCGACGACAACCGATGCCGGACCAAGGCTTTGGAATTCAGGCCGACTGCGGGACCGCCTGACGGCAGGATAACCCAAGTGTGATGACTGCAGCAGCATAACCACTCGAACATCTACATTTATGGTAGGTACAAAACTGTACTTTTTGGGGGCTTGAGAGACGAAAACAAGCCTTGGCTGGGTGGTTTGCGGCTGTGTTAATTAGAGTATATGTGTGTGTATATATATTTGCTAAAATGTAAATGTACTGTGATCCATGAAGGCGAAAGGCCAAGGTACCAGATCGCTATTTAAAATAAAGAAGAAATATTGGTGAAGTGGTGAAGTGCTGGTGATTGTGTTTTTTTTATTTTACTTCGTTTGCTGGTGTTTTGGACTTAGTGGTAATATGTCTGTGTTGTAGGTCTTTAGGTCTAGGGTTCAGTCCTTACCTGTAGTTATTATGTGGAGTTATGTGTTTTCTGCCAGTTTTTTTGTGATTTTTCTCAGGATAGTCCAGAATCTGGAACAAGGTATATCCTCTGTAACATTGTGGACCATTTACTGGCAGGAATTAGGACCACTTAGCAAGTGTAATTGTCCCAGACGCATTTCATCATTGAAAATCATCCCAGGATGACTCACTGCTGTCGTTTTTGTCTTCAGTGTTGCTTTCAGCATCAGTCATGAGGTTCCGTTTTTGGCTTAAAAAGTGTGCAGCTTGTCTTTTTTCTTGCAGGGTCTCTGATTTTCCATAAATGTGAATTGTAAAGTTGCATATTTCTCATTGTGTTTATTTTCAACTGTTGCTTTGCCTGATAGTCTTATTGCACTTTTCCTTGCTAACATTGTTCCAGGTGGCAGTCGTAAGCCTAGCCATTCTCCTGCTTCAAAATGCCATCATCAGCTGTATTTAGGACTTGTGCTTGCATACAACAAATTGCACCCAAAAATGGTCACTCCCAGCATGTTATGTTTCTGTGTAAATCACTAGTAATATACACTTGGACAAATTATATAGGATAAAAGAAGACTACTATCAACTACAGAAGTGATAAGCTTGAAGCTTGCCTTATACAGAAGGCTGTCGTGCCACACCAAAGTTGCTCTTCTCTACATCTTTCATTGTTGATTTGTGTCTTTCAAGACCTGCAAAACTCCTGAAGACAGTAGTTAAGAAGTGCCATCACTTAGAGGCTTTATTCACCAAAGGATAAGAAGTCATCCCAACCATTTCCTCTTCCAAGCACAAACTCTGCAGTCATTATGACCTTCTGCAACAGAACAGTGTAGTCCACCAGCATCCTCCTTGGCATTGGTTTATTCTGTTACTCCTACTGCAAACAAGTCATTCTACATACTACGGATGTTAACAAAAATGAAGGATCTCTTTTTCTGGGCAGTAGGAATTCACAACTGAGGTGAGACATTCTTTGCCTAAGGCACATATAACCTCCCTCCGGCCTCCTCAGGTAGACTTGAAGTAGATGACTAGAATAATACTGGCTGTGTGAGATGAAAAAGTGCAGTCAGTATTTCATGGCACCCAATACTGCTGATTATGAGAAGCAATGGTTTTGCCAACAAGCTGTCATGGTTATTGGTCCAATTGATTGTGGTCTGTCTAGCATCAGAAATAACACTGGTGTTGGCAAGGCATTTGTCAAAAGCTCCTGTAGTAATTGCTCATTTGCATTATCCAAAGCCATCCCTGTCATTAAGAACCTCAGCCGTCATCAAACCACTGCATTTATCATTCTTACACCTTATACATTGTTGAGAATCCCAGCTATAGGTAATGAAATGCACCTGCCACTCCTTCAGTTGCATATCAAGGATTCCAATGATGACTGCTCATTTACATGCTCTGTTAATGTAACCATTAGAGTTGCTATCTCCCAACCAAAGTATTCAGCTTCCTTTACCTTAATGACATGTTCCTGCCTCAGTGGTGATACCTTTATGCAAAGACTTTCCTACATCAGAGTTCAGTCAACATCCAGCATTGATGACTACCATTTGATCAATTGTGCACCCCCCCCCAACCAGCACCTCCCTAGATCACACTGTTGTGCAATCTGTTTTGGCAACTGGGATTTCATATGCAGACTGTTTTAGTTCAACTTCCTGCCATACCCCAGGAACCCATGCTACCCTTGATGCCATTGTAGGCCTTAGTTCCTCTCCCACAAGAACAAGAAGACAGCCACTTCTGTTAAATCCTGCAAACTCTGTAGCCCTCCACATCTGAGAAGTGTCCAAAGCCTCCTTTCTGGTCTTGGAGCCCATCCCTAAAAGACCAAGGACAAAGCTTTGCACATGGAAACTAACAAGAAAGAGCAGATGACGATTGATTTGGTTAATGAGGAGGATTGTTCCCCCTCCAGCACCCCAGACCAAAAATGTAAACAATTCTTAAATCTAATGTAAAAGTTAGGAAAATGACCTGCCATTGATGCAAAAGAAGCTGCATGGAGGCATGCTGTTTCAACCCCCTAGTCCACATGAGCAATTCCCCCTTTGATAGACATCTTGCAGGTTGCCACCAAGAACACCTGGAAAAACTCTGACACAGCGGACCCAGTTCCTAGAAAGGCAAATAGGATTTTCTTGCCTACCCAGGGATTAGAGTATGATCAGATCCTGGTGTTATGCCATCAGTCTGCACAAGGGCTTCTGCTCTGCAGATCCCCTGCCATCCATTTAACATGACAAGGAATCATGGGCCATGTATTTGCTAAGGTAGGTGCATTTGTCTTTTCATCCTTATTTCTAAGATACTTAACTACCTTGTGATATGCACGAAGCACCAAATAACAGGACAGCTGGATTCCAAATACAGTTAGTTTCCTTTATTCACACAACCAAACGAAGATGCAATAATGAGGTTGAGCGCTTTCATCTAGATAACTAGACTTCCTCAGAACAATGATCATAATAATTCTCCCAATTATATACATGAAAAGCCCGCCATTTACATCAATCATTCAATTTTGTATGCAAATATCATTCCTATCAATATTTAAAGATCTAAAAAGTTGTTATGTAATCTTACAGTTTTGTATCTTTAGTTTTAAAATTAAAATAACACAACAAGAATACTAAAAACTGTACAATTAGGAACTTGGAATCCTTGTCATGTAATTAAAAATAAACTGTATTTACTTCTGTCAATCTAAATTTTAATTACATTAATTACATGACAAGGATTCCAAGTTCCTAATTGTACAGTTTTTAGTATTCTTGTTATGTGTTATTTTAATTTTAAAACTAAAGATACAAAACTGTAAGATTACATAACAACTTTTTAGATCTTTAAATATTGATAGGAATGATATTTGCATACAAAATTGAATGATTGATGTAAATGGCGGGCTTTTCATGTATATAATTGGGAGAATTATTATGATCATTGTTCTGAGGAAGTCTAGTTATCTAGATGAAAGCGCTCAACCTCATTATTGCATCTTCGTTTGGTTGTGTGAATAAAGGAAACTAACTGTATTTGGAATCCAGCTGTCCTGTTATTTGGTGCTTCATGCATATCACAAGATTTGTTTTGTTGCTATACAGGACAACCTTCCTTTTATACTTAACTACCTTACACAGATGGTCTGTTATCAAACAGACCTAATGGACTAAATAGCCCAGGATATGAAAGGCTTCCATTGGGAAAGCCAAGAAAAAAAAGTTGTAGAGTTCACCAGCACATCCCCCTCCTTTATGGAATGTGTCCATCTATTTATCTGTCATTTATTGTGTAAGCAAACTGGTGCAAGGATCCTTTTCAGACATGACCCAAATTTTGAAGGATAAAGTACAAAGGTAAAGTAATAAAACAGACTTAAAATAGGATACAGTAAGAACCTGCGAACTGACACTCAGTTCAGCAAATAGTGCAAAGCCAGTAAATGAGCAACTGTATACTATAAAATGAGCAACTATATACTGTAAACAATAAATGAATGCAAATAGACAATGCAAAGTAGTTTTTCTCGTATTCACTAAAGATAGCTCTGTGCTGACAGGCCTCCAGTTCTAAGTTATTCATATTTTGTGTTGGTAGTCTCAAAGTCCCTTCTGATGCTGTAGCTTATCTATAAATTGCTCTTCTCCTTATATGATGTGGGTTTGTCTGATTACACTACACAGTGACTTTTGCCTTGAATTATGTGTGGAGATGGAAGGAGGGTGATGTTAAGGATGTTATATTGCTCCAAATCTATTGCTATTTATGTCATAACTTTAATATCTGGAAACAAGGTGCATCCTCCATAAAATTGTGGAGTCCCCACTTTTTTATGAGGATCATTATAAAAGAATACCCCTCAACACAATGGCCTCAAAGGAAGATCTAGCTCAGGTTGGTATATCTAGCCTGTAGTGTCCAGTAAAGATATTCAGGGATGTCAGGTTGCTTCTGCTGTGCAAATGACATCTGCTGAGATGGCCATGACTCTCATGGAATGAGCTTTCTGATGAACTGCTAATTTCTTATCTGCCAAGGCACACCAGAAGGAGTCATTCTGAACTACATATAGACAGTGCAATTTTTTTGACACTTTTGGCCTTTCCTGTTAGGGGTGAAGATCAAGACATGACACAATTCCCTGAATCACTAGTTTTGTCCAAGTAAAAAAAGAAGTTATGTACTCACTATAACATTCCATCTGAGTAGTTGTACTTCATTTGTCTTCAACCTGTGGGTTACAGATCTGTATTGGATCTGAGCTGGCAACTTTTACTAGCATCAGCTCCGAGCTCCTCCCCATACCCATAATACACCTCTACTGCCTTCCATCCCCAAGATGGAGTTTGGTGAACCTTATACTGATAACCCAACCTAAAACATTTACTTGTGACCTATACTGAAGCCCGTAGGCTGATCATATGCCAAGGTCCGGGGTAAGTAGTGAGGTATGGTTGAAGAGAAATGAAGTACAACTACTCAGGTGGAATGTTACGGCGAGTACATAACTTCTTTATCTGAAGTAGTTTACTTCATTTGGTCTTCAACCTGTGGGACAGAGTCCCCAGCTACTAAACTCCTGGGAGGCCCTCATGGAAGGATATTCTGGAGCACCATGGAACCAAAGGATGCTGTTCTTCTGGAAGTCAAATCCAATTTGTAATGAGAAATAAATGTATGAGATGAGGATCAAGTAGCTGCAGAACAAATATCATCCAAAAACACTCTAGACCAAAAAGCCGCAGACATAGCCATGGACCTAGTGGAATGAGCTTTCACCTGACCTGGAGGAGACATGCCTCTGTCCTTATAGACCTGCAGGATGCATGAAGAAATCCATCTAGTTATAGTGACCTTGAAGATAGGTTTCCCCAAAAAGGTTTTATAGAAAGATACAAACAATTGATCAGATTTATGAAAATGTTTTGTCCTGTGTAAACAGAATCGTAACTGACTCTGAACATCCAACATGTGGAGTTTGTATTCCATCTTGTTAGTAAAATTAGGAAAAACACAGGCAAATTGATGGTCTGATTGATATTGACTGGTGATGCCACCTTGGGAAGAAAGGATGGATTGGTTCGAAGGGAGACCCTATCTTTGTGAAAACTCATGCAAGGAATTTTGATGGACAAGGCCTGTAATTCTGAAACCCTTTTTGCAGAGGTAATAGTCACCAGAAAAGCTGTTTTCCAAGATAAAAATTTCAGATCTGCAGTTGCTGCAGGCTTGAAAGGCAGAGCGACCAAAGCTTGAAGAACCATAGTAAGGTCCCATGGGGGGAACAGGATCTTTGACCGGGTGTGTTTGATAAAGGCTTTACACAGTGTGGAAGAGGCTAAAGAGGCAGAATTCTTGCCCACATGAAAATGAGAGATGGCAGCCAACTGAACTTTGACAGTAGAACTAGCTCCGTGTTGAAATATATCAGCTAGAAAATCAAGAATGGCGGAAATAGGAGCCGTGAAAGGGTATCCCAAAAGGAAAAACGTTTCCACTTGCTGCAATAAACCTTCCTGATGGAAGACTTATGAGCAGCCACCAAAATAGATGTAACTGAGGAGGATAGTCCAGGAGTCCTAGCAATCAAGGGAACTGGAGCAGCCAAGCTGTGAGCTTCAGGCTGTCCAGATTCAGATGAGGCATCCCCGAAGGGTGTGAAATTAGATCCTGAATGGGATCTAGGATCCAAGGCAGAGCCAGAAGGTGAGACCAAAGGAAGGGAAAGCATACCTGGCGAGGCCAGAGTGGGGCAATGATGATCACTTTGCTCCTCAGTCGACGAGCTTTCTGTAGAAACCTCGGAATGAGAGGTACTGGCGGGTAAGCATACAGAAGACCGGGAGGCCAAGCATGAACTAGAGCGTTTCTGGGGAACTTCCCCGGCCAGGGGTTCAGAGCGAAAAACTTGCTGCACTTCACGTTGGAAGGAGATGCGAAGAGATCACAGCAAAGTTGACCCCACTCGCTGAAGATCTGTTCCCCTACTGACAGATTCAGAGACCACTTGTAAGGCATCAGAATGGTCCGACTTAACCTGTCCGCTAGGATGTTAGACCGTCCCGGAATGTGCATTGCGATGAGAAAGTGACCAGTAGTGATCACCCATTCCCACACTCTCATGGCCTTGCGACAAGGGGGGTAAGATCTGGTCCCTCCCTGTTAGTTGATATACCAGACCACTGACATGTTGTCTGACTGAATAGCAATCATCCCCAGAGGAAGAAAGGCATGAAGGGCCTGCAACACTAGAAGGACCACCCTCATATCTAGGACATTTATGAGCAAGCTGGTCTCTATGGGGGACCACAGGCCTTGGACTGTCCTGCCCGAAAAATGCCCTCCCACCCAATTTGGGAGGCATCCGTGGTCACTGTGGCTGGGGCTGGAACAAAAGGTCATCCCTCCAAAATGTCCGGACAGCACATCCACCATATGAGGGACAGCCAGCAGACTCGATTGAGTTGAACTGGATATGTCAATGGCAGTTCCAACAGGGACCATTGTACAGCTAGAGTCCACTGTAGAATTCTCATTTGTAACCGAGCACACCGGAGGAGTTATGGTCACCGCCATCTAGCCTAAGGCTCTCAACACCAATTCCGCCATTAGGAGATGAGAGTGGTAGATCAGGGAGACATGCATCCTCAGGTTTTGAACTCTCTCCGAGTTCAGGAAGATTTTGCACTAAAGAGTATCTATCCTGGCATCAATGTAGTCTATCACCTGTACAGGATCTGGGAGAGATTTGGGTACGCTGATTGTGATCCCCAAACACAGGGCAAGAGTCAGGAAATAATCCCTGGTTTGGGAGAGTAGACGCCTGGTGGGAGCAGTGTGGAGCCAATTGTCCAGGTACAGATAGACCTGAATCCCCTGAAGCCTCAGGTGAGCCGCTACCACCGCCATCACTTTGGTAAACACCCTGGGGCTGTGGTGAGACCAAAGGGTAGGGCTCAAAATTGGTAATGATTGACTCCTAGCCGGAAGCGGAGGAACCTCCTGGAACTTCTGTGCATTTTTATGTGATAGTAAACATCCTGGAGGTCTAACAAGCACATCCAGTCGCTCTCTTGCAGATACGGCATGATGGACTGTAATGTGACCATCCGTAACTTCTCTTTGGCAACTGAAAGGTTCAGGGTAGAGAGGTCCAGAATGGGCCTTAAGTCCCCCATTTTCTTTGGCACCAAAAAGAACCTGGAGTAGAAGCCCAATCCAGACTGATCTGGGGGGACAGTTTAGATGGCTCATTTTTCTAGCAGCTTGGAAATTTCCTGTGCTGCTGCGTCCTTTTGCATGGGGAATATGTCCGGGAGGTGCCTGGGAGAGTTGGGTGAGCCCACAAAGAGGATAGAGTATCCTCTGGATATGATCTGACGCACCCAGTGGTTTATTGTTATGGACTCCCATGCCGCTAGGTGCAAGGACAATCATCCCCCAACTGCCTACAGAGTAAAGCAGTTGGGCAACCCCTCAGGGTTGCTGCTCGGATCTGTCCAAGAAAGGTTCTCGGGACCCAAAGTTCCTTGGACCCCCTCTGGCTCTGGGCCGGCGTCCATTCTGTCCCCCTTTGCCTCTGGGGGAAGAAGAGCCCTGAGTGTCCCGGGAATACTGTGACTTCCGGAACCACATCTTATTTTGCTCTCTCTGGTTCTGGGAAAAGAACCTTTGAGGGTTAGAGAAGCGGATCCCGATGGCAGACAGTGTCTTCCTGTCCTTCTCACTGTGGACTAATGTCTCTTTAACAGTCGTACCAAAGAGTGTAGAGCCGTCATAAGGTGCATTGGCAAAGGACGCCTTGAAGGGTTACAGAAATTGAAATAACCTGAGCCAGGAGTTGCGGCTTATGGTCACGCTGGACCCAGCCGCCCTAGCTGCTCCTTCTGTAGCATGTGAGAGTAGTTGCATGGACATATTAGATGCTGCTTTTAAAATGGCCATGCAACTACTCTCACATGCTACAGAAGGAGCAGCTGTAGCATGTGTAGCATGTGAGAGTAGTTGCATGGACATATTAGATACTGCTTTTAAAATGGCCATCCTCGCGGAGAACGAAGCCTTGACCTCCTGCAACATGGACTTGGGGGGAGACTCCTCCAGCTCCTTTACCAGGTCACGTTGGAGTCTGGTGACATAGGCCAAGTAGTTCAGCACCCTAATCGAAAAGGTAGCTGAAGCATAAACCCGCTTTCCCTAGGCGGTCCATCATCCGTGACCCTCAGTCAGGAGGATGGACCGATGAACTCTCCAGAGCAAGTTCCTTCTTAGTGGCTGCTGCTACCACCATGGTGTCTATGGCGGAGCCCTTGTTACATGCTGGTCTGTCTATGGGGGCGGGCTTAAGATCTTATCTGGCCTTTTTGGGATAGGTTCCATGGTGTCCGGTTCCTTCCATGCTGGCGAGGTGACCAAATCCACCAAAGGATCCACAGGAGGGGACACCCAGGAAGTAGATGGGCCCATGCCGAAAGACTCCAGGAATACGGACTAATCAGAAGAAGGTTTGAGGGCAGACCAACCTCTCCGTTGGCGCAGAATGTCCATGATATCTCCAAAGGAGACATCTTCGGGAGGTGACCTGGGGGAACCTTCTCCATCATCCAAGACTGTGTCCTCGGTGAGGGACTCGGGGGGGGGGGGGGGGAGTCCAGGTGCCTCCTCTTGCATGTATGCTTGCAAGGTATTTCTCTGGTGGGGCAGTCTGGGGGGGAGCTTGCAAGCCACTTGTTCCTTGGGAGGAACTCTATGGGGCTCTTTGAGCACGGGCTGTCCCTCTGGTAAAATGATGGGGACAGTAGACAGAGCCAAGGGGTCTGTTTGGAGTCTGAGGGGGCAGTCAGAGGTCTCGATCCAGCAGACAGAATCCTTTCTACCAGGTTGAACGCTGAAGGAGAGTGAACCTCCTGAGAAACTAATAAGGAGGCTGGTCTCCCTGTGTCCAATGAGAGAATCAGAACCTGGCCCGAGGTGGACAGAGCTCCAACAGAGGGAACCTGACAAAAGTTGGAGCCGAAGAAAAAGGTTCCACTCCCTCTGATCTGACACCCAAGCTCCGGCTCCGAGAGCAGCTAGGATCTGAGCTGGTCGGATCCAGTATGCTCCAGGCAGCTGTTGGCATTGAGGAAGCAGGTATCTTCGGTGCCGATCCCCTGACCAAAGCCAACTTCAGATCCGAGTACTCTGAACCCAAAGGTCGGATCGGAGAAGGAGATATAGGTTGGAAAAAATTTATTTTATCCAGATCAATGTCCGACAAGGAACGGGTGGACCTCGACGAGGCCACGGACTCCAACCTGGCGGGTCGGGGAACTGAGGCCCGAGAAGCTAAACGTGTCAACTCCAACTCTGGGGAGAACCTTGGAGATCGGAGCCGAGGGGAGTCACAGATCCATGGTGTCTTTGAAGGTGAAGTGAGCTTCGGAGACCTCTTTCTCTTTTCCCTCGCCTTTGACTCTCTCTCCCTCTCTCTCCTTCTTTTCTGCTCTGCTACCACAGGCTTTGGTACAGGAGGTTGAGTCCCAGCCTGGGAGGGAGGAGAAGCCAGAGGAAGAGAGGAAGGAAAGGCAGCGACAGCAACCGCTATGACTGAAGCCGGAGACAAGGAAACAGATTCTGAAGGGGGGAAGAAGGTCTTTGAGGGCTAACTTGGCCTTCCTATCTTTAATGGCGCAGGGGTTGAAGTCCACACATATGCTGCAGTCCACACTCAGATGGGCCATGCCCAAGCACAAAATACACACAGTGTGGCCATCCACAGGGGATAATTTATGACCTCACTGTGCAACACTTGAAAACAAGCTGTTCAGCCATACTGCCTCAGTAGAAAGAGAACTTGAGAAAAAAGGGCAGTTTCCTTCTAAGTGGCACACTCACACCCACTCACCACACTCATACACAGAAAACATTGAGGGGGGGAGGGGAAGCTACAGTCTACACAACAGTACAAACTACTCTAACTATTCTAAAACTACAACAACTCGACACACCAAGTGAGGGGAGGAGAAAGGAGACCTACACTAACACTAACAAAAATCTGAAAAAAAAGATACAAAGGTTTTACCCACTTGACTAAGTTGGAGCTCAAGAGACACGATGCATAAGCTATTCACGGCAAATGAGATCTGGGGATGGAAGGCAGTGGAGGTGTATTATGGGTAAGGGGGGAGTTTGGAGCTCGGAGCTGATGCTATTAAAAGTTGTCGTCTCGGATCCAATACGGATCCGTAACCCACAGGTTGAAGACCAAATGAAGTAAATTACTAAGGATTACATCCATTAGATGTTCTTCATCTCACATTGCTGCAGTCCTTACATATGGGTAGTCCGCTGTCCTCGGTCGGCCCGAATACCAAAGTATTAGGCTGACGTCGGTCAAGGCGCTTAAAACTGACATCAGGACGTCAGGGTACAAAAGCGCATGACCGACGTCATATCCTCAGTCTTTTTTGCCACATGGTCTGATGCAGAAGCAGCGTTGCAAGTGCCGTTCGGCGTTCTGAAATTTTTCGAGTTCGGAGTTTCAGACCGAATCCAAGTTGGCTAAGTACCCCGTTGGGGATTATTTTGTTTTTTTCTTGCCTCAGTGTAGTACCGGATGTCAGAAAAAGTGAATAATTGTATTTCTTGTGGGAAACAGATACCGCATAGGGATTATCATTCTTTGTGCATTCCTTGTTTGGGGCCTGAGCACGACGTAGTCGTGAGAAGTCTGGTACGGGAGCCTCCATGGCCTTTGCCTTCGATTCCACACCTGCTGTCTCAGGAGAACAGTCATTTACTCAATGTCAGACTTCACTCTCTACATCTAACAGCCTGGCATATTCTGTTTTAAACCCTGGAGTGTCTCAGCTTCCACAACAAGTTTTGAATGTTATTTTGGAGGCCAGAAGGCCTAGTACAAGGAAAGTTTACGCAGATAAGTGGAGGAGATTTTTAATTTGGAGTACAGCAAAGGACTTTGATGTTTCTAAACCTAACTTAAGTGTTGCTCTTCAATACCTTACTGAGTTATTGGACAAAGGTTTGTCCTTCTCTATAAAGGTTCATGCTGCAGCAATTTCTGCTCACTATGACTGTGACCCACCATTATTTTCTCATCCTTTGTTTAAGCAATTCCTTAGAGGGGCAAAGAATATAAGACCCCCACGTAGCGCTCCTACTCCTGCTTGGGATCTCAATTTTGTGTTGGAGAAACTCACTCTACAACCTTTTGAGCCTGCAGCGACTGCCAAGTTGAAATATTTATCATGGAAGACTGCTTTTTTGTTGGCCATTACATCTGCGAGAAGGGTTTCTGAATTACAGGCCCTTATGGCGGTTGAGCCTTTCTTAATTTTCCACAAGGATAGGGTGTCTTTGCGTACTAACCCTTCCTTTATGCCTAAAGTGGTTTCTAGTGTGGCTTTAAACCAAACTATTCATTTGCCTACTTTTTATGCAAACCCCCAAAATAAAGGGGAGAAGATTTTGCACACTTTGGATATACACAGACAGTTGCGATATTATTTGAACAGAACTAAAGGATTCAGGCAGTCTCAGCAGTTGTTTGTTTCATTTGCTTTGTGTTCTCAGGGCAAACCTGTTTCAAAACAAACTATTTCTAAGTGGATTGGTTTTTGTATTGCTTTCTGTTATTCCCATCATGGTAAGGAGATTCCATCTGGGATTAGGCCTCATTCCACTAGGGCTACTGCCACTTCTACAGCTTTTTTAAGGGGGGTGGCTACTAAGGATATTTTGGAGGCAGCTACTTGGAGTTCAGTGCATACTTTCTCTAAGCATTACCACCTTCCACTTTACTCTAAATCTAGGGCTGGATTTGCCACTGCAATTTTACAGGGCATTTTGGCAGCTCCTAATGCTTTATAGTTTTGCCATCCTCCCTTACCTCTGCTTTGGGATTCTACCCATATGTAAGGACTGCAGCAATGTGAGATGAAGAACATAGTACAGTTTTGTACCTACCATAAATGTAGATGTTCAAGATCCACATTGCTGCAGTCCAATTCTACCCTCCTCCTTCCCTCTGTAGTTAGAGGTGGTTGTGTGGTTTGGGTTGTAAATATTGTAAATATGGTTAGTGCAGGGGTGGTTGGTTGTTTTTTGCTGTTTTTTGGCTTTGCCCTTTCTTTTTAGGGCCTGCTGACATCTGGGGCAAGAAAAGACTGAGGATATGACGTCGGTCATGCGCTTTTGTACCCTGACATCCTGATGTCAGTTTTAAGCGCCTTGACCAACGTCAGCCTAATACTTTGGTATTCGGGCCGACCGAGGACAGCGGACTACCCATATGTAAGGACTGCAGAAATGTGGATCTTCGAACATCTACATTTATGGTAGGTACAAAACTGTACTTTATGTCTGGTTTCAATGGCCACCTTGGCTGTTAAAGCTTGGTCAGTATGGAGGAATCACCCTGTGTAACAGGTATGGAGACTATGGTGAAAAGGCTTGTAGCTCTAAAATTCTTCCAGATGAAGTGATGGCCAGTAGGAACTGCATTTCCCCTGATAAATATTAATATTTCACCAAAGTTACTGTCTCAAAGGGATTCCTGGTTAACCTTTTATCTGACAAAACAGAGTCTAATGAAAACACTAGCTCCACAAATATATCTTTGAGGAAAGATTTTCTTTTTTCGAAGAAGGTAACGAGGCAAAATAGAACGTGGAAGGTGTAAACAGCTGCTATGTGCACTTTGAGGGAGAGGAGAATAAGCATTTCTCAAACAGCTCTGCTAGATAGGCAATTTTCTGATGCATCTGAGTCTAATAGGGAAATTGTTCAGTTTTGTGCCAACTTGAAATGCTTCCAATTGGTCCTTTAAGTCAGCCACATGGAGGTTCTCTGTGAAGCTGTTAAAGATTACATTGACTATGGGTGTGAAGTTAGGATTCTCAGCTACCATTAGAACTGAAGACAGGCTAGCATCTTCAGGACAGTTAAATCTGGGTTTGGCTTGCCTACAAGGTGAGTGATCAGTGTTCTGGAGTGAGTGAGAGGTTTCCCTAGACTGAAGGGAAACAGCACTGAGAATCACATTTCTGACAATACCAGCCTGAACTTATGCAACCTGGGATTTTGAATAGCATTGAGAGCTACCAGCTAAAGGGAGCACACACAGAGGAGAGCCCTTGTTGTCCAGTTCAGTGACATGGCATCTCTGAGTAGGGTGTTTGGACTGAGGAAGGGTGAGAAGAAATTATCACATTTTGTGTTGGCTGGCAAGGTGAAAAGACCTAGGACAGGATTTCATCTTTGTAATCTTTTTCACTACATGAGAGCTCAGTAACCATTCATGAAGCAGGATTAAATTTTGCTGAGGATGTCTGCCAGTAGATTGTTTTTTTCTCTCGGAAGTGAAATAGTCTGTGTTCCTAGACCCAAATCCATAGCTTGGCTACCTCTTGGAAGAAGCTAAGAAGCAAATGTCCACTTGCTTCTTGAAGTACCACACTACTGACATGTCAGTTTGCAGAACTAGTAGCCCCTAAGGAATAATGCTTTGAAAAGAGATCATCCAGTAGTACCTACGCCTTATTTTCATTGCAAGATTCGAACTACACAACCCAGTTTTCCTAAAAATTAAAAGAAACAAGAAAAGTATGTGCACCTGATGCTTAACTGTTATAGCAATAACTACTGCCTTATCCCTGCTAGGTGGTTAGAGTATGCTCCTTACCAGGATTGCCAGCAGCTAAACTCCACTTATTCTTTGTATCCCTCACACTTGGCCCTACTCTAGCCTAAATTAGTAACTAGCCACCTCCACTTTTTTTTGTCCTTCCCAGCCTTGGGATCTCCCTTCGTGGCCCAATACTTGCAGTTAAGTGGATTGTCCACTAGGTGGCAGCCTCTACCTACAGATAACCATTTTCCTTCTAGACTAATTAAACCTTAACTCTCCTATAACTGCCCTACTCTTCAGTCTTAAACCTCTGCAGACCTCTCTACTTCTCCCTCTACCATTCACGGCAATAACTTTCCCTCACCTCTGTGCATTCTTACCTCTGAACTAGCTATCTATTTCACTAAATGTTCTTCGCTGTCTTCATGGCTCTACCCACTCCATTTGCCCTATGGGCTCACTCCACTCCCTTGCCTCCAAATCCCACCCGCCCCTACTACTTCTACTCTTATACACAGGAAACCACACCCATTACCTCCTACACCAAATCCACATACTCCACCCCACTCATAATTAATCTCCTCCTACACTCTACCACTTAAAGCTATCCCACCCCTCTTACTCCAAAACTCCTAACAAAATACCATAGCCTTCCTAAACATTTATACAGGATCTCAAACCCATATTTTATAATTTATGTGAACATTTACTCGACCTCAAACTCACCCCCTACGTAAATCCCAACCAAACACTATGGTTACCAAACCAATTTCACTTCTAACTTATACACTACTTTTTATTACTATATCTTACTTAAGCTATTGCACCCAACCTCTCAATGCTAATCACTCCCCCATTTCATATAACTAACCCTACCTCCATAAAGCACACACATCTCTCAACCTATATATCCCCAGTCTCTACCCCTTCTACAATAGTACGCTCTTCACCTACAAACTCTTACCCAACCCCCAAAAACAATACTCCCATCTGTACTAGCCACATGTCCTTAAAGCTTATAACCCACAGACTCCATAACGAGCAATTCAAATATTTTTTGTCACCTTACTTCCATCCTTGTCTCAGGAGACATTCACCAACCCCTGGCCCCTCTCTCCCACACACCTCAACCTCCCAACCCCACCCTCCTCACACAGCTGATAAACCTCTTCATTTCTCAGCTCTAAATGCTCAGAGCATATGCAATAAAATTCACAACCTCCAAGCCTTGCTTCTCCAGAACCAGCCTCATATTCTATCCATCTCAGAACCCTTGCTAAAACCCTGACTCTGAACTAATACTATCCAATTACTCTATGATTAAGGAAAGACAGAATACATAAAAAGAGGGGCGGAGTAGCCCTCCTCTACTCATCAGCCCTCTTAGTCACCTCCTATACCAAATCCATTCCCAAGTTCAGTAATGCAGAACTAATTCCAGCCCTGCTTCACATAAATAAAAACAAACTTATATGCATAGTCTCCATTTATATCCCCCTAATGACAATATCTCAACCCTTGAAGATATTCTCTCCTGGTTTTCTGCTAACATTACTAACAAAACTATAATCCTGAGTGACGTTAACATTAACTGGGCCACAATTCAATTTCCCACTAACTCACTCAATATAAACTTGTGTAACTTCACTCAGCTGATTAATTCAACTAGGTCTTCCAAGAACTTCCTTACTGGAAGCACCCTGGACTTGATCATAGTTTCCCATCCTCATTACATCTCTGATAGTGGCACTCTTCCTGACCCACTAGGTGACCATTTCCCCATTTTTGCCAACCGTCTACCCTTCTCCATGCAATTAACTCATACCTATGTCTCCACCCGGTGCCAAAAAACTTTAATCCTAGCACATTCACAGATGCGCTAAAAAGAACAAACTGGAACCCACTAAAGACCTTTAGCCTAGAAAATGCTGTTACCTACTTTAACTCAACTTTCCTGAACTTGCTTAACTCCTTTGCCCCTCTAAAAACAAAATGTACAAGGAGCAATCCTGTACCTTGGTTACCAAAAATACCTTATGTACTATGCAGCTCCGGGATAAAGCTTGGAAACGTTACCAGAAAAATAAAACTATCACCACCCTCAATGAATAGAAAGCACTTCATAATGAAGTAAAAAAACTTATTACCTCAGACCGCAAAACCTACTTCTGTATACTCCAAACCAACCATAACACCAACCCCAAAATATTTTGGAATGGAATTTCATCTCTCAACTCTGGGGAAAAAAGAAAACCCCTGCCCTGATCCAAATGCCTCTTAGATTTAGCCACACAATTTAACTCTTTCTTTATCAATTCCATAGCTAAACTAACATCATCCTTCACTAACAATTCATCTTCCCCATCCCCACCTAACCCTTTCTCCCCTACCACCTCCTGCTCCCAATCCCCTCCCTTCTCCATTAACCCCATCCCTATATCAACCATAACAAAACTTCTTCTAAAATTGAAAAGTACAGTTGTGTACACTTATCATAAATGTAGATGTTCGAGTGTATTCATTGTTGCAGTCATTACATTTGGGTTATCTGCCTGCAGGTAGCCCTCAGCCGGCCTGAATACCAGAGTCTTGGATTCCTGAGTCAGATGCTGTCTTCTTCCATGATGTCAGGTCATCAGGGGTATAAAACATGCAGCTGACACCATTACATCAGTTTTTCTTGCCCCAGATGTCAGGTGCCCCCATAATGGGAAGTAGTTATATGTTATATTACAACTCCATCAAAAAGCAAATACACCAGAAAGCTTAAATACACCAAACAAGAAGGAAAGGTAGAGCCAAGAGAAGTCAGGGAGCTGGTGGGAGGGTAACCAGGACTGCAACAGTGAATACACTTGAACATCTACATTTATGGTAAGTGTACATAACTGTACTATGTTCTTCGTGTTTCACTGTTGCAGTCATTACATTTGGGTTGATTCCCAAAGCTAAAGAAGGGAGGAGGAAGTCAGAGAGCATTAGGATCAGCTAATAAGCCCTGCAAGACTGCAGTGGCAAAACCAGCTCTGGATGTAGAAAAAATAGGCATGTGGTAATGCTTGGTGAAGGTATGTACAGAGCGCCAGGTAGCAGCTTCTAGGATGTCCCTGGTAGGGACTCCTCTGATAAAGGCTGTAGAGGTAGATGCAGCCCTGGTGGAATGTGATCTTATCCCCTGTGGGGTAGGTTTTCCACGGTGCTTATAGCAGAAATTAATGCAATGGGCCATCCATTTAGAAATGGTTTGCTTTGAAATGGCCTTTCCCTCTGTCCCTGCAGCAAAGCCAACTAGCAGCTGTTAAGATTTCCTGAGAGGATTGGTCCTGTCCAAATAAAATCTAAGTTGTCTGTGCACGTCCAAAGAGTGCAGTATTCGTTCACCTTTGTTTTGTGGATTTGGGAAAAAGGTAGGCAAATGAATGGACTGATTTAGGGCCACACTAGACACCACCTTGGGCTTATAGGAAGGATTGGTCCTGAGGGAAACCATGTCTGCATGGAAGATAATGAAGGGTTCCACTGCCATGAGGGCCTGTAATTCAGACACTCTTCTTGTTGAAGTGATGGCTAGAAGGAAGGCTGTTTTCCAAGAAAGGATTTTCAACTCTGCAGTTGCAGCTGGTTCAAATGGAGGGAGAGTGAGCTTTTCCAATACAAAGTTAAGGTCCCAGGCTGGAATAGGGGCTTGCCTGGGGGGGGGGGTCTTACATTTTTGGCTCCTCTGAGGAATTGCTTTAGCATGGGGTGAGAGCAGAGGGCTGGTTCAGTATTATAATGTGCTGAAATGGCAGAGGCATGAATTTTAATTGACGAGAAGGATAGGCCCTTGTGGAGCATTTCTGTTAAGTACTGAAGAATATGAGGTAAGCTGGGCACCGTTTTGCCCCCCCCCCCCCCGAGTCTGACTCCAGAAACAGTATCTTTTCCACTTTTCAGCATATGATTTTCTAGTACTAGGCCTCCTTGCTTCCAGAATGACATCTAGCACCTGCTTACTGAGGGATGCTATTGGAGAGCTCAAGAAATTAGCCAGGCTACAAGTTTCAGGGTTTGAAGCTGAGGGTGCAGAATCTGGCCCGCCTGCTGGGACAGCAGGGAAGGTGTCTGAGGTAGATGCCATGGTTACAGCAGTACTATACTGCATAAGAGGGGCTACCAATGCCGGCATGGCCAGTCTGGCGCAATCAGTATTGTCCTTGGCTTGTCCTGTTTGATCTTTAGCAGAACCTTCGAGAGGAGTGGCAGGGGAGGCATAAACCAAGAGGCTTTCCCAGGTAAAGGACAGGGCATCCACTTTCTAAGCTTGACTGTGGGGAGACCTTGTGTAGAATTTGTCCAATTGGTAGTTTTGAGGGGAGGCAAACAGGTCTATCTCTGGAATCCCCAATTTGTTCCTCAAAGAGGTTGAATATTTTTGGTTCCAGTTTCCATTCATGTGGGTCCATGAAATTTCTGCTTAGGTCATCTGCCAGTGAATTTAGCTTGCCTGGCAGGAATTGAGCTTGTAGTTGCTCTTGGTAGCTCAAGGCTGTATTCCACAGAGCCATGGCTAGTCTGCAGAGAGGTTATGAGTGGGTCCCCCCCGCTTGTTTATGTACCACATAACTGTGGTGTTGTCTATCTTTACCAATAATTGCCCTGGAAGGATGTGGTCTTTGAAAGCTATCAGGGAATTCTGTACAGCTAACATTTTTTTTGGTTGATATGCAGGTGCATCTGACTCGGGTTCCAGTTGCCCTGAATGCACTGCCCTGCCAAGTGAGCCCCCCATGCATAGGTTGATGCACCTGTTGTTAGGGTTTGGGCGGCAGGAGGTAGAGTGAAAGGAAGCCCCTTTTTGTGGTAGCAGTCCTCTGCCCACCAAAGGAACTCTGTCTTTATACAAGGAATGATAGGAATCATTGTTTCCAGGTCCTGAGAATGGTGGCACCATAGACTTTTTAGATACCATTGTAGTTTCCTCATATGCAGTCTTGCATATGGAAATAGTAGAATGTTCCTTGCAGATAGCTGGGTCTTTGTGGCCAGTAGTTTGAAGTAGGCTGTCAAATAAACTTGTTTCTCTGGAGTGAGGAAAGCCATCTGCGAAGTTGTGTTCAAGCTTGCTCCCAGGAATACAATCTGTTGGCAGGGTACTAGGTGAGATTTCTTTTCATTTATGGTGTACCCCAGTGAGGTTATAAGCTTCTTTACTAATGCCAAATGTTTTAATAGCAAGTCCTGGCTTTCTGCCTGAATCAGACAATCGTCCAGGTATAGGTATATTTGAATATTTCTCTGCCTGCAAAATGCAATGGCTGGAGCTAGACACTGTGAATACCCTGGGTGCAGTAGATAAGCCAAAGGGAAGTGCAGAGAACTGACAGTGCATGGAGCCTGCCCTGAAGCGTAAGTATTTTCTGCAAGATTCCCTTATTGGAATGTGCAGGTAAGCTTCCTTTAAGTCTAAGGTTGCCAACCTGGCATCTTTGCCTAGCATAGGAAGCAGCTGTTGAAGTGTTAACATTTTGAATTTTGGGATTACCAAAAAGGTGTTTAGAATATAGAGGTCCAGGATAGGATGCCAGGAGCTGTCTTTTCTGGGTACCAGGAAAAGTCTTGAATAAAAACCTTGTCCACTTTCTTCTGATGGACAGGTTGAATAGCCCTGATACTTAGAAGAGAGAGAATCTGCTGTTGAGCCTTTGCCCACTGATTTGGGGGTAGGTCTGGCCAACCATTTGGGGTTGGTAGGGTGTGGAAGTGGAATTTGTATCCTTGGAACACTATATTTAAAACCCATTTGTCCTGGGTTATGAGTTCCCAGTTTTTTGCATGCAGGGCGAGCTTTCCTCCTAAGGGAGCAGGTAGTTGAGCAGGGCTTCGAAGGATTAAGGTTAAGTCATTGTGCCATTTTTCTGTAAGGGGGTGTCTTACTACTTCCTGCTTTGGAAATGGGAGCCCCCCACTGCTTAGGCCTGTGCGTAGCCTAAGACTGTAACCTAGGTAGTCTGCTGTTCCTGGGTTTGGACTGAGAAGGCCTGGAAAGGACCAGTTCTTTGAAGGCCAATGCCTACTAAATCTGGGAGGCTGTACTTGCACAAAATCTTTTAACAGTTTGCATAGATTTAGCTTTCTCCTCCATCTTTTTGAGGACTTCTTCTGCTTTATTGCCAAACAGGCGGTCTTGGTTTAAGGGGGCATCCAGTAATTTAGCTTTAACATGATCTGGCAAGTTTTGCTCCTTAAGCCAAGCATGCCTTCTAAGTACAGACCAAGTGACAGCAGCCCTGCAAGATGCTTCTAAAAATCAAAAACACATTGCAAAGTATGTTTACCAACTTGTAAAGCAGAATTCAGTAAATCCTGTAATTCTTTGTGTTCAGCACAGTCAGGAATCAACACCATTTTCTGTTTAAGTAGTCCCATAATATGCTGCTGGTACTTTAACATATGAAACTGGCAATTTAAAGCCCTAATGGCCAAAGTAACATAACTGTATACCTTCTTACCCCATTTGTCCAAGGCTCCAAAATCTCTATCAGAAGGGGTAGGTTTTTGTCAGCAGTAGCCTAAATGCCCTTTGGACCATGGGAAATGGTCTCTGGATCCGCAGTAGGATTCTTGAAGAGGAACTTGTGAGAGTCAGGCACTCTGTAATACCTGTCATGTTTTCTGGGAGCTGGAGGTAAAGTATCTGGGGACAGGCTAGATTCCAAGAAGGCATCATATACAATATCCAGAACAGGAGGGATAGCCAAAGGCCTGTGTTGAGGAAGGAGTAAGAATTCCATAAGTCTCTTTTTGGAGTCAGAGTAATCCTGGCTTTCCCAGCTGAAATGCTCCCTAGAGTGTGCAAGGTTTCACCAAAAGAAAAATCTTCTGGAGGGGAAGCAGAGGGAATGGAATCCTCTGCATCATAATCCTCATAGGTAGATAAGGGCAAAGCTTGGTAATCAGAAGAAACAGAAATATCAGAATCCTGATCAGAAGAATCAGAAGGAAAATCAGTTCTAGGTCTTTTAGAGGGGGAAGGATGGCTTCCCCTAATTAAAGTAATAAGGTCTTCAGCCATTCTAAGCATTTGTTTTTTAGACATATGGGTCCAACCATGCGGTTTGGAAGTTGGTTTTCTAGGCATGGGTCGAGTTTTAGGCCTGGATGAAGAAGATGGCATTGGTTTAAAATGCAAGTCTGTAGGCCTGAATACACCCTCAGAAGCTGGTGCCTGCACAGTGGCTCCTGACTCATCCAAGGTAGAGACATCTGCAGGTTCCATAGTTGAAGAAGCATCTCCCAGCATACCGGACTCCAAATGGGTCTCAGTAGAGGCCTGTGAATCTGAAGTAGCGGGTATCAGGGGCTGCGAAAGCACCTCACTGAGTATCGGCGGACTGGTGACTAGCTTAACGGAAGAGTCATTGGCAGTTTTGAATCTATGCGGGCTGTCTCTATCTTTATCCTTACATTTTTTTGGAATATCGGTAGTCAGATGGCTTACCGAAGCCATTTCTGGATAGTTATACCGAGTACCAAAATAATTTGCTGCAAAAATAGACCGACGACGAATAGTTTGGGGGTTGAATAAGGCACAAAACCAACAGCAAGGGACATCGTGGTCTGGGCCTAAGCAAGGAATGCAGTATAAATGAAAATCTTTATGAGGTATTTGCTTTCCACAGGTAAGACAATTGTTAACTTTTACTGACATCGGTTAACAGCAAGAAAAAGGATCCCCAATGGGGTACTTAGCTTTTTTGAAGACTTCGGTTCTGAAACTCGAAAATGAAAATTTCAGGAGTCGGCCAACCGGCACTTCCGAACTGCTTCTGCTTCGGGCACCACGTGACAAGAAAGACTCATGTAATGGCGTCAGCTGCATGTTTTATACCCCTGACGTCATGGAAGAAGAGACAGCATCCGATGCAGGAATCCAAGACTCTGGTATTCAGGCTGGCTGAGGGCTACCTGCAGGCAGATAAGCAAGGGTTACCACCTGTCCCACTTTGCGAGGGACAGTCCCTCTTTGGGCAGTTGTGTCCTGACAAAAAATTGTAAAAATGGCAAATGTCCTGAGATTTTAGGACAAAATTATTTCCTATATTTTATGTAATAGTTGCATAAAACAGTTATTATGTATCTAAAATACCTAAATGTTATAAGAAACAGAATAAGCAACTAAAATGCTACAAGAATAAGCTTTTATTTAGGCAAAAAAGTTAAGTTCTATCCTTTGTACTGGCCGTGGGTATGTGTCAGCCTGTAAAATCTGATGTTTGTACCAAAAATGTCCTACTTTGGCCATTTGAAAACGTGGCAACCCTACAGATAACCCAAATGTAATGAGTGCAACAGTGAAACACGAAGAACATCCTGGATCCAATGCCCCTGATGAAATACCATCCTACTTCCTAAAAGTAGCTGCAGAAGGTATTGCTCTTCCCATCTGCATTCTAATAAATCGATCTATTTCAGAATGCTATGTTCTCTAGCTGTGGAAAAAGGCCTTTATCATTCCACTCCACAAAGGTGGCAACAATAACAAAGAAATTCCAAACTTTCAACCCATCGCTATCTTATCCCCCATTTCTAAATTTCTTGAAAAATGCATCCATCTACAACTTTTATCCTATCTCATAAATAACCATCTTCTAACGCCCACACAACATGAATTCAGACCAGGCCATAGCACCACCTCAGCTCTCCTCTCCTTCCTAGAAACTGTAACAAGGCCCGTGACTCTGGCCGTATTGTGTCCACTCTCCTTTTAGACCTCTCCAAGACATTTGATACCATCTCACACAACCTTCTTCTTACTAAACTCTCCAAATTAAATCTATCCCACTCCTCTATCAACTGGTTCACCAGTTAACTCACAAATAGGCAACAAGCAGTCAGATGGAAAAATCCACCTCCGCTTTCCTCAACACTCCCACAGGTGTCCCCCAGGGTTCAATCTCAGACCCCCTTCTATTCAATATATTCATAAACAACTTCTACCAAGCCAATCCCCAATGCCAACCTCATCCAATACGCTGATGACTCAGCAATAATCTGCTCTGCTTCTTCTGTCTCCACTTTAGCTAAATTAACCCAAGACACCTTCTCTTCTACCAAACAATGGCTGCTGGATAACCATCTAGCACTTAATGCAACTAAAACTAAACTCATGATATTTACCACTTCCAAAACAGTCACGTTAAAACATTCATTCTTAGTCACTAGTCAAAATAATACTCCTCTCGAAATAGTCTCCAGTGCTAAATTACTAGGAGTCCTCATCGAAAATCAACTAAATTTTGATAAACATCTACAAATAAATATAAAAAAACACAAAAAATCGGCATGCTTTATCGTCACAATCGTTGCATCTCTCCTACCACCAAGCTCATCCTCGCTAACACATACCTTATCTCATCCCTCCTATATGGCACCTTATCTCATCCCTCCTATATGGCACCTTTATCCTTACTAACCTGCAATCCTCCCTCAAAACAAAACTCTCCTCTTCCTACAATAAAATATCAAAATTTGCAACTGGTCAAAGATCCACTTCCCATCACTGCTCTGCCCTACACCAACTGAATTGGCTTGAGCTGCCCAACTACCTCACCTACATTTAACTTGTCCAAGCACACAAACTTATTTTCAGTCCCTCTCTCTGTCCCTCCCTTGCCTCCACCTTTAAATTACATCAACATGACAGACTCCTTCGATCTAATTCCCAAAATCTAATAGAACTAAATAAACCTGCCCAACCTCCAGGCAAACAACTAATGTTCTTCTCTCTAGCACGCTGCTGGAATTCTCTCCCTCCACTCATATGTACCACTAACAGCCTCTCTTCATTCAAAACCTTACTACACTCGCACCTAAAAATCACAACGGCAATGCTCTGGCTCCCATCCTTCATAATCTTCCTTCCATCATTATAACTACTTTCTAGAAGCTAAAACATGTCTTAATAGCTTCCTGTAGTTTTTTACCTCTAATAAACTATAGGAATTTGCATAACTGTTAATAACAGTAGGAATCAATTAGTACTTTTATTAACTGCACAAATCTATATTTTTGTAATTAATTGTAAGAGCTAGTAAAAATTTTAACAACTGTAGAAATCAATAGTTTAGTAATTAATTGTAATTTCTAGTAGGTCCAAGGGTTACTGGCAGGTGCCCTTGAATCCCAGTGTTAGAGAGAGGTCCACCTTTGTGATTCTTTTTGACTTGTATGAGTTCACAAAGATGCCCTTTGGGATGAAAAGTGTCTCAGCAACTTTCCAGAGGCTGGTAGATCATATCCTAGCAGAAGCAGGAGGGTTTGTCCTTGCTTACCTAGATGATATTGTCATTTACAGCCATTCCTGGCAAGAGCACCTTCAAAGTGTCAGGGAGGTGCTGGGCAGACTACAGAAAGCAGGGTTGACCATTAAGCCCAGCAAATGTCAGATGGGTATTGCGGAGGTCTCCTACCTGGGACAAATAGTGGGGACTGGTAAGATCAGGCTAGAACTTGCCAAAATGGAAGCCATTCAGGCATGGGCTGCACTTGTTACCAAAAAAGCAAGTGAAGGCATTCTTAGGGAGAGCAGGGTACTACAGAAAGTTCGTCCCCAGTTATAGTACCATAGCTGCTCCACTCAAAGACCTAACAAGGAAAAACAGGCCAGATAAGGTAGTATGGACCACAGCATGTGAGCAGGCATTCCAGAAGCTTAAAGAAGCTTTGGGAGGACCCCCTGTGTTAGCCAGTCCAGATTACAGCAAAGAATTTGCTGTGCAGGTGGATGCTTCACACCATGGGATGGGGGCTGTACTTAGCCAGATTTCTTCAGAGGGAGAAGAGCACCCAGTGGTTTATCTCAGTCATAGGCTCCAATCCAGGGAGGAATGCTATGCAGCTGTAAAAAAGGAATGTCTAGCCATAGTGTGGGCACAGCAAAAACTTCAGCCTTATCTGTATGGAAGAATATTCACTGTAGTGACAGATCACAATCCCTTAACATGGTCAAACAGAGCCAGCCAGCAAAATGCCAAGTTGCTAAGATGGAGCCTAGGGTTGCAAGCATATATGTCAGTGCAGCACCACAGTGGAAGTAGCAATGCTAATGCAGATGGGCTCTCAAGACAGGGAATGGGGTAAGGTATACTCAGATAGACCTAACCCTCTCAAGCAACATTTCTCAAGGGTCACTTGAAAAACTAGCTTGAGTTCTCCATGGGGGGGGGGGGTATGTGAAGATATGTGAATGCTGCCAGCCTAGCTAGATAGAATTTTGTAGATAGTTCTGTCATTTGTAAATATTATTATAAGCCACAGCCTTGTTCTCTTAAATGGAAGAAAATTGTGTTAAATGTTGAACGTCAAAATTTTAACAACAGTGCACTCTGCTGGAAGAAAGCTGATAACTCAGAGCCGTAATGTCTGGACCAGCAGATTCTTTTTATTGTTTTGAGACCAGACTTACTTGCTAGATTTTACATATATAATGTCTTTAATTGCTGTGGTTTCCTGACCAGGTGCAAGATCAAAGTAACCAGAGAAGTGTCAAGAATGATGTAATGTGTCATCAATTTAAAAGACTGTCTCAGAGAGAGAGAGCATTTTGGATTGTGTCTAAAGCTGACAACAACTCACCTGTACTCTGCTTTGCTCTACATGTAAGTTTATTTAGAATTGTGATTGCGCTTAGTTATAGATAGAAAATAGTAAGTTTAGTCTAGCTGTTTTCTGTATTGATGTCAGAACTAGAACTATTCTACTGTGTTATTTTAAGCATTTTTCCTGTGATCTCTGAACTCTTGACTAGCACTGTGTAGTAAGAAGTATTGTCTTGTGTTTGTATTATTTATTATTAAATATTTTTAAACCTTTCAACTGTGGCTGTTTTGTGTAGAGATAATTTAAGCTCTAGAGTACATTGCATATATATAGTGATACTGTCCAAGCCACTCCACTCCTTTAGTCTCAGGTCACACTTGCTATTTGGATAATAATATTGCACAGTAATAATTGGACACCCTTTGGTAAGGGCCTTTTAGTAGCTGATATTAGTGGTTGGTGGCAGCTGATACTACCTTATAGACTGGTAAGAAGGGGCATAGCTGGAGAACCTGTGCCAGCCTTACCCAGGAGTGTCTGTGTGGTTGTATATAACTCTTATCTCAAAGTGTGTGTGTGTCAGCTACTTGGGCAGGAACACTGATTGGACAGAGTGGGGTGTCTTATTGGGGATCTGGAGAGAAAGGGAGAAACCAGCCCCACAGACTGACTGTGATCTCTGTGTACTCTTAAGGGAAATTGTACTTTACTGTGTGTGCATTTGTTATCCTTCCCACTGTGGACACCCCTCACTGGTGTTAGTGGTGAGGATTGAGGCTCCTTGATTACTGGGTCAGTGCACAGGCATCACACGAGCCATTGTTTTTTGTAGGGGATGTGTGGGAATAAAATAAAAAATATATATTAGAATTACAGGGTGACTTGACAAGCCAACTAACTTTGCCAAGCAGTACAAGACTTCCCCTTCTTCCAAATACCTTTAAACTACTTGGTTACACTGAGAGAAGTGCCATGGCTACTTATGGTTATCAGATGTATTGCTTGGCTCACAGTATTGAAAGTTTCAAAGTGATCCAAAAAGGCTGCTCCTATTCAACAATGATCTTCTGGTTTGCCATGGATATACTAAAAACATTCAGTGGTTTAGAATTAGTGCCATGGTTAGGCCTGAAAATGTGTTGTGAATATCAGATAAGAAAGCATTTCCTTAGATGTTTAAATAGTAAGTTTGTGAATAAATGCATTATGTTCTTCATTCTCACTGCTGCACTAACACAACACCTAGCCATCTTGCCAAAGTGCTAACCCCCTTCCCCGTCACTCACTTTCTCTGGCTGCTAATAGGCTGCACCCATTTTTTTAACACCTTTATTAAATTATCGCTTGTCACATAGGCAAATTTACATTTGTACAAAAGTAATCAAATTGTATTAAATTAACATTAACAAACATTATACTTCACATATGTTGCTATATATTATATAACCTAATCAACATTACATAAATTATTCAGTTCCTGCCCCTTTTTTAAACAAGAAACATCTTTATTAAACCATCACTTACAACATAAGCAATCATACATTTAAGTAAATGAAAATGACCCACACCAACACAATCCTAGTTGCAAGCATTTTGCATCACAAACCATACTGACACACTCCCAGTTGCAAATGTTATACATCACTTACAGTCTACCATCCATATTCAGTCAAACATTACAGAGCTCATTTAAGACCTGCCTTCTTTTAAACCTCATTCCTCCCCTGTATGTATTGTCCCCACAGTTCCCATTTTTTTCCTATGTAGTTTGCTGCTACCCTTTTCTAAAGATCTCAGTTCCAGTTGTTTTATCTCTGTTACTATATTCACTACTTTTAATATAGTTGGGTTGATTTGGATTTCCATTTTCTAGTAATTGCTTTTTTGGCAGCCACCATAATTAGACACAGCAAGGCCTTACCATGTCTAGGCAATTCCAATTCTGTATCATAGCTCAGAAAAATCATCTGCCCCGTCACACCAATCCACCCACCCAGCATCTCCAACAGTGTATCCCGCACGGAATTCTTAAAATGCCAACCCACTCCACTCCCAGAAAATATGTTCCCAAGTACCTCTTTCTTCCCTGTTACACCTCCATTTGCTATCTACCTGAGAAAAAAATCTCTGGAGTCTACTTGGGGTATAAAAATATCTATGTAAACATTTTCAAGCAAAAATCCTAAATCTTCTAGATTTTCTTGCATATTTGGGAATACTTACATATATTTTACCATTTTTTTCTTTGTGAATTTCATATCCAATCTCTCTTCCCAATCCTTTCTAACCTCCTCTGAATGATTCTTATAGCTATCATGCAATATTTTATATCCTCTACTAATTTTTACTTTTTAATGGCAACTTCTTGTTCTAGATTCTACTAAAAACTCTACCAGTGCTGGTCTTTCATTTAGGACCCCCCCCCCTGTTTCTTTCTATATACTCTGATATTGATCCTTGATAGGGAAGGCAGTCTTTAACCTGCAGTCCAAATAAATTATTGGTCTCTTCCCATTCTGTTGCCTTTCTGTCTCTAGTTATTTGCTCCCAATACCTTGGTTCCTTTGCCAGTTTTCTCCAATAAATTCCAACCCCTCTTGCCTGTTGTCTATATCTCTAATTGTAGTCTTCCCTATCGGCAAAATCTCCTTTCTCCATTCCCATGTTGGCTTACTTCTTAGAATACTTTCTACTAATTTATGGATATAATATTCTGTATGATTGTTCTTATTCTCCTTAAAGGCCTGCATCCAAAATCCCAGTCTGTCCTTGTTTCTTGAGCTTTCCACCCATTTCAGCATCATCCCTTTCCATTTTGAATTATAGTTTTTTGATTGTGCTATGTATAGGAACCTTAACTGTGTAGCTCTGAAATACCCCATTCAAATTGGGTAATCCCAATCTGCCCTGTTCTACTGGAAGAATCAGCTTATCACACTTGACTCTTGCCATATTCCCCTATATCAGCTCTTTATTAATTGCTATCTACAACTTCTCCTCTGGTTGATAAAACTATGCCTGATCTGTGTATAAGCCTAAAGGGACTAAAAACATTTTGATTGCTTTTATCTTACTATCCATATTCATATAACAAAGCTTCCATTTTCTGTTTTTGTATCATCTTTTGTTTATTCTCTTCCCACATATCCCTAGCTGCCACACCAGAATCATTTTTAATCCATACTGCTAGATACTTCATTTTATCATGTCCCCATAAATATAGATATTGCTGAACCAATCCGTGTGTGGGTACATAATTTACCACTATTGCCTTTGTTTTAGCTTCATTCATTTTGCATCCAGACAAGATATGAAACTGTTTCAAAATGATCAACAATGCAATGTCTCTTTCTGGTTTTATCAAATATAAAACAATATCATCTGAAAATAGAGCCAGCTTTTCTTGACTACCATACAAATTATATCCTTGAGTTTCTGAGTCCCTTATTTTCTTTGCCAGTGGTTCTAAATATAATGCAAATAATAAAGGGAAAAGAGGACATCCCTGTCTGGTTCTTTTGCTCAAGCAGAAATTATCAGAGAGGACCCCACCACCCACTTTAGTTTTCTCCCCAATCCCTAATATATCCTCCTAATCAACCTTATAAAATTTTCAGGAAATGCAAATGCTCCCATTGCCCTGCTAAGGGCATGAACCATAAGGTAAGGGGGGCACCCTCCCCAACTTTTACAGCTGCAAGATCCCTGGCTATGAGGCTTCAACAATTAAAAAAAAAACTCCATGGTGGCGACGTCTTCTTTAAAAAGGACCCATGCGTCTTTCCTCTTTAGAACGGTTCCGTACGTCTGTGTGCCTGTGTTCCTGTTCGTCCGTGCAATTTGCAATACTGTACAGATACAGCTTTGAAGGAGAGTTTTCCAGTTGTTGCCTGAGTGTTTTTCTGCTTCCAGGTTAGGAGAGTTTTCTGTCCGATCACATTTGTTGCTGCCTGAGTGTTTTTCCTGGTTCCATAGTCATGCTTTATTCTGTTGCCAGAGTCTGTTTTCTTATTGCTGCCAGACCAGAGTTGTGCTTATTCAGTGTGTGTGTGTCCTGTTTTCTTTCTGCCCAGTCACGTGGTGCTGCCTGTTTCCTGTTTTTATTGCTGCCAGAGTTTCTTTTTCTTATTGCTGCCAGATGGGGTGTGTGACTGCTGCCAGACCAGACCACAGGGTGTGTGTGTGTGTGTGTGTTGCCAGACCAGAGGAGTGGGTGCTGCCAGCCCAGGTATGCCCCAGTTAGGCATATCTGGTGGTTAGTGTTACTCAGGCTCAAACCCTGCAGCTTAGGTACAATAAACAAGAGCCTGAATTCTCTACTCATACCACCACTTGTGATTCAAGGAGTTCAGTCCATAGCTTTCTACTGTCTAGATTTTCACAGAATATTTGGCTTATATTTTTTGGTCTATTCCTCTTAAAATTTGTGGTTTTCTGGCAAATCAGTGAGAACTAAATTCATTAAATAATGATAGCCATTTAAGTTTCAGTCTTTCTATCTTTCAGGGAACAAATGGTAACACAAAATAATTTATTCTAGCAACTTTCTAAGATTATACAAGCAATGCTTAAAATGTGTCCCTGGTTTGGGCCTTTGTCCCCCCCCCCCCAGTAATTTTTTTTCTTTTTCCAGATTTCTTGGGCTGCAAAGCTGAGAGATTTAGTTGTGTCAAGTGGATTTTACAAGGTGCTGAGAGCTTCAGGGGAAGAGAACTTTAGTACTGCTTATGCCAAGTCTGTTTGTATTGTTAATAGCACAACAGGTAGTATACTTGCTTTTGATGCAGAAGGCTGTGGATTCTACTCACACAGTATGCAGCTGGATTGCTGATATTGTACTGTGTTATACTTTAAAGGGAGTGGATGCTGTAGTCCTGTGAATGTCTTCCTTTGAAGGAGTTACCTAGAAACTATGAATCTGTTATCAATTTGCCATCAATTCCCCATTGCAATATTACTAGCTTATCAATTTTTAAAGTAACATAGGCAATTCTTCAAGGGCAACAGGCACTTTATTTGTAGATGAAACAATGAAATATAAAGTTGTTTGCTAGCAGTAGCCTCTTCATTAGTTACAGATCCCTTTAATGTGGAATTATTTAGATGGTTTTTACTTCTGCAGAGATTGTGCATGTTTACTGTTATTGATGGATTGTAATGACAGATGTTTGAGTAGATGTTTATGATGGAAATGTTCTGAATTGGGCCGTTTTGTCATTAATGGTTCACAAATTTTGTGTCATTGCTTACTGAAAAAATGGTCAAAACAATAAATTTAAAACACACTCTAACAGGTGTGCTGTATTATACAAGGAATATAATTTAATACAATCAGGAAGGTGAATCAAAGAACGCATACATGTATACATGGCCCTAAAAATGCATAAAGAGCCTATAATTTGAAAACAGCCCAGAGGTAAGCTTAGTCCTCCATTGGCCAGATGCAAAATGAATGTGAATTTTCATGCTGTTTCAATGAATGTGAGTTTCAAGAGCAGAGAAGTTTACTGCTCATACTAAGTCTATTTTCATTGCGAGACTGTATTGTTTGTTTAGCAAATGGCTATTGGTGTTTGTGCTATTTTATTTCAATATCTGCAATCATTGTATAAGTAAATAAGAAAACAGTAAGCACTCTGACAGGTTTGAACAGTATTTATGGTAACTGAGGAGAAATAGCGAAGTAATGAAACACTAGAGTAGCTGGGGAGGGGGCTGCTGCTGGAGTGATAGGAGATTACTGCAGGAGGGGCTGCTCTGGGGAACCCCAATCTATTACCATGCCTAGGGCCCCAATTATCCATGATCCAGCTCTGGTTTGCACTGTTATTTACTACAAAATGATCAGAAGCTGGAATGAAACAATGAAGTGTCAGCTGTAAAAAATAATTAGTACTTTCTTTCCTTTATTGTCAAACACAGAATAAAAGTGCTTATTATTTTTTACAATTGACACTTTGTTGTTTCATTCCAACTTCTGATAGTTTTCACTGTTATTTAATAATTAATAGTCAAATTGTTGAACATGTCAGTGCAGTTCTGTGGATTGTGGACCTCAACTGAAGTGGCAGCAGCCCACCCAGGTACACTCTGGGCAGTCATTTATGAAGTAACAATAGTAAAAATGATGGTGATGATAAAATAAGACAATCCTGGCAAGAAACTGGGGAGTAACCTTGCTGTTACTGTGTTTTCAGAAGTTAATACAGTTTCTTCCTTGCCTTAACTCATTTTTTTTCATTAATGCAAGTTGGCCCCAGTTTTGTTAGATTTTTAAAGTAATACCAGAAATATTACTTTATTTAAAAGAACAATAAAAATACTGTGTGATTTTTATTCTGCTTATAAAAAAGTTATTAAAGCTTCTTGCCTGACTTTAAGCCTTAATTTAGGTTATTTATTATTGTTATTTTTCAAGTTGCCCAGTTTTTGTTGCACTTTTTTTATTTAATTAAACAAATGTAAAAAATGTAACAGGTCAAGCTTGAAAGTGGTAAAGAGGTTTTTTTCACAGTTCTTATTTAAACTTAAAAATCTCATTGCTCAAGGGATAAAGCCAAAAACGTAATGGGTCGGGATAAAGATCAAAGGTCCAGAATCAAGGGCAGATTTTAACTAGAACATTGTTCTTATATGATTTGTTGTTAGAATAACAGGTTTTGCATTAGCATTTTCTGAAGGATATGAAGTCTAGAAGTCTGAAACTCGGGTGTCTATCATTAAGTTTTGCAATCCTCATAAATTTGCCACAAAAACACATACTTTATGAGGAACAGACCAAAAATATGAAACAGAACAGGGACAGTCAAACATATGCTCTGATCCCTCACCCTCTTAGGCCAAGAATGCAGGAGAAATAGTGTGAAAGGCTCAAAATCATTGGCAAATTTTGAGCTTTACTGTTGTCTCCAAAGCAATGGATGAAGCTAAAACAAGTTCACACCACATTACCTTGACCTGGCCAAGCCTTTTGACACAATCCTCTACTGAGGTATAGTACAAAAGATGAATAATCTAGGAGCAAACATTTACATCACTAGCTGGATTGCCAACTTGCTCACAGGATGCAGGAGATCAAAATAAGGAAAGTTACCTCTAGAAAGAGACCAGTCACTAATGCAGTCACCCAGGGTTCGGTGCTGAAACTCTGTTTGGCATATACCTCTCAAAAGTAAAAGGAAATACCAAATGGCTTTGTCCGACTAAGTTTGAGATGACTGCAAGCTAGAAGCAGTTATTGAATCCCCAAATGACTTAACCATCATGCAGGAACGTTTGTCCCAAACAATAACTGGTGCCAGAATCATGAACTGAAGCTAAACTCCAAAAAATACATTATTAGGTTCATAGGTTGATACTAGGCTATCAGCCCTAGGGCCTATACAAGCCTAGCCATAACAATTCCCTGGCTATTTCTTCCCACACTATTTACTTCCCTGGACCCCTGTCTAGCAGGGCAACTGATGTGATCCCTGGGGTGAATTTCCTTTCTAAACACCAAATGCTGTATCAAAAAGTCCAACACAAAAAAACAACATTGAGCAAAAAACCTTTATAACAACACAAAGCTTTCAGGTTATACACCCTTTCTCAATACTTAATACAGGTTCATTAAAACAGCAGTTTATATATGAGTCATCAAGTCACACGATACGCAGCCCAAGTATCATATGACTAATTAAAACAATACACCATATCAAAATAAAAATATAAACTACAAATATAAAATTGAATACAAAATATATAATACATAGTATATGACATATTATATACAATATATAACATATATATATATATATATATATATATATATAATTGTTTTAATTAGTCATATGATACTTGGGCTGCGTATCATGTGACTTGATGACTCATATATAAACTGCTGTTTTAATGAACCTGTATTAAGCATTGGGAAAGGGTGTATAACCTGAAAGCTTTGTGTTGTTATAAAGGTTTTTTGCTCAACGTTGTTTTTTTGTGAATTTCCTTTCTCCCATCCAATCGTCAAGGTTCCTTTTGAAGAGGGCCAAAGAGGCACTCTGCTTGACATGTATGGGCAATCTATTCCAGAGGTTGGGGAGTCTCTGGGTCAAGAACCTATCCCTCCAGCATGTTTTGTTTATTGTGATGACAAGGTTTAGATCCCTGGAGCGTGTGGCTCTGAGGGATTGGGATTTCTTTAAGTGTAGCATGTCCAACAGCTCTGGGTTTGACATGGCCTTGTATGTTAAGCAGAGATTGCCTCTGAGTAGACGATATGCGACAGAGTATAGCTGGAGTTTTTTAAGGTGGTCAGCGTAGAGCATCTGCTTTAGGCCTGTGATTCTTTTAGTGAGGTATTTCTGCGGCCTTTCCAGTTGTTGCAGATGTCTTGAGAGGTACATACCAAATGGGGTGTTGTATTCTATAATGGGTCTAATGAGGGATGAGTACAGTGGGACAATGACCTCCTTTTTTCTGGATGAAAAGCCCTTAGTGATGAGGTGTGCCACATAGAAGGATTTCCTGACTGTTGTGGCGATGTGGTTATCGAAAGTGAGACCACTGTCCACCTGTGTCCCTAAGTCTCTTATCACACTTTCGGTGTTTAGTGTACTGCCACCTATATGGTAATTCACAGGTACATGCTTTTTCCCAAAGGGGATAACTATACATTTCTTTGCATTGAGCTTGAGCCCATGGCTCTGGCACCAAGCATCTGTTTCTGTAAGGCCCTTTTGTAGAGTATCCACATCATTTGGGGATTCAATAATGGCTCCCAGTTTGCAGTCATCTGCAAACTTTGTTAGCCAGAGTCCCTTAGTGTTGGCCTGTACTTCAGAGAAGTAGATGCCAAACAAGAGCGGTCCCAGAACTGAACCTTGAGGTACTCCACTTGTCACTTGTCTGGAGCTGGATTTGGAGTTGGCTACTTTTACAGTGTGGGTTCTATCAGTAATCCAGTTAGCAACCCATTGGGTGACGTAGGGATTATTGTATCCTTTGGGAAGTCATCTACTCCAGGGAACTGCCAAACTGACAATACTCACTCAGAATTGACCCAGCTGTTTGGCATTTGGGAACTTGTGTGTACAGTGACCTAACTTTTGACCAACATGTGCCCAGAAGCCTAAGAAAGTCTTTCTATATTGCATAGCTTAAAAACAAATTGATTGTGACTAGATTTAGAGATGTTACTGCCTCCCCCTTTACAAAGACTTCATTAGATCAGTCATTTTGTATAATGCCCACTTTGGCATGTATCTCTCCAGACCCATGCAACAATTGGAATACCCACAGCGAAACCTTACTAAAAGGATACAAGTCCTAAACTACAGGACTTACATGGACTACCTCAAAGATTTATCACTAAACTCAGTATCTTACAAAGTGCTTAGAGGTGACATGTCTGGCATACAAGGCATCCTCACACCTAATACTGATGGACCTACTGAACGTCAGCAAGTCAAATGGTGTCAGAAATACTCAGTCCAGGTATCTAAACTGAATGTTGTGGAGAGATGGATATATATCACAGAGGCTACAACTGTTACATAACAGACTATCCATTCAAGTAAAACAAAGCTCATCCCTCTGCATATTCAAATGCAGTTTGGCTGTAAGGATGGGTAATAGAAAATGTAATCCAGGATTGCCCCTCGTGCCACTAATGGATAGAGGCAGTTCCTAAATGTTGCATCCCTTACATGGGTCCCCTCAAATTATTAATGGTATGATCACAGTTATTCTCACTAGGGCTAATATACAATTATCAGACAAGGGATAGGTAAGACCAATCAGGAAATGTTAATTCAAGCACCAAAAGGGACATTGGCTAAGCTTAAAATGTCCTCCAAGTGAACCTATGTTGTGGTAGTAAATAGTTTTAAAAAAATGCCCTTTTTAGATCACTAAGTGCCCCACTCACCCTCCACCCCCCCAAGACTTCAACAGCTTCCAGTACGTCTGCCCTGCTGATAAATTCACAGCTTACTCTGTCAAATGTTTCTCTGCATCAAGATCCACCAACAACAATGATATTTTCTTACATTCTGCTTCCCTTTGGGTCATCAATGTTCTGTTAATGTTATCAAATATTTGCCTCCCCTCCACAAAACTACACTGACCCATATTTATCAATTTTAGAATTACTTTTGTCATTCTTTTAGCCATTATAGACATGAACACTTAATAATCATGGTTTAGTATTGAAATGGGCCTGTATGAAGCTGAGTCTGATAGATCTTTACCCTCATTAGGTAATACAGCTACCACTGATTTCTTTCAGGATGTTCGTACTCCTTCTCTTCTTAAAATACTGTTAAACAAAACCTTCCAGATCTTTATCAGTTTTTTCCCTCCTAGCTTCCAAACTTCCACAGGAATACCATCTATTCCTGGGGACTTTCATGTAGATTGGTAATACATCACAAATTTTATCTCATCTCCTCCTATCCTAACCATTATTAATTGAACCTCATCTCCCTCTAGCCTTGGCATATTTAATTCTTCAATGAACATTCCCATTTGTATCTTTTCTTGATTTCCATATTTCTCTGCTTTATACAGACTTTTATAGGATTTCCAAAATATTTCTAATTCCTCTACAGGATCTCTTGTTACCTTCCTTGTTATAGGCTCCCTAAGTTTGAAGACAGCCCTTTCTACTTTCTGTTGCCTGAGTTGATGTGTTAAAAGTTTTTGTGCTCTACTGTTATCAAAAATCAGTTGCCTAACAGCAATCTTTCTAAACTCATGCATAATATCAAGGTAATCCCTTAGTTTCTGCAGTTGATCCTCTTGCTCTGCGAGATGCCAACTATTTTGCAGTACTTTAATATTTGTCAGTCCCCTTAAATACTTCTTGTTACTTATTAACCATAGCTCCCTTTCTTTTATTTCCACCGTATTTTTAAAACCCACTTTAATTTTATCCCACTCTCTAGTTATATTTACAGAAGAAATTTCTATCCTCCGCAATAGAGCCTGAATAATCTCCACTACCCATTCCTTAAATTCCTCCCTTTTCAACAGATAGGTGGAAAGTGCCAGTGTCTCATTTTTATTTCATTACCCTGTCTTTTTATTTTAGTTAGTATTGTCACACAATCTAAAATAGTTATTGGGTGTTTATCAAGACCTTCAATTAAATGCCCATGTTCCTGTGAAATGTAAATTCTGTCTAGCCTATTCCAGTTTTTATATCTTATAGGTTCATAGGTTCATAGGTAGGTATTAGGCTATTGGCCCTAGGGTCTATACAAGCCTAGCCAAAAATGTACCCTGGCTTTCGCCACCCAAGAAAATTATTTTCCTGTGCCCCTGTCAAGCAGAACCACAGAAGTGATCCCCGGGGTGAATTTCCTATTAACCATCCAGTCATCAAGATTTTTCTTGAAGAGTGCTAATGAGGAGCTCTGTTTGACATAGATAGGTAGTCTGTTCCAGAGTATGGGAAGTCTCTGGGACAGGAATTTATCCCTCCAGCATGTTCTGTTTATTGTGGTGACAAGGTTTAGGTCCCTAGAGCGTGTAGCTCGGAGGGATTGGGATTTCTTTAAGTGGAGCATGTTCAACAGCTCTGGGTTTGACATAGCTTTGTATGTTAGGCAGAGATCGCCTCTGAGTAGGTGATATGCGACGGAGTAAAGCTGGAGTTTTTTGAGACGGTCTGCGTAAGGCATCTGTTTGAGGCCAGTAATCCTCTTTGTGAGGTATTTTTGAGGCCTTTCCAGTTGTTGTAGATGTCTTGTGAGGTACATACCAAAAGGGGCATTGTACTCTATAATGGGTCTAATGAGTGATGAGTAGAGGGGAACAATGACCTCTTTTTTTCTGGATGAGAAACCTTTTGTGATGAGGTGTGCCACATAGAAGGATTTCCTGACCACTTTGGCGATGTGATTATCAAAGGAGAGACTACTGTCCACCTGTGTCTCAAGGTCTCTTGTCACACTTTCAGTGTTAAGTAGACTACCGCCTATGTGGTAGTTCATGGGTACAGAATTTTTACCAAAGGGGATGACAATGCACTTTTTGGCATTGAGCTTGAGACCATGTCTTTGACACCAGGCATCTGTCTCAGTGAGGCCCTTTTGTAGGATGTCCACATCGTTAGGAGTTTCTTGGTGAATAATATGTAAATTCCCTCTGAACTATTACTGAATTCACATCTTCCATGCCAAATATTGTCATAACTTTCTTCAAAAATCTACTCTCCTTTGTTATACTTTCCCTCCTGGGCCCCCCAGACACATCTTCACTGTTGTAAATCACATTCCAGTCCCCACCTTTAAGTAATATTCCTTACTGAAAACTGATTATTTCTGCCAGAATTTTCTTAAGCTCCATTATAGCAGTTTTAGGTAGAATATAAACGTATGCCAGTATAATCCTCCTCCCTTGCCAGTAGCCCCTTAGCACTGCAAATCTGCCATTATTATCATTTTATCCTCTTCTATCACTATTGTAGCTCCTCTTCCAATCAATATAAGTACTCCTGTTTTCCTTTGCCCAGGCATTCCGCTGAAGAACCATGCTGAAAACCTTTCTTTATCAAATTCACATATTCAGTTCTTGCTAAGTGTGCCTCTTGTAACAGCTATTTGTACTCTACATTTTTAATATAGTTCACTAAACTTTCTTTTTTGTATTTATCTGTGAAAACTTTGACATTTAAAGACATTACAGAAAGCATCATTGCATTAAAAAGTTATTATTCACATTTTTATGTGTAACACCTTTTTTGTTAAATGTCTAGTTGCAGTTTTTGTGTTACATGCATACACTGTTTGACTGATTGAACATTTATATATTTGTTTCTTGTCATATCCATTTGATCCTATGCCACATCTTACAACACATTTTGTTTTATTGAAAGCCCTCAAACAAAAAAAAAAAACAAACATACCCCCAATACCCACTAAAACCTATTAACTTAATACTAACATCCAACACTATATGTACATCTTCAAATACTGATATTTTACACTCCTAATAGGAACAAAAATCCCAAACTGACAACCACACTCATAGACTTGAATTAACCTAAAAGAAAGGTTAAACATGCTAAGACACATGGTCCAGCCTGTGCTTCTACTAAGTGCTATTGGTTTTGTCTTTTCTTTATAGCTATTCCAGCTGGGGAAACCTCTGAATGCTTTCAGAGAACATTATCTCCTAGATGATTTCTCTTCTCATTTTTTTTCTTCAGCTAATCACTCTCCACCAAACTGTAGCCAGTTTCTCTTTATCAGATTGTCTCCAAGGAGACACAAGAACCAGGCAGCCAGTTTCTCTTTATCAGATTGTTTTCATGGAAACACAAAGATCAGCTGCAGAATTGCTACTGAGCATACATGTATTTGCTAGAAAAATGCCTCATAATATTCAATATTCTTTTTCATTTATTTGCTTACTCTTAAAACATGTTACTAAATCAATATAAGGTCCTTAATCCAGTCATTTCCCCATACTAGAATGAGAAAAATCACATTAATTTTTCTTTTGTCATGCTCTTGTAACCAGGCTTTTTTTTTTCATTGCATTGCCTACATTTCTTAAAATTGAACAAGGAGAAAGAGAGAAGGGGGAAAAAAAGAAAAAAATACAGCAACACATGTTTACATTCCCCAATACACTTAAAAATAACTGAGAGAACTTTACTTTACAGCATGCAAAGAAAACCATACATCACAAAAATAGTGCTAGTAAGAAAAAAATGATTTACTTACTGTTAACTTTCTCCCTCCTCTTCCCCATCCACAAAGCATTTTTTGAATATTAATGACTTGAAGTAGGGCATATGCTTTAGAGTTCCCCACAGGTCCAACAAATACTGAACATTTCCAATATTTCCAGATTTTCTTGTTCTGTCATATTTCACACATATAATTATTGCATTGTAATCCCACATTAAGTTACTAGTTTTATTACTATTCATCTCCATCTCCCAATTCCAGTGTATGCTTCATTTCCAATGTACTCTCGATGCTTCTAGTCATCTCTCATGCTCCCTTCCTTCACTCCAACATTTTCAGTTGAAACATTGGAAAAGGTTTCACAGGTACAGCTTCTCTGTGGTGTTTATTACCAGAAGAACAAGAAGCAGAATCTCTTTCTGTTTCACAGCTCACTTTTTGTTGGACAAACTTTTGCATTTCCTCTTTAGCATGTACTAAATCAAAATATGATTTTCTGCCTCCAGGGAAGAATACTTTGAAGACAGCTGTATGCAGAGTTTGAATCTCACACCTGTGTCTTGACATTCCCTGAATAGTGGAATAAATTTGCTTATCTTCTGCCTGGTGTACAATGAGTAATCATTCTCCACAAATACTCTGCTGTCTCCCATTTTTAGTACTTTGTCTTTCTGCCACAGTTTTGTTAAAATCAACTCATTCTGCTGGTAGGATAGCATCTTTAATTTTAAAGGTCTAGGTTGCTTTCTCATAGCCAGATTTGTACCATACACAAGATGTGCCCTTTCAACTAACAACTCCTGCTGTGGAATACCAGTCCAGTTGCTTATTTGTGCTTTCATAAAATTAATGCAGTCTGTTCCTTCCAGCTTCTCTGATACAGCTGAAAATCTCAGGTTTTCTCAGTGTGCTCTGTCCTCTAATTCTATTACTTTTGAAACATCTCTTCCTGAGCAGTCTCATAGCCAGCCTTTTCTTCATTTCAGCCTCTGATTTTTGCAGTTTTATCACCTCATCTGAATATCTGTTTAAAGCTTCTTGCATTTTTTTCTAGCCTTTTGTTGTTTGTGTTGATATACTGCATCAGTGTTTTGTTTATTTTAACCAGGTCTGTGTGCAGTTGTCTTATATCTTCCTGTGCATTCCTGGAATTCATGTCGGGAGGTTGTATTGCTTTTTATTGAACAGTTGCAGAACTTTCCCCAGTCAGTGTTTCTTCCTCACTTTTTGTAGCTGATTTTTTTCCAGGTCCTCTGTATTTCTTTTTTCCTGGCATCCAGGCAGTACACTTACTAGCCAGTTACTGAAATGTACCCATAAACATGAAATTTACCCATAAACACAAGTCTACTGACCTTCTCTGATGAGTTTTCGTTTTCATACTGGGAAGCTAGAATTAAGCTGTTACTCAATGTGCAGGCATTGTGGAAGTCAAACCAAATGAATTTAGAGTCCATTCACAGCAAACATGTACTTCCTCACAAGAGTGAACAAGTAATTCATAACATTTTAAAATATATTTGCTTTTATAACATGATGACTAAACCCATTTTTTGTTTCTAAAAATGTGTTCCAGCATTTGAAATATTACAGTGCAAAAGGGAAAGAACTTTTGTTTTGGGTGGCTTACTGGTTAAGGTGTTTACCTTTACAGACACAAGGTACAAGGTTTGATTATCACCTTTGGGCAGCATGGCTAGGCTTAAAAAGGTTCATCAGAGTTGTTAGCCCAATAATCACCTATTGTCTATTGGGAATTGTGACTTTGCACTCAGAAATCAATTTGCATCTGTTGCATTGCCTCTGAGCCTAGAAAAATACTCATAACATGAATATCCAGATTTGTTGTCCAAAATATGAATAGAAAATGTCAAAAGTGCTTCAGTGATGTAACTTTGTGTTAATAAGCCGTCAGCATGTTTTTGTCATTACCCCCCCCCCCCCCAAAAAAAAAGTTGTTGACCTAAGAAAATCATGCAGTACCAAATCTGGCCCCTGAGCAAATAGTTTGGAGCAGCTTGTCTTAGACCATGCTGACTTGTAGACTTAGACTTGTCTTAGAACTTCTCAAAGATTTGTCCGTAAGCCATAAGACAACTGCATGTGAAGTCTTACATGGGTGAGGACATGAATCCAGAGTGAGAGTCTGAGCCTTCCAGATCCTACAGCCTCTGCATTCATGAAAATCATGTTCACCCATCTTAAACTTGGAGACTAGATGTGGGTGGCATTCACAGCATATGCAGTATCACCAGATGTGGTGGCAGTGATCCAGATAAGTATTTTATCTTCCTAGAAACTATGTTCTTAATTATATTTTAGTCTTGACTATTTTAAACTTGGAGCTAGGTGCTGGGGAGGTAGTAGCATATACCATTCTCATAAAGACCATAGCATGAAGCTAGGGTGTGAATCTAGGCAACCAGAACTCTGTTTTTAATCTGAATTTGAAATGGTCCACTGAGACTGGTATTCTACCTTGGTCAACAAATTTCACTAAAAATAAACACTGTCAAATTATCTTTTATACTTGGATAAGTTTCCCAGGGGGGAAAAAATGTTTGGCCAACCAAGGGAGTGTCACAAAAATCACTAAATTTAAAACCCACCTAGGTGGGAGGCTGTACCTCCCACACCCCCCTAGCTAAATATACCAACTCTGAGATTGCACTACACTGGGATAAAGGGCAAATTCCTGATGATGGCCAAGCGTTTTTTCCCCCTTTGGAAAATTTTCACTTAAATGCACGTTTGATGGATTAAGGCTTTGATGAATAGAGTTTGACATAACCTCTTGATATAGATATGTATATATATATATATGTGTGTGTGTGTGTGTGTGTGTGTGTGTGTGTGTGTGTGTGTGTGTGTGTGTGTGTGTGTGTATATATATATATATATATATATATATATATACATATACACTCTGTATATACGTGTGTGTGTGTGTGTGTGTGTGTGTATATATATATATATATATATATATATACACACACATATATATATATATATATATATATATATATATATAAATATATACATACACACACACCTCTTTCTCTCTCTCTCTGTATGTGTGTGTGTGTGTGTGTGTGTGTGTCTATCTATCTATCTATATATATACACACACACACACACACACACACACACACACACACACACACACACACACACACACACACACACACACACACACAGAGTGAGAGAGATACACACAAACACTATATAAGATTTTTTTGGATAAACACCTATATGGAAAAAATGTCCTGTTTTAAGAAATGGAAAGGTGTAGAGCATCCAAGCCTTGTTTTGGGCACACATGTTTTCAGACAGATGGTGTGTGCGTTTGTCAAGATTAGGGAAGAGAATTTTTGCAGCAGATATGTGGTATTTGACGAACACTATGCAGGATTTTTGCCAGGTCGAAAATTTAACAGTTCACAGATAGCAACATTTGATGCATCTCTGATGGTTGTTAATGCTAGGAGCATTAATAATAAAGCATTTTTATTGGAAAATGTGCTATGTTCCCATAAGATTGATGTTGTTATTGTTTGTGAAACATGGTTAAGGAGCAGTGACTGGAAACCAATTCTGTCAGGATTTAAATGTTTTTACTGTAACAGACATTCTAACAAAAAGTCAGGTGGAGGTGTTATGATAGGGATTAAAGATAGCTATGAGACCTGTGATCATTACATATTCAGTGATAACACCAATACTATAGACTGTGTAACTGTGACAATAAAGACAACCCTGAAACACACAACAATTGTTGGATTGTATAGACAACCAGTCAAGTACAGATGACCTAGAGGAATTCATACATTTCTTACATGAATCACAGGAAGGAAGAATAATATTAGCTGGGGATTTAAATTTACAAGAAACAGACTGGAATATTGATTCAACAATGTTAGCAAGGCAATTATTCAGAGTATATTCAGGAACAACACTTGCTTCCGTTTGTAAAAAATCCTGCCAGGGATCGAACATACTAGATATTGCTTGTGCTCCCAAAGAAATTACTGTAACTTCAAGTCAAGTTTTACCAACATTGATGTGCAGTGATCATGGGGTTATTAAGGTTAATTTCTCTCCAGATAATTCTGCCAATCTGAAATCTAAACCAATGCACAGAAGGTTAATTACAGATTATATGGAAGCAAAGCAGTCACTATGTAAAACTAACTCGAGTGAGGTGTTCAGTGGAAAAACTGCAGACAGAATGTGGAAAGTTTTGAAAGAGAAATTGTTTGAGTGCAAAAAGTAAAAAAAAAATGTTTAACATCAGGATCTAAGCATACAACATCAGGGGATATATTTCCTTAAGAACAAGATATCTGATTAATGTTAGAGACAAAAAATATAAGAAATGGAAGACAGGTCGAACTACAACTTTGAAAAATGACATAAGCAAGCTGGACAAACAGATTAACCATAGTGTGAGACAAGATCAAGAAAATTTTGAAGAAAATTTATATAAAGATATTGACATAATAGGAAACCTTTTTATAGATACATAAGACGTGGAAGGAGTAAAGACACACAAATTATACATATATTTACAAAATCTTATGCAAAGCAGTTTGGCTCCACAAAAGGGGTGATAAGTTGTCCTAGTGACATCCGGGTAACCCCAGATACTGGAATCAAATTAGATTATATCGAAAAACAACTGCACAAACTGGATCCAAATAAAGCACAGGGAGGATATGGAATTAGTGACAATGACCTGAGAACACTTCAGCAAGAACTTACACTACCATTATATTTGTTATTCACTAGGTCATATAAATATGGGGAGATACTCATGCTTGTCTTCTTATTAAACCTGTCTTTAAGAGAAAAGGGAGTAGGACAACCCCAGAATCATATAGACCCTTAAGTCTACTTTCATGTTGTGGAAAATTAATGGAAAAGGTAATATCGGATAAGTTATTGTCAGAACTGGATAGATTGGGACTAGTTAACTATGTAAAAAGGTAAGGAAGTAATTTTGAAGCATTCTTTAAAATGTTATTTTCTTACAAGTATGAAAGTGTTAACTGAACTCTAGTTATAGGAAAGTAGGATTTTATTGGTTAGGAATGGACACATGACCTAAGTAAAAAAAGTTTTTAAACATAGGAATTGTATGAATGATTTTTATCTGAAGAAGTTCTAGCAAATAGCAGGACGAAAAGGGCTTAATAACCAACTTTAGAGGATTGCTGTGTACACCTGAGTAGACTGTCCCTTTGCTTGCCATTCTGTTTTACGTTTGGATAGTTGCTTTTTCCATTTTTCCTAGTTTGTATGTAATTTATATAGACTTAGCTTCAGCATTTGACAGGGTCATACACAAAACACTGATCAATACATTAGTACAACTAGGTATTGATGTACTCTTGATAAGATGGATAGCTGCATGACTTACAAATAGGACTTGGCAAGTATCATACAGCAATTGGACAGGTGAAATCCTTGGTTACAGTCAGGGTGCCCCACAGGGCTCTGTCCTAGGCCCTTACTTGTTTAGATTGTATCTTTCAGACCTAACTTTTTCATCTGAGGTGTTCTGCAGTCTATACACAGACAACCTGAAACTGAGTAAACTGATTACAAGTGTTGCAGATAAGGCATGTCTGCAAAATAACTTGACTAAATTGACCATTTGGGCACAGGAGAATAATATGCCGATACATACATCAAAAACTAAGCATATGAGATTTAGGAGACATAAACTGAAAGGAGAATATTTAATACAGCACACAGTGATTGAAACTGTAGACTCATTTAAGGACCTGGATGTATGAGTAGATTCAGCTATGAGTTTTTCTAATCATATCAACCAGTTGGTTAATGATAGTTATAGATCTATAGGTTGTATAAAAAGATTTATAAAGTCTAGGAAATTAAAAATAATGAAGTCATTGTTTGTTAGTTACATTAGACCCAAACTTGAGTATGGAATAACAATATGGAAACCCTATAAGAAGACAAGCATGAGTAAACTGGAAAGAGTACAGTGAAAATATACCAAGGGCATTCATGGATGTGAAAATCTAAGTTATTATGAAATACTAAAATATTTGAACTTGTACAGTGTCTCTTACAAGTATCTAAGAGGATATCTTATTCATGTATATAGGGAATGTTTGGGGTTATCAAAAAGTACTAGAGAATCATCAGACAACCTGTGTAGAAGATTCTATAGGAATGAGAAGTGTACTAACTGGTTCTCTGACAGAGTAGCCGATGCATGGAACAGACTACCAAATTACATTAAAGCAAGCACTAGTTTAGATATTTTTAAGAACAGCCTGGACACATCATGGGAACAAGTGTTTTGGTATATTGGCAAGCTAGAAGGGCATTTATGCCAAGCTTGAAATATTGTATGGATATATATATATATATATATATATATATATATATATATATATATATATATACACACACAAACACACACACAGATATATATGTGTATGTATGTGTATATATATATATATATATATATATATATATATATATATATATATATATGTGTGTGTGTGTGTGTGTATAATAGACACACACACACACACACACACACACACACACGCACACACTGACGTAAACATATGTATATATTTTACCTTGTATGTCCCCTGATATGTCCCTGCTACTTCAACTCTGGTTCAGAACTCTACCCATTCCCTACTAAAACTTTTTTTTTATTTTTCCCTAAAGTCTTTTAAATGCCATAATAGTAGTTTTAGGTGGAATATAGATAAATTCCAGTGTAATACAACTTCCCTGCCAATAACCCCTTACTCACACAAGTCTACTTTTATTATTTTTTCTTCCTCTATCACTATTGGAATCCCTCTGGCAATCTGTATTATTACTCTACATTTCCTTTGACCCTGATTTTCTGCTGAATGTTCACCTGAGATCCTTTCTTCAATAAATTCACATGCTCATTTCTATCCAAATACATCTCCAGTAACACAGCAATTTGCACCCTACACTTAATATAATTCAGTACTCTTTGCTTTGTCTATGCCTATAAGGCCATTTACATTCCATGGTTATAGTGACAAAGCTGCCATTGTGATAAAAAAATGACTCCCACATATTGTACATGACTATTCATTTGAATATACGTTTCCAGTTTGCAGCTTACATGCAAGCACTAATGTTAGGCAAGCTGATTTTTTTTTGTAGTTGCTTCTTTTTATCTCAGTTTGAACCCATAGCATGCTTTACCCAGACGTTTCACTTTATTAAAACATTCAATAAATGAAAGACTAAATGTATTTCAAAGCTCTCAACCCCTTCTAACCCACACCAAGTTTGCAAAATTACACATACTTTCAAAAAAACAAGTTTATCCATCCAGATAGGAGCAGTTGTCTCAAAATGATGGCTGTACTCACAGACACTACCTATTCTAAAGTTACAGTTCACAATGCTGAAGTTAATTTTAGAGCCCATTTTTCCACTAACAAACTTTGCAATCTGTTTTCATCTTATCTCTGTCATCCCCCCAGATATAAAAAATAAATATATTGTATGTTTTCAGTAAACATCAAGTTTTAGCCTGATATGCACTAACTAACCTTAAATAAACTAAGTTGTGCTCTGTTTTATTTAAATCATTAAAGTAGTACAGCTGCTGGAGAGGGCAAATGTTTTTATTTACATTGAACTGCTTGCCAATATACATTTACAAATTAATTATATTACACCTTATAGATTTCACTCAGAACACATGGTTCAGACCTTTCATGATTAATTGCGTGCTCATACAGGTTCCTTGTCTCCAATTAAAATATGCTATTGGAAAAACAGTAAGTAACTTTGCAAATGCAAGAATGAACCCTTGTAGATTTCATTCAGAACACATGGCTCACACCACTTATGATTAATTGCTTGGACTTGTAGACTCCTTGTTTCCAGCTAAAAGCAGGTGCTAATTGGAAAATAGCTAATAACTCTGCACATAAAAGAAAGAACTACTGCATTCATGCGTTTCACTTTCTCTTATATGTCAAGCCTGTGTGATTAAAAAAAAAACCTATATATAGCCTAAACTAAAGACATTAGCCTATGCAATCACCTTTATAAAATAGGAACATTTTAAGTCTACATATAAAATGATTAGTTCACTTCTACATCCCCTAACAGCCCACAACCACAGCAGTATATTAACTTTCTTCTTTCCAACCTTTTGTTTTACAGTGAAAAGCCTGGATACATCACAATTAAGAAAATATTTTCTTACTTTAATAACACTAGTACAGCAGTCACCTATAAAATTTTCCCCACCTCACATGCAAAATAGCTTAGAATGCATATGGTACAGAGCTGCTAACATGCAATTTACTATAATTTTAATACATATATTAATAAGAACAAAATCTGTTTTACATACAATTACTTTTTCAGTCTGCTCAGTATCCTTCTAGACATCAGTGACATAATGTGGGGGTTATGTTTTAGAGTCCTCCCACCAACATAGTCAATAAACTTCTTGTCTTCTTCAGACACAACTTCTTGCAGAACCACATTTCATATGTCTAAGCTAAACATAATGGGACTGATGCTTTATAGGTCTTCCATTGATTTACTAATTCCACATTATTGCTGTTCTTCCTGATCATCTCCATCTCCCATCACTGGTCTCTGGTTCACGTCCAAGGTACTGCTGATTTTTCTAATTATCTCCTTTCCTTTAGAAGAATATAAAAGGTTTCATTGGCAAATTTTCTGCAAGGACATTGTTAGTACTGAAAGACAGAGTCCCCTACAGCTGGCTGGCTTACTCTTTGTTTAGCTAAACTTTATTTCTTTCTTAACCTGTCTATATCCAAAATGTCTTTGACACCCAGGAAAAATATATTCTAAATACAGCTGGATGTAATGATTTGAATCTCATAGCAGTCTTCCAACATCCTGTGATTGCCAAAAAAAATGCTTCTCTTCTTTGTGGTGTACAGGAAATAATTATTTTTTCAACAAGTACTCTCTCATCATTTTTTTTATTTTTTATAGGGCAAATTTTAGTACATCTCCAAATCTGAACACAATATTGGGTAATCTGCATGCATGGCACACTTGAATCCATCAGAGTTGGGTCTGTTCATTAATATTAGCATTTACAACACTTATACGAAGGACTCCATCTAGTCTGATGTACATTATTTTATACAATCCAGTTCAAATAACCATTATATGCATGATAACCTAACAATATCAGTCTATACAGCAACAGTTGATCCCTTCCATAAGGATGCCTCCTACTAAATCTCACTTTCATTATCAACATCCTCTCTCTCTCTCCCACCACCATTTCCATTTCAATTTCACATTCTTTGATTTCCCTTACCCTACGGCTTCTAGTTCCTTTTGACCTATACCCATCACTATACCCATGACCTCTTCTACTGATAGTGAATGTTTTTGCTTCAATCTCTTGGTAAATGCTTTTTTACCTCCTATCATGATGACAACAACTAAATTCCCATGCTGATCTACATTCTGCATGTCTATTCCCAGCAAGAGCACTTGCTTGGTTAGCCTAACATCTCCTCCAACTATTACCCTCAATAATTCTTCCAAACCTCTCTGAACTGCGATAGAGCACAGCATTTCCAAAATATATGCAGCCATGTCCCTTTAAACCCTATTTCATACCTCCAACAGACATCCTTAGCTTCTAGTAAAATCTTACTTAGCCTAGCTGTGGTATAAAACATTTTCTTGCTTTAGTTGCATATAACGGTATTCTTGTTTTTTTTTTTCAGTCCATATTTTTTCTGACACTCATTCCGGCAACTCTTTTTCCCATGTTACACTTCAATTCATTATTATCCTTTCTTCTTTTGTCCTGAAGGAGACAAAGATTTAGACATGAACCATTTCATATTTAGACCCTCATTATTATTCTGTTTACCTCCTGTAAAAATTCCCAGCTCAGTCATGTCTCCATTTCTTTCCCTCTTCATCTTAGTCCATCTCACCAAAAACCCTTGGAATTCCCATTCTATCTCATTTGTTAAAAGAAACTATTCCTTTAATTCCCCCTTTGTTTCACAGAGTCTCCTGAAACCAATATTTTACCTGTGAGCCTCTTCTTTTCCATCTTCATAATAAAGAACTATTCTCTTTGTTTTCATTCCTACCTCCTATAGGTACTACATCCTCTAGCCTATTGGTCACCCCATCTGTTTAAAGATGACCTTATCAATTCCTTATCTTCCAATATTGGCAATTCCTTTGAGACATACCACCTTCCAACAAGTATTTTCACGTCAGTCCCCTCCTGTAGTTGCTCTGGCTTCTCCCCAAATCATGTCCTTCCAATCTGCTTGTTATCCTGGCTTTGTTATCCTCAGAATGTTTGCTAACCTACTTGCTTTCAACTACTGATTAAACATTGGGACCCTAAATCCTCCTTTCTCCTTTGCCAGTGTTACAACCTCTCATGCTACCCTTTATTTCTCCCTCCAAAAAGTAATTGCTTATTAACTTCTCAAACTTTTATAAATAAGTCTATTTTGGATTATTCAAGAATATTTGATTCTGGTATAGGATTTGCAGCAAAAAGTATAGCTGAATCCTTTGCACCTTTTGATCAAAGTCTAATTTAATTTGACTCCGTATTCCATTAGGCTTTTTATCTTCATCAATGCTATATAAAATGTGGTATCCCTTGTCTCCTTTTATCAAATACCTTCTCTGCATTCAGGGAGAACAGAGACAACTTTTCATGCCTTTCTTGTGCAACTTTTATGATCATCAGCATCTTTATAAGACAATCAGATGTCACTTTGTCACTTTCCACAACAAAACCTATTTGATCAAAATGTACCACTGAGGGGATCAGTTTTGCCACCCTGCTCATTAACAATGCCATGTAATCATGGTTCAAAATGGAGAGGAGTCTATTTGAGGATGGAGACTGTGGATCTCTCTGCTCTTTACAAATGACTGCTTCAGCCTAAGAAGCCAGGGAATGATCTCCCTTCAATATATTGTTAAATAGTCTTGTCCATCCTTCCACTAAACTCTCCCCTGCCAGCTCCCACACTTCCACAGGAAATCCATCATAAAATATAGGCAATTTCCCCCTTAGATTTACCTCTGTTGAGCTCCATCCCATTTTGGTCACCTATGTCTGTCCTGTAGTTCTAGATCTCCCCACCATACTTCTGTCTGTCCATCAGATAAGTACTCCTTTCCCTTTAAACTGTAGATCATATTATAAAGCTTTTACAGTTCTGCTAGTATCATTTCTTGTTTTTGTGGTAACCTCCCTGTCCCTTCCTTACATAACTGGTATATTCCCCATTCCATTTCCCTTTACCTTAAACAGGCCACTACTGCTGTAGTACCTTATGGGGTATTCATGAAAGACAAATTTTCCAGACCTACGGGTCTTCTCAATATTCTACCATCTACCAATTTTTTGAATTTCTCTCTCTTTCCTTTAGTTTTCTTTTTAATCTATCCCAGTCATCTCCATCTTCTATTGCTAAGCTGATCATCAGAATTTGCAACTTTTTAGTTACTCAGTCAATTTAGTTCTTTTGTTCTAGCTAGTATGTTGGATAGCTCCAATTCCTTGGAAAGTTGACTGCACAGTGTAAACATACTGTTACTGCTACTAATGCACGGTCAGAGAAAGTTAAAGGCTCCTTCTGCACTGTTACTGCACAATGTCTATTTTCAACATTAATATATCCCATTTAGTGTTGACCATGCCTTGTGCCTGGTTGAGAAAAAGATATCCTGGCTCATTTCCTCCTCCTCCTGTTATTAACCAAGTGTCCTCCCATCCCATCCCATTCCATCCCATCTCCTTTAAATAGCTCCCATGAAATCTACCTGCTCTCTGTATTCTCAGTCTTTCTGGGCCTGAATCTGCATCTCTCTTCCTGCAAACAATGTTCTAGTCTCCTAGTATTAAAATTGTTCCCGTTCTGAAACCATATCAATCTTATTAGGACCTCACTAATTGTTTTGATCATAGTTTGGAGTGGTAAATAAACTAAAGCTATCATAATCTTATTATCCTGATTTTTGCCCTTAATACCCACAGAAATTCCTTTATGATCTTCTAATCTTTCATCCACTTATATGTTTACTCGCTTTCTAGCCAGAATAGCAGCACATTTGCTCCTATGATTTCCCCAGGATATGCCTGCCTCAAAACTTTAACTCCCCTTCCTTTAATTCTTTACAGCCAAGTGATGCCTCCAGGTGCTTGTGTAGTTACAACCTACTGACACCTCCAGGAGTCAAATATTGTTCATATTTATGTTAATAAAAAATATTTCATCTTTAAAGCTCACCCAATGGCAAACACAACTGTATTGATATTTGACCTCTATATAGTGCAGGTAAAGAGATATTAATTGTTGGTCATACAATATTATTTTAAATTGTCATAAATGTCATGTTTTTCTAAATATAACAACAAAGTAACACAGACAAAACTGCTACACCTCATATGAAAGCACTAAGCTGAATGAACAAAATGCTACCGACAGCATGTGTGTAACAAGTGGTTGATGAGATATTGACAGTTATTTACAAAATATTACAAACTTAATAGTTACTGTATTTGCTATGACTTATGAAATCCTGTTTAAAATTTATAACTTAAAGAATCCTATCACTATAAAAAAAGAGTTTGAAATTTACTGTTTTGTGATTCCAGAGATATGAACAGTAGTTTGAAATGTGAGGAAATCATTTTATTTTCTCAAAAGGCTTAGGCTCTACACATTGGAAGTTGCAGTGCAAACTTCTAGAGCCCTATTGGAGGGACTGAGTTACATGTGTCTCCTGTAATGCCACTATATGGCAGCTCCTTCTCCTTAGCATCATTATAATTCTCTTAATTACATTTGTTAAGCCATTGGCAGTCTATGTCACTATCTTTAGTTTACTCTCAATCTTGTTTTGTATAGTGCCTTCCTCCCATTTTAGTATAACTGCATTCATCTGCTGTTTGCACGTCTTTATTTCTTCTCATTACTACTCCTGTATTCCTATTCTGACCTGCTGCTATTAATTTGTTTACATAACATACTGAATTATTTCATCTCAACTTTTTCTGCCATCAGCACCTACCAATGTTACTATCTTTAACTAGCTTTCTTGCCCCTTTACCTTAACTTTAGTAACCTCTTGTAACTGACTAACTGAACATATTAACCAGACCTCCTCTCCTCATCTATGTACATATGTGCAGAACTTACTTCAGAATGTAAAGTCCTATTGAGTATGAGTGCACCATTAGTTATCCCATCCCTGCTAACTTTAGCAGTTGCTGCCATGCACTAGGGTTTTAATCCATATTGCTACCCATACCTAACTATATCTTCTCAAGTTATTAATCCTCCTTCTTTATTAGCACTTTCATATGTCTGCAGGACACCAGTCACCTCCAAAATTCCCCAGGCTGGTGCAGTGAGGCCAGTTTTATTGCTAGCCAGTATGATCTACCCCTACCTTCCACCTGTATTGTAGGTGACACCAGATCTGCTTTCCCTAAAACAGATGTGTAACACGCTGTTTAGTACAAGTACTGCCACCTCAAAAGACTTAGGACTTATAAATGCTGGTAGTCAGCTGGACCTTACCACTTTCTGTACATTTCTGTGAGGAAAAGTACCTCACTACTTTCCTTTTCTGATGACTCATTTTCCTACGACATGTGCATACAGAAGTACAACCAAAGCTTTAAAAATTCCATCTCCACTAAAGCTTTTCCCCTTCCCCATTTTCATTGGCCAGTTGACAGTTAGCCCTGTTTTCCAGTAGCGTCAGGAATCTGGCAATCATTCCACTCCCATTGTAATGGGTTTCCTCCCCATGATGATGCCATCGTATTTGTATACACGTTTCATCTACATGTAAGACATGTACCAAGAACATTTTCAAGTAACAAACAGTTACTGTGCTATTTAGCATTTTAAACTAAATTTATTAACTTTCAATGGATTATTCAAATACCAGTAGCAAATAGGTAAATAAATGAAAGAAAAAAAACAGAGAAAAGAAATGCAAACCATTATCTTTGTATTCCTTTGCACTCTTTACAATTAACTAATTTCCTGCATTGTATAGGTGTGAGTTTCTAGTCAGCTTACCACTCTCCAGTGAAATTGTGGGTCACTGCTGTCTTACTAAGTCAAGGAGGCTAACGCAATACACCTCCCAGAGGATGTCAAAAAAACAATGTCAAACCAAAACACCACAGTCCTTGATTGCTAAATCCTAATATTGAGCACAGTCATTCTACATTGCCCACCCTTCCCTTTTTGGGTAATATGGCCAACACAACCAGGCAGCAATCTCTTCTGAATCCCTATCAGATCACTTTCTGCCTTCTTGAAGGATCTGCACCTTCTCTCTAAGCAGTTGTTTTCTCAGAAAAATAGAGAATATATTTTAATTCTTGTTACCTTCCTTTCTCCAACAGGTTCTTCATTGAGTTCTCCACATTTCCACATGCACATTCTTCTTCAGGCCTCAATATAATGTATTGGCTTGCAAAGTCTGTCTAGAACTATTTCAGGGGGTCTGTAAACTTATATGCATGAGCATGGATAAAAACACTCAAGGTGGACAGATGTAGTAGTTGCCACCATATGCCCTTCTGTCTGCAGATCTTTATGGCTGTTATAAATGCACCTTTTTTTCTCCCATTCTCCCAAGAGTAATCCTGGTAAATAATTCTTTGCTCACCAATCATCATTTCTTTCCCTGGTCGCCAACCTTCTTTCAGTATCCTTTTTTTAAGGACATAGGAAACAAGCTAAAAATATTACCGGCTGGTGGCTGTCTCTATTTTTAGCTCTTCCTCAGTATATTTGACCACTGATGCAACTATTCCACTGTAGCTTTTTTACAGTCACTGCCTTCTTGATGCTCAGGGACCCCCCCACCAACAGTTTCAGTTTGCCCTTCCTGTATCTGTCCTCCAGGTCTATCAGCTTTGTCTCAGACCACTCTAGCCATGCTTCTAGCCATTCCTCAGCCACATCCAGCCATGCATTGAGCTCCACATTTTTATCAATAACATGCTGGATGGCCATGGCATGTTCATTCACTGTTAAGTCCATCTCATCCAGTCTTTTTTACTGAGTAGAAAAATTCTCCTGTGGGAGCATTTTCATTTCCAGTAACTCTTGGCATATCACTTGAAAGGTCACTAGTTGCTTCTGGGCATCTGCTCTGTCGCCACATCTCTTGATTCAATGCCACTCCCCTATCTTATTCAACAGCCATGCATGAATGTCCGATATCTTCTCTCACACAATCCATTAATTTCTTTGCTGGACACTCTTGTTTCTTCTTGCCTTCTTTCTTTCTCCCAAATCATCTTTTTTTAAAAAAAAAAAAAACATCTTTATTGAATTATCACTCATGACACAGGCAACCATACATTTATATAAATGAAAACAAACCATATTGACCTATTTTCAGTTGCAAACATTATCCATCACTGATAATCGTCTATACAGTCATTGTCAGTCAAACATTGCATAGCTCATTCAGTTCCTACCTTCTCTTAAACCCCATTCCTCCTCCAAAACATTATTCTGCATGTATTGCTCTCACAACTCCATTTTTTCCTATGTAATTTGCTCCTACCTTTCTCTAAAGATACCTATTTCAGTTCTTTTATCCCTTTTACTGTATTCACCACTTCTAGTACAGTTGGTTTAGACTAGGATTTCTATTTTCTAGTGATTGCTTTTCTGGCAGCCACCAAAATTAAATTCAGCAAGGCCTTACTACACATGGGTAATTCCAGTTCTGTATCACAGCTCAGAAATCATTTCCTTAGTTACACCAATTTGCTCACCCAGTATTTCTGACAGAGTAGTCTGCGGTGAATTTTTGAAGTCTGCCAACCAATTACACTCCCCAAAAATATGTTTCCAATTATCTCTTCCTTCCCCATCAAACCTCCAACATTTGCAATCTACCTGAGGAAAAAATCTTTGGAGTCTGCTTGGGGTGTAAAATATCTATGAAACATTTCCAAGCAAAGATCTTAAATCTTCTAGATTGTGTTGCATATTTGAGAGCCAAATACATCCTCTCATTGTTTCTTTGTGAATTACTTATCCAGTCTTTCTTCCCAATCATTCCAGCCTCCTCTTATATATTCTCTGTACCCCTAATTGCAGTCATTCCTATAAGCAGAATTTCTTTTCTCCATTCCTGTAATGGCTTAGTTCTTAGAATACTTTCTTCTACTTTATGAATATAATATTCTGTATGGTTACTGTCTTTCTCTTTAAGGATCTGCATCCAAAATCCCAGCCTCTCTTTATTTCTTGAGCTTCCCCCATTTCATCATCATCACTTTCCACTGTAAATTATATGTTTCTGCTTGTGCTATGTATATGATCCTTTACTATATAGCTCTGAAATATCCTTTAAAATCAGAAAATCCCAAACCACCTTGTTTTAGTGGAAGGATCAGTTTATCCCACTTGAATCTTGCGCTCTTCCTCTCACAGATAAAATCGTTCAGCTCTATTAATTGATATCCACAACTTCTCATTTGATTGATAAAAATACATCTGACATGTGTATAAAACTAAAGGGACTAAAACATTTCCACTGCTTGTATCTTACTATCCATATCCATAAAACAGATCTTCCAAATTTTCACTATTTGTATTATCTTTTGTTTAGTCTCTTCCTACATATCCTTAGCAGCCATAACAGAGTGCTTTCCAAACCATACCGTTAAGTACTTCATTTTATCATGTCTCCATAAATATGGGTATTGCTGAGCCAATTCATGTGTGGGTACATAGAATATAGCTATTGGCTTTGTTTTATCTTCATTAATTTTGTATCACGAAAAGACTTGAATCTGTCTCAGAATGTTACAAAACACTGAAATGTCCTTTTCTGGTTTTATCAGATACAAAGTAATATTATCTGCAAATAAAGCCAACTTTTCTTGATTACCATACCAATTATATCCTTAAATTCCTGAGTTCCATATCTTTGCCAATGGTTCTAAATATCATGCAAATAACAAAGGAGAGAAAGAACACCCCTCCCTGATCCCTCTGCTCAAACATAACTTGTCAAAGAGCCCCCCCCTCTTTAATTTTTGCCTCTGATACCTCATATATCCTCCTAATCAACCTTATTATTACTCTGTTGAATTCTTTCTCTGAATCAAAACTCACTAACAGTGGTATTTTCTTACATTCTGCTTCCCTCTGGAGTTTGCCAAATCATCTTCTGCTTTCTGTATGTGTCAGAACTACCATAATCTATTCTCTTTGACCTTCTCTGCAATTGGAGCTACTTTAGCTTCTTGTCTGATGTCATAATTACTTCAACTGTCCCACAATGCAACTTCCACCCACCTTTGGCATTTCATCTCCAGCTTCCTCAGCCTCTGTGTCACTGCTTAAGTTTCTGTACCTCCTCAGCCTCTGTGTCACTGCCTAAGTTTCTGTACCATACAGAAGTACTGCTCACATCACTGTTTAGGACACCTTACTTTTTAGCTCATTTGGCCTTCTGTGACATACTACCCTTGAAGACTGTGTGCCAGTTGGCTGCAACCCCTCAGATTCTAGCTTTGACCTCCTCATTCAGACTTTCCTTCTTTGCAACCACCCCTCCCAGATACATAAAGCTGTTAACCTGCTCCACAATTTTCCTTCTATCTCAGTTTTCAGCTTCTTCTGGTTTCCCCCCATTAACTGCCATGATAGCTGTCTTGTCTGTACTCCATTTCATTCCATGTGCCTGCAGTTTTGCATTCCGTTCAAAGTCAGTTTATAATAATGCCACATTGTCTGCATACAGCATCTTTTTTGATCAGTCCAATCCAGTCTGTTTGTAAATGCAGTCTGTCACTACTATGAACAGCAGAGGGTTCAGAGCTGAACCCTGATGAACCCCCACACCCACTGGCAATCCCTCATTTTCCTTGTGTCATTGGGTCTTTAGACATAGCCTGCAATAATTCTACCAGTGTTTCCTGAACTTTGAACCATCACAGGACTATCAAAATCAGCTTTCTTGGAACCTTGTCATATGCTTTCACCAAGTCTTGGAATGCCCAATTAGACTCTTTCCTCATTTCTAAATTCTCAGCAGTCTGTCTCACTACAAACATTGTTTTGCATCCTGATCTGAATCCAAACTGCTTGTCTCCCATCTTACTTTTTGCTGTTCTGCATATTTGTTTATTGATCACACTTTCATGTAATATGACAGGAGGTTGATACATCTATACTGCCCACAGTTGTGAATGTCCCTTGTTCTTGTACACTGGAACTAGAATGCTTATTCTCCAGTCATCTGGGACTTAGGGCTTTGAAGCTTTTCATTTTATACTGCAATGAGTATCCTTAGGAGACATTTTTACCTGAACTCACCCATCATCTTAATCATATCTGGTGTGACCTCATGTCTGTCAACTGCTTTACCTGACTACATTTTCTTTTGTGTTCTTACTTCTTCTACAGTGAGCTCTTCCTTTTTCATCATAGGCTGTGTATGGTGCAATATAGCTTATGTGGTCATTTCTTCATTCATAATTGGCTGGAAATACTCCCATCATCTGTCTTTGATGTCCTGTTAACTGGTGTGCAGATTGTTACTAACATCCTTTACGAATGATGTCTAATGACTGTTTTCTTTGTCTTTCTGTCTTTGCCTGTTGGCTAATAGACTGCCTCTGACACCTTGTTCTTTACTACCACAGTTGTCAGACAGTATTCCTTCTTAGTCTGATCTGTCTTTTGTCTCACACTTTTCACTGCACTCATTCTTTCTTTCTTTGGATAACTTCTTGGACTTCTGGATTCCACCATCATCTTTCATTATGATGGTATTTCCATACCTGGCTGAGCCACATATATTCCAAACAAATGAAGTCAGGTAGTCAGATAAAGGCAGGAATACCACCAAACAGTAAAATGTACCCTCCCACCCCCTAAAGGGCCCATCTCTATACCGGAAGAATGCAAAGTTCCTGTAATCATAACTGCACAGGTAAAAACCACATTTTCCAAAGCTAAGAATACAGCATCGATGGCACCTGACAACATCCCAGGCTGCATTCTATATGAACTACAGAGTGAACTGGCACCCCACCTAAGCACCATGTTCAATCATTGCCTCACTTTAGGCAGGCTTTGTGCCCAATGAATGGCTCACAGCGACAGTTATCCCACTCCACAAAGGGGGAGCCACCACAGACCATGGGAACTACCTCCCCATTAGCCTAACAAGCCTGGTCTGCAAGGCCATGGAACGTATCATCATGGAACTTATAAACAAATACATTGGTAATCTCCAAACTCTGGACCCCACCCAGTTCGGGTTTGTAAAAGGCAGATCATGTCTCCTAAACCTGATTGACTTCTTTGAAGCAGTCACCAAAGCCGTAGATGAGGGTAAGGTGGTTCACACAGCCTATCTAGATCTTGCCAAGGCTTTTGACACCATCCCCCACTCTGGAATTATAGATAAACTCACTAAACTAGGTATAAATCCCTATGTCACAAGATGGTTTGCCAACTGGCTCACTGACAGAATCCACACTGTGAAAGTAGCAGACTCCAAATCCGACTTCAGACCAGTGACAAGTGGGTGCCACAGGGTTCAGTCCTGGGTCCTCTCCTGTTTGTATCTACTTTTATGAAGTACAGGCTAACACAGAAGGTCTTTGGCTAATGAAGTTCGCAGATGACTGCAAACTAGGAGCCATAACTGAAACTCCTAACGATGTGGACATCCTACAAAAGGGCCTCACTGAGACAGATGCCTGGTGTCAAAATGAGGGTCTCAAGCTCATTGCCAAAAAGTGCATTGTCATCCCCTTTGGTAAAAACTCTGTATCCATGAGCTACCACATAGGTGGTAGTCTACTTAACACCGAAAGTGTGATAGACCTTGGGACACAGGTGGACAGTAGTCTCTCCTTTGATAATCACATCACTACAGTAGTCAGGAAATCCTTCTACATGGCACACCTCATCACAAAAGGTTTCTCATCCAGGAAAAAAAGAGGTCATTGTTCCCCTTTACTCATCACTTATTATACCCATTATAGAGTACAATGCCCCTTTTGGTATGTACCTCACAAGACATCTACAACAACTGAAAAGGCCGCAGAAATACCTCACAAAGAGGATTACTGGCCTCAAACAGATGACCTACTCAGACCATTTCAAAAAACTCCAGCTTTACTCCGTCGCATATTGTCTACTCAGAGGAGATCTCTGCCTAACATACAAAGCTATGTCAAACCCAGAGCTGTTGGACATGCTCCACTTAAAGAAATCCCAATCCCTCCGAGCTACATGCTCTAGGGACCTAAACCTTGTCACCACAATAAACAGAGCATGCTGGAGGGATAGATTCCTGTCCCAGATACTTCCCATGCTCTGGAACAAACTACCTATCTATATCAAACAAAGCTCCTCATTAGCGCTCTTCAAGAAAAATCTTGATGATTGGATGGGAAATAGGAAATTCACCCCGGGGATCACCTCTGTGTCTCTGCTCGACAGGGGCACAAGAAAATAATTTTCTTGGGTGGCGAAAGCCAGGGTACCTTTTTGGCTAGGCTTGTATAGGCCCTAGGGCCGATAGTCTACTAACTACCTACCTATGAACCTATGAAAAACTGGAGCTCCAGATACCACGGCTTAAAACTTTAATAAACGTCAGTAAAAAAAGGTAAGCGCTTTCATGGACAACAAACCCGCTTCTTCAGACCATATAAAAAGTTACACAAATCACTCACATGCATATAAAAATTTCAAAAAGACATTCTCCAGTGAAAACACTCTTGCAATCTAAAAACACAGCCCACTGGAGCAAGGAAGTGGCCAGTAAAGATGTGCTGTAACAGCACACCCCTTTAAAAACATGAATATTAAAACCATGACATGGAAAACTTATCAGAACCACTAGTATCTTAAAAGTGGTAGACACCTCTCTGACATTTAAATATTAATGTTTAAGGGGCCGAGACTTAAGAACTGACTTCAAAGACACTTGTTCATAAGCCCTGGAAATACATTTCCTTTCAAAAGAAGTTAATTTCTTTCTTTTCAGTGCTATTCTTAAAGTCTCCACCCCTAAACTTTTCAGACACTAGTTCTAATACAAGAAACTTAAAACTGTGCCTGCTCCCATTCTCTATAACATGTTGAGCTAATGAACTTGTACTCTTCTGATTACATATGTCCCCCACGTGTTCTAGAATCCTTTCTTTAAACATTCTATTGGTCTTCCCAATGTAGAAAGCTTCACACATTGTGCATTTAGCATAATATATTAAATTATTTGTCTTACAATCAGCATAAAAACCAAAACTAATTTCTTGCTTAGTTTGTGAGTGTACCAGAGAGGTACAACTCCAAATATATTGACAAGCCTTACATAGTCTACACCAAACTGTCCCACATCTGTCTGATGCATCAAAAGGAGTCTGTTCAAAATTCTTATAACATAACTGTCGCTTCAATGACAAGTTATTTCTAAATGAGAACGGGGGATGTCATCTAAAACTCTCCTGAGGTCCAAATTGACCAATATATGTGGCCAATATTTCTTAATAGCTTCACAAGTAATGTTACTATTACTTGAGTAAGTAAGGAGAAGCTTATTCTTATTAGAACATTTACTCATCTGTTTAGGTACCATAGCTACTTCTTCAGCTAAGTCTGAAAAATACGGTCTCCCCACCGTATCTCAAACAGATCATGCCTCTGCTAGACTTTTGTCTACATCACTTAAAGTATACCCACGTTCTAAGAAATCCTTCTTCATATTACTCAAAGTGACTTGCAACTCCACATTGCCATTGTGGATTTGCATGGCTGTTAAAAATTGTCCCTTAAGGATATTCCTAGTCACATGATTGGGGTGCATACTGGTTTTATGTAATAAAGTATTCTTTCTGCATGGTTTTCTATAAATCCATCTATTGAATCTTTTACCTTCATCAATTTTAATACACACATCTAAAAATTCTATAGATTTATCAGAAACATGATGGCTGAACTTCAGAAACGTTGTGGTACCATGAAGGTAATTTAAAAAACAAGTCAAGTGATCTAAACTGCCAGTCCATACAAAAAACACATCATCCATAAATCTTCTGTAAAAAGTGAAATACTATATATAAGGGTTATTATTGAAAACATGAACTTGCTCACAGTGGGCGAACATAAGGTTGGCTTAGCTATTAGCACAAGCCGTGCCCATAGCCAACACCAATTCTTTAGAGAAAAAAAATCATTGTGAAATATAAAACCACTGTTTTCTAAAATCAAATCAAACAAAATACAAACCAAATTTAGCTTTCCAACTGTGAAATCAGTGTTCTGACTTAAATATATCCTCACATTCTCTACACCTAAATCATTAGGAATAACAGTGAACAAAGACATCACATTAAGTGTCACTAAATACACATAATTATCCATAGGATATGATCAATACCATTGGTAGAAATCATTCAAAACATTTGTTGTATCTTTAAGCACACTATCAATATTGTCCAACACTTTCCTTAAAATTTTTTCAACAAAATTCGAAAGTGGCTCTGTAACCCATCCCCTGCTGGACACAATTGGATGCATGGGTGATTTATAGACATCTTTGTGGACCTTAGGAAGTCCATATAAAATTGGGGTCACAGGATGTTCCACTGTAAAATATTCAAACAATTCTTGCTCAATAGAGCTGTCTATCAACAAATCATATACTAAAAATGTACTCTATCTATAACACTTGTAAAAAAAAACATGTTAATTTACAAATACGTGACATTGTCAGACAACATTTCAAACATGCTGTTTATAAATAAAATTCATTGTCCATCACAACCACTCCTCCTCTTTTATCACATGGACGTATGACTATGTGGGGAGCTGAACGTAGCTCATATAAAGCTTTTTGTTGCTCTGAAGTCAAATTATAATTGTTTGTATCTAGCTGTTAAACTCTCTCGAATCTCATTCTCATACAACCCTATAAAAGCCTTCAACTGAGGATGTATCACAGGATTAAAAGTACTGGGTTTCCTAAAAATGTCAATGTCACCATCTTCCGATTGTGGGTACAGTAAAGAAAGAGAGACATTTTGTGCAAATAATCTCAAGTCTACCAGTATAGCAGTCAAATCAGAAACCCTGCTAGGGATAAAGTTCAAGCCTTTGTTCAAAACCGAAAACTATGCATCAGTCAGTTCAAAGGAAGAAATGTTAAAAACTAACCCACTTGATTTTGTAGCATGTTGCAAGTCACCATCCCCAGTGTATTCCCTGGATGGTCGAGCCACTGCGCACGCACCTTTCTTGCTCGACTCTTTGAGCATCCTCTCTTGTAGTCTCTGTCGATGGGTAAAGGGGCTGGGAGTGAAAAAGAACAAGTGAAGCAAAAGTAGATGGAGTCACAGGAGCAGACTCTCTAATAGCATTACCATTGCCCAAATTCATAGGTGCTTGAGTGGAAGCTTCTTCTGTTTCTACAGTAGCAATGTTAGTGTTGCTTACATTGCCATGACCCAGGCTGTCACTGGGCCAAGAGAAAACATTTCCACTCTTGAAATCTTGTAAATCCCATTGCAATTTCTTAATCTTAGTGGCTTGCAGCAATGTGTGAAGCTTTCTACATTGGGAAGACCAATAGAATGTTTAAAGAAAGGATTCTAGAACACGTGGGGGACATACATAATCAGAAGAGTACAAGTGCATTAGCTCAACATGTTATAGAGAAAGGGAGCAGGCACAGTTTTAAGTTTCTTGTATTAGAACTAGTGTCTGAAAATTTGAGGGGTGGGGACTTTAAGAATAGCACTGAAAAGAAAGAAATGAAATGGATACTTCTTTTGAAAGGAAATGTATTGCCAGGTCTTATGAACCTATGTCTTTGAAGCCAGTTCTTAAATCTCGTCCCCTTAGACATTAATATTTAAATGTCAGAGAGGTGTGTACCCCTATCAAGATACTAGTGGTTCTAAGTTTTCCATGTCACTGTTTTAATATTTATGTTTTTAAAGGGGTGTGTTGTTAGAGCACATCTTTACTGGCCAGTTTCTTGCACCAGTGGGCTGTGTTTTTTGACTGGAAGAGTGTTTTCATTGGAGAATGTCTTTGTGAATTTTTATATATATGTGAGTGGTTTGTGTAACTTTTTCTATGGTCTGAAGAAGCAGGTTTGTTTTCTGCGAAAGCGCTTACCTTGTTTTACTGACATTTATTAAAGTTTTAAGCTGTGGTGTCCGGAGCTCCAGTTTTTCTTTTACATGAGCCACATATATGTTCTATAGTCTTCACACGCTATTTTGAGATGCTGCCATTCATCTTTGAGTGTACCTATTTCCTCTTCATCCTGAAGTATAGAACCCTGAATACGTTTAACTTCCAAATCTTCAGCCATATTCTGTGTTGATCTTAGAGCCTTATCTGACCACTGCTTGGAACTGATTTTGGCCAGCAATGGTTTATGTTGTGGGCCAACTGTTTCACTCTGAATGACTTTGCAGTCTCTGATTCTTCCCCAATGCTCTTTTTTTCTTTATAAGGAGAAAGTCTATCTGAGTTGTATATTAACAACTCTTGTATGTGATCTTCTGACTGTCTTGTGTTGAACACCATCAAGCAATTTGTCAGACAGAAATCTAAAATGGCCTCTCCATTATTCTTGCTGACTCACCCATGTGGACCCAGGCAATCCTCATATCCTGTTCTGTCTGTCCTGATATGAGTATTCAGGTTGTCCATTATCAACACCAAATCATGTTATCCTGCATTATCTAGTAGGCCCTGCAACTGCTGCCTGAATGCACTCTTTTTCCTCACCATCTCAACTCTGCTGTGTGGCACAAACTAAGATTATAAATACTGCCACATCTTTATACTGGAATCTGACTGCCATGAATCTATCAGTAATTCTGATAACATCCCTCACTTTCTTCAGAAGACTCTCCCCCTCCACAGTTCTTACACCATTTTAGTCTCCTCTCCCCTTGAGTAGTCTTCTGTGGATCACAAGCCAAGTGACTTTGCTGCACTGCCTTTCCACTTGTGTGCAGGGCACACATGATGTCCAGTCTCCTATACCATCATGTAATCCACTTCCAAGATGCATCTTGTCAGGTACTAGTGTATACATCTTTAGTTCATTTTTGTTAGGTTGATTGTGTTTTATGTGCAGCTTTTGCTCAATAGAGCTATCCCAGGTAGCCAGGCCGGGAAACTAGACAACAGCCAGCCATTAGCTTATTTATCCATGGTTTCCAGGCTTTATGGCAGGCACAGACTGGATAACAGAGGAATATAGATGCCTCCTGCCATTAGCATCAATATCTCAAGGACCGCAGGAGTAGGCCAGGTCCTCAGCCCACTTATCATCAGCAAACATCCATGCCCATTTTCAGTGACATTAATGTGACCAAATCACCAAGACCCCAGTTTTACATCTTGAACAAGGGGTCATACAAGAAAACCAGACATGAAACAGTGACAGTATATGCGGTTTTACCAGAGGTGGCAGAAGTAAGCCAGGTGCTAATCTGTTTTCCCTATACCATGTGGTCTTGACAATAATGGAACCAAGAACAAAGCAGTGGAGAGGCAGCTGTATATGTATTTCTCCAAGAGGTGACTGCATGCAGCCAGAGTGGGAGTTTGGGCCCCCCAGATCTTATCTTGATCTCAGTGAGAGAAAAGTTAGACCTTCTGAGCCCAATGCCAGTGCAGGGGCCTACAACACTACTTACGTTTTCTCTGAGGCAGTGGTAGGTAGCCACTCTATGAATGTGGGCACCTCTTAGAACCTTCTGTCTTGGCAAAAGCAGTGATGGGGTGTTTAAACATATATGTGTGTATGTATGTATATATATATATATATATATATATATATATATATATATAGATATATATATATATATATATATATATAGATATACTTATACATATACATATAGAGAGATATAGATAGATATATATACACACACACACACACACACACCACACATCATGAATGAAAACTCAAAATACTGAAATTCATTTTCCTGAGACCACAATACCTAATTTTCAAAATACTGAAAACTCATTTGACTGAGTATTATTATAGTGAAAACTTACAATGCTGAATTTCAAAATACTGAATTCTAAGCCATAGATGTGATGTGTGTTTCCCTTCACCTGTGACTTGCTTGTGATAAAAAAAATTATTGTAACTTACAGTGCCGACTGCCACAATACTGATAGTAGCATAGAAAGTAGTGTCATAGTGTTTATAAATGTGGGTATGTCTCTACATTTTTATGGGAATCTAAAGTAATATGGAGGATGTTTTGTGCACTCCCAGCAGTGGTGGCAGTGTGTACAGTACTGTAAAGTAAGTAAAAGGTATATGCCCTTTTCCCCACTGCAGTGCGATCCTGAAGTTAGTATATATTGTATAGTTGGAGTGGAGGGCATTGTTTTGGAAAGAGTTAGTTGTTGGTGTTGTAAGTGTGTATGTCTGTGGCTTAATATTCAATATTTTGAAATTCGGCATTGTAAGCTTTCAGTATAATAATACTCAGTCAAATGAGTTTTCTGTATTTTGAAAATTAGATATTGTGGTCGCAGTAAAATGAATTTCAGTATTTTGAGTTTTCAGTCATGTGAAATAAATCTCTCTCTCTCTCTCTCTATATATATATATATATATATATATATATATGGGTCTATGTTAAAACATCGACACTTTACTTTAAGTGCATAACATCGAACATGCACTTTCGCTAAAACAAAGTAAAAAACAAAAAAGTGCAGCTTGCATGTTTTGTTAGTTGTACATCAACATATTCTGTTGATGTATAACTAACAAATCTTTTGCGGAGATCGCAGTACAGTGGGGATAAGGGAATATTCCCTTTTCCCCACTGTAGTGCAATCTCGGAGTTAGAATATTAAAGTAGGGGGTTGGTGGTGCAGCCCCCCACATGGGGGGTGCAGGGGGCTATATATATATATATATATATATATATGTATGCATATATACATATGGCCCTCTAAAGGGTGGCGACAGACAAGCGGTGAATCTGGGCTGTCTGAACCGTTACATCTCTGCAAGAGTAGAGTTTGAGTTTGGATCCTGGGCCTACAAGTGAGAGGGTCAGTAACATTTGCTAATCTGTTTTTCCCAGGGGCTGTTCTAGGCTGCAAATCTGGACCCACCACATCCTGAGGCCTTGGTCTTGGCCAGAATGGCATAGAGCCATCTCTAGCTGCAGAGAACTGATAACAGGTTACATATAAGGTCTTCCTAGGGATGGTAGCAGGGAACCACAGTGTAAATATGGGCAACCTACATCTTATAAAGTCATCAGAACTTCTCAAACCTGTGGCCAGGAATGGGAGGTGGTAGAAGTATATGCAGTCATCATTTGGGCATGAAGGCACATGGGAAGAAACTGAGTACAGCTAAGACAGCTTAGTGGCAGCAAATGGGGGAAATCAGAAGAAGCAGTGACCTGAAATACAAGGAAAATAGTGGAACAAATTAACAGCTTCAAGTATCAGGGATGGGTGCTTGAGGAGAAGGGAAGTCTGAATGAGGAGGTCAGAGCTAGAATCATAGGGGCTACAGTCAGTTGGCCCAAAGTGTCAGGAATAGTGTACGACAGAAGAATGTCGAAGAAGCTGAAAGGTAAGGTGTACAAAACAGTGGTGTGACCAGTACTACTGTACGGTACAGATACTTGGGCAGTAAAGACAGAGCAGTTGAGGAATCTATAGGTGATGGAGATGAAGTGCCTGTGACTGGTGGTAGAATGCACACTGGAGGACAGATGAAGAAATGAGGACATAAGAGCAGAAGCCAAAGTAGTTCCAATTGCAGAAAAGGTGAAAACAGAACAGATTATGGTGATTCGGGCAGATGTGCAGAAAAGTAGAAGACAATCTGGTGAAGAAGATTTGGGACAGACAGGAAGAAGGCAAGAGGAAATAAAGGTGTCCAGCAAAGAAGGAGATGGATTGCGTGAGAGAAGTCCTATGACAGTCAGGCATGAGTGTCGAACAAGGTAGGAGAGCAGCATTGAATAGAGAGAGAGAGATGGCAAAAATTGACATGACATCCCGACCCCATGTAGAAAATGGGAAAAAGAGGGTTAAAGATGATGAAGGTCACCTATATCATTGTTTATTAATTCAACTATTATACATTTCATAGTCTTATAAATAATACTAGTGAGACTAATAGGCCTATAACTCCCATGGTCAAAGGGACCACCTTTATGCAAGGGCATCACAACTGCCCTTGTGGTGCTCTTTCATGAACTGGACATCACCAGTGAAGAGACTCAGGTTATAGAGTTGATAGGTTCATAGGTTCATACTAGGCTATCTGCCCTAGGGCATTTATAAGCCTAGCCAGAATGTGTTTGGCTTTCGCCACCCATTTTAAATTTATTTTGCTATGCCCTTTTTCGAGGTTAGTATACTGTGCCTCTGTCTAACAGTGACACAGAAGTGATACCCGGGGTAAACCTACGATCTCCCATCCACTCATGGAGGAGTTTTGCTTGATGTGACTTTGTACGTCTAAGCAGATATCCTGGGATATTGTCAGAACCCATGCAAGTAGTGTTTTCATTTTTGGAAAGTGCCATAAGGACTTGGTCCAAATTGATCTTAGGATGGTGGGTGTAGGTGTGAGGGAGAATGAAAGGGACAGAGGAAAGAGTGGGTGGAGTGAAGTTGGGAGAGAATTTATTCACAAGAATATTAGCAATGTTCTTGGGGACAGAGAAAGAGCTACCACTGGAGATAAGTTCAGTGCAGCTTTGTAGGTTATGTCTAAGCTTCCTAATATAGTTTAATGCCTTATGGCCTTATGATTGTCTTTTGAATTAGTTGCAATCCCAAGTTCATAGCTGACCTTACATTTCATCATGGAATGTTTGAGAAATCCACTTAACAGATTTAAACCCCTTTAATAATGGTGAAGTGGAGATCATTTAGTGATGTCCAGGAGTTTTTAGTTTGTTGACATAGTAGTTCCACCAAACAGGGTTAGTTCAAAACTTGTCATTATGCTTATGCCAGGTTGGTACAAATGTCTCAGTGTGACAGCACCCTCATTTACAAGGTTTCCTGGGGAGCTATAGCATTTGTGATTGTCAATAAGTAGTAAATAATTGGTTTTGGGGTAATCTCAGAATGTAGAGGAGTTATTAAGGGCCACAAAGTAAGGTTTTATGGAGAAAATCACAGCAGTATGGACAGATTTGATAAGACTAGGAGTAAAGAGTGGGGTGGTACAATTGGTAGAAATATTTATAAGGACAAGCTCAAAAAGAATAATATGTCGGGAGGGTAAGGGGGCAGTTTGGTCAGCTGTATTAGTATTTAAAAAGTCCAGACTTCTCTGGGGATATTTGTTATTGGTAGCAAATGTTTGCCAGTTTATGTGAGGATAGTTGAAGTCACCTGTAAAAGGGGTATTTAGTTTGACTGTTAACTTTTCTAACTGGTAAAGGTATTCTGCATGCAATAAAGGGGGTTCTATAATTGGCTAGAATGTACTAATTAATTTTGAGTTTAAATAGGACTTCAACCAGTTCAGTATTTGTATCATGAGAAAACTAATGAGAGGCAATGTGGTTACAAATATATACCCAATACCACCAGCCCCCACTCCACCCTAGTGGCTGGTGGATCTGAATGAATTATGGGTATTATACCCTAGAATGAAGGGAGTGCTATCATTACAGTGTAACCTGGTTTCTGTAATTACACAAAAGTTAATGTCTTTGAGGTTAAAGAAGGCCTCAAGTTCAGGGATATTTTCAGCTTGTGGCGTTCAGCATGCTATCTTTATTATCCAGATTTAAATTTGCTATGTTGGGATGTCTGTCCGGTGAACTCTGCCTCTAAAGTTACCAAAGGTGTAGCAAAAGCTTTAGCCTGTATGTGAAAACAAAGGAGTGAAAGATGTAGGTCATCCCTGGCAATGCTGGTAGGTCTGTTGACCATTCCATCCCATGTAGAAGTACACAATGGATCCCCTTGCACCAATTTCCAAGCCAGTTATTAAAGGAATTATTTTATCCTTGAATTTAGTCGTCATTTTTGGTGATGGTAGAACACTGCCCTGTACCAGAACATTGCCCTTTTCAAAGACATGAGCTTAGTAATGAATCTTTGCATCACCTCCAGGGGGGAATGCCTAAGATCATTCACCCCCACATGGGCAGCTACAAGGTTATAAATTTATCTGTGGTGTTGCAGTGACCTGTGGGCCCTTGTAATGTCCCTTATCATTGCACCAGAGAGGAAAGCTAATTGTCTCTCTATCCTTTGCCAAGTGTTGCATCTATATATCTTAAAATGGAGTAACCAAGGACTTAGATATTTCTGGGATGTGATACAGGTTTATGGGTGCTTAAGAGTACAAGCCTGAAGTACAGGTGACTCCCAGTAATAACAAGTGTGGGTGTGGTGTTAATATTTATGCCACATGACAAAGGTAAGCTAATTGGATTTGGATGTCTGGGAGGACTAGGCAGGGGTATATTCTACCACAGCATATGTAGGAGTAATGTTTTAATAATGTGGCAAGGTAGTGTTGTTCTCATTCCATGTACTGGCAGTGGGAGTGATGGAGAAATTAGCCTCCAGTTTAAATAAATAGGTGCATCTCTCACAGGTGGAGCAAGTATGTGTTAGTAAAAGTGTGTTTTGTAGTAAATACAAGGCGTTTGCTGTACTATGTCAGAAAATCAAGTGCTAGTAGGCTGGTTAAGTATGAGGCAAAAGCAGGCTGGGACTTCATGGTAGCACAGGTAGTTTTTATTACAGCCTGTTTTTTTAAGTAGTGTTCTAATACCAGGAGTGGAAGGGGGGTAGTAGCAGCCAACATATGTAATTTTCTTGGGGTGGTGTCAGGGTGTGACTGTGGGTTGTGCAGTCTGTTTCGTAGCAACATCAGACTATATCAAACATGAAGTTAATTTTGGGGAGGTTGTGGTAGTATATGTGGACCTCCAATGGGAGTTGATGGGAGCATGCTGTGAATCTGGACATCTCAGACCCAGACCATGCTGTGCTGTGGTCTTTATGAAACTTGCATCAGAACATCTTGAACCTGGGGAACAGCTGCACATGAGGTCCTCCCTTGGCAGTGTAAGGGAGCCAGAATGAAAATTTGGGCCGGTCAAACTCTGTGATCCCAGTCCTCATGGGGGATGTTGGTTCATCTTAAGCATGGACTCAAATGTGGGGCACTAGCAGTATATGCCATCTCTGCCCTAGGGCTTTAGCAGTGAGCTAGGATGTTAATCTGTCTTTCATAGCTATTACATTTTGGCAACAGTATTGTGCAGTCATCTGAAATGCTGGGCCAATTGTCAGGCAGGGCTGTGGCAGAATTTTTTCCTTCTGGGGTAATGGTGTGGGGCCAGAATGCAAATCTGATAACCCAGACCCTAAGCTCTTGGTCTCAGCAAGAAGAGAGGTAGACTATTTTGAAGTTTCATCCAGGTGTAGGGGACTGCAGCAGCACGTGTCCCCCACAGATGGAGTGGCAGGTATCTAGAATATGAATCTGAGCCTCCCGGACCATATCACCATGGTAAGAGAGATGTCAGACTGTCCTGAACTTAGGATAGTTACAGGCAGAGAAGTAGCATGTATGGTTCTCCTAGGAGCAGTGTTGGGGAGCCTAGCTGTGAATGAAGGCCTATCAGATCATACAGCCAACATCTTAGTCAAACTGTCTGGAACCTATAAAGGTGACAGTATATGCAATATGCAGTACTACTAAGGCTGGTCTGTAGGATACCTAGGTGCAAATCTGTACAATGGAGATTCCATGGATTCCTCACATAAGACGTGGCATGGAGCCGAGGTGCTAGTAAGGGTTGCCTAGATCATACTATCTCAGCAATAGCTGTATTTATGTATTTATTTTATGTTGAATTGTTGATTAGGATAGATCACTGATCCAAAAGGGCTTATATCAGTTGAAGTTAGTTGGCTCTGAGGGAAAATTTCTTATTCCTGTGTTTTAAGGCAGTGATTCTGTGTATTTTTAGTAGGTATTTTCTGAGTTTTTTTTTTGTGAATTCTGGTAAATCGGTTGTATCTCTCTTAGTTTGTGGTATGTTTTTTCACATTCTGTGTCTTAGAATGGAGAAGCTGTGGCCACTGCATTTTTTAACACGGGGGATGTGAAGAGAGACTGCAAGTTAAGACTGTGATCCAAGATTATATATTCTTTCCTTTATCATGAATGTGCAAGCAAGGAAAGGGAAAGAGCTTTGATTTAGTAACTTGCATAGGTGGGAAACAAAAAGCCCTTAGCTGAACCGGGAACCTATTTGTTTTTTGGGGTTTCTTTTGGGAAATGATTGCTGATGCTCACTTGTTGGTGCTGGGAAGATGAAACAACATATCTTGGTGGAGGTTGTTTGAAGTGTGGGTAGTTTCCTTTTTGATGCATCTGACAATCTGAAATTGAGGGATGGGTTCAAGAGTCAGTATTTTAATGTATTCCTCCCAGAGGAGGTGACATGGAGTCAAGATGTAATAACAGAAACATAGACCATCTTGAAGAAGATATCAGGTGTAAGGGCAGCTGTATATGTAGTCTTTGCAGTCGTAGTGGGAGGAACCCAATAGCATAAACCTAAAACACCCAGGATGTTACTGTCTCAGTTAGTGCAGTGTCAGAGCATTTCAAATCTGGGACTAGACACAATATATGGGGCATTATATGCATTCCACCCAGGGAAGGAGGTGAAAGTACTGTATAAATCTAGTCCTCCCAGAACATACAGTCTCGTGATCTCCATGACAATGAAGTTGAATCATTTCAGATCAATGGCTGAACTTTAGGGAACAGCTGTATCTAAAGTCATTCTTGGATCTGCAGCTTGCATCTGTAGCATTGGCCCATCTCATGCCTTGGGTAGCATATGAGGTCCCCTAGGCAACATATGGAGAAAAGCATGAATCATACTTGATAAGAGTAGAATCTGACCATCCGAACCTGCCAGGTTCTGTAGGGTGGCAATATATAAAGTCATCCAAGGAAAGTAGCAGAGAGATGAGGTATGAATCTCTGCCATATAAATAATACAGTTTCAGTAAAAACAACCTCAGACCATTTACAATCTGTGGCCAGGTGAAGAGAGTGTTAATATATGCAGCTCTTCTAAAGGAGGGGTGAGTGGGGATGCTGAGAATCTGGCCTGTAAGAGCATATGGTTTTGTAGTCTAGGCAAGCATGGTATCAGTATCTCAGGCATGTAGACGATACCTGGGACATGGCAAGGTGTTGATTTTGATACAAGGTACAGGGTTTGATTCTCACCTTTGTTCACTGTCTGGTTATTGATTAGACATGTAATAGTCTGCAGACTGATTGCCTAGTATTTACTTATGAACCGTAAGAATATAAATATGCTATGCCAGACCATCTTTAACCTGGTGATGGATAAAGGGGAGCCAATAGCAGCAAATACGAGGAAACTCCAGGCTGGTTGTGAGCTAAGGTATAAGTCTAGCCTCCCACTCCAATGGCATCAGCGAGAGTGAAGTGCAACCATTTAAAGCACAAGCTCTGGTGCTGAAGAATGACTGAGTTCTTCCAAGGGATCCTGCAAGGTGTAGTGTCAAAGAGATAAGGTATAAATGTGAACCTCTCAAACAATATGGTCTTAGTAGGACCAGAGGTGGACCATCCTGAACCTGAGGGCCAGATGCAAAGAGCATTTTTGTATATACTTCTTCCAGGGGTGGGGGCAGGGACTCAGGCTGAGAATCTTGGGTTCCAAGAATGAGTAGTATCAGCCTTGACCAGATTGGTGGTGGAATATCTCAAAGCTGAAACACAACATAGGATGGAGGACAGTAGTATATGTTGTTCTTCTGATGGTGGGGAACCAGAATTTGAAGCTGGGCCATCAGCTGTATAATCGTAGCAAGAGTGGAGTTGGCAGTCTGGAATCTGTGGTTGTGAAGATATAGGGCAACACTGTATGCATTCATACTAAGAGCTGTGTAAGAGAGCTAGGATGCAAATTGGGGCTGCAATAACCTTAATCTCAATCTCAGAAATAGTGGCATTAGAATATATTAAATCTGAGTTCAGCTAGAGGTGGGTGGTATATATATATATATATATATATATATATAAAACAATACTATAAAGAGACAGGCCTAACCACTACCCCAAAGGGGGGGAGGGGGGAAGGGAAGAAAACTCTGTAACAACAGAAAAAAGAGATCCTAAGTGGGGTCTAAAGGGGTTACATGATCTAATAAAACTAATAAAGAAGAATATCTAAATATAACAACAACTCTGAGAGTAAAACAGCAGTAAAAGAATTATACGACCTGGAGCCGGTAAAAAACGCAACCTCGTAGCTGAAGCGGCAAACGAGATCTGGGTATCTGACGCCTAGCATTGTGGGATAAGGGGAGGCCTCGAGCCGTTAAATAGCTCTCGAGCTTTAGTAAAAGGCCGAGTCGGAGCCGAGGATCGGCTCCGAACCCATCCAGCAAGAATAAAGGTGAGATGAAGACAACTTAACATTAAACATTCCCATCAGGATTTTTAGTGAAAAAACAAGGTCTGAGTCTGGTGCTCTCCTGACCATATGGTCTCAGTAAGAGTGGTGTCTTAACTTTACAAACCTAGGCCTGGATACACATGTGAAGTAGAATTTTTTCCTTCTAGTGGTAATGTTGGAAAGCCAAGGTGAACATCTGGACCTTCCAGACCATATTGTCTTGCTCTGTGTAAATGTACAGTCAGGCTATTTCAAAACCTTGGCAGGGATCAAGGACAGAAGTATATATGTTCCTCCTAAGGATGGTGTTGGGGAGCTAAAATTTTAAACTGACTCACCTAGTCCATTTAGTGTCTGAAAGAGTGGGGGTGCACCATCTTAATACTTAGCTAGGATACTGAACTAAGGTCGACAGTTCTCTCAGAAGTGCATCCCACACTCTACAGCCATGGTAACAGTGGCATTGAATCATCTTGAATTCCATGACTAGTAGCAGGGAGTCAGTGTGAATCTGTGCTGCCTAGATCATACAGCCTCAGCAAAACTGGCATTGTACCATCTCAAATCTAGTGCAGAGGGCAGCACTATATCTGCTTTTCCCATGGGTAGGTAAGAGAAGGGCGTGAAACACTGTGTCATAGACCATACAATCACACAGTCTCAGTGACAGCAGCATTAAATTATTGTTTTAAGAGCTGGCAGTATAAGTAGTTTTCCTAGGGTAGTTTTTGGTAGCCAAGATATAAGTTTGGGCATCTAGGTTATGAACTTGGACTTCTTTGTCTATACTGTCTCATGGTCTTGGCAAATGTTTCAGGCTTTCTCAAATTTGGGAATGAATGCTAGGGGAATTGACAGTATGTGTGGTCCTACAGGGGCATGGCATGGAGCCAGGGTGCAAATATTGACACCCCAAACTCAAGACTTTTGGTTTTGGAAAGAGCTGCATAGAACCTTCTCTCTGTCTCTCTCAAGAGTGACACTAGACAGGTAGGGTGTGAAACTGGTCCTCTCCTACTTTACCATCTCAGTGAAAACAGTATTCAACCTTCTCAATCCAATTCCTGATATATGCAAAGAGGAAGTACATTTCTTGCAAGGGAGATGGTGAAGAGTCAGAGTAAAAATCAATGCTGGAGTCTTGGCCTCAATAAGTGTGGAGTCACATTCCCTCAGTACTATGGCTGGAAGTGTGAACAGCAGTATACTTGTTCCTCCTGAGGCTGTGGCACTGGGTTAGCGTGTGAGTCTGGCCCTTCTAGACACTTTGGTCATGGTGAGTAAGGTTACACCATCTCAAATATGATCAGATGCAGGTGACAGCAGTATATGTCATTCTTCAAAGGTGGTAGGGGAGACAGGGTGTAAAGGTGGGCCTTTTTATTTATTTATTTAAGATTTGTTTACCGGGAAAGTCCAACTTGGAATGAATCCAATTTTCAGTAGAGGCCCGGGGATGGGGACACTGCAGACACATATCTTTGTGACATGGGAGGAAACCAGAGTACCTGGAGGAAACCCACACAAATGCAGGGAGGACATACTGACTCCGCACAGAAGGCATCTCAGCCAAGAATCGAACCAGAGAACCTCTTACTGTGAGGCAACAATGCAACCACTGCACCACTGCCTTCTACTCCTAATGGTCTTAGCTGGAGTGGCATATGACTATCATAAATTTAGGGCCAGGCACCAAGGATGTAACAGTATATGAGGCCCTCTGGGGTTGTTTTTTTGAATCACAGTGTGAATCTAGGTCATGCAAACTCTATGAACTTAGTAAGAGCAGCTTGAGACACCTCTGTAGAACTTCATGTGAGAGATCATCTGAGTTGTCTGGGTTAAAAGAAGCTTCAGCAGGTGGTGGAGAAGTCTAGGTCCCCCTCTATAGAAGGGCGCAAGTAGTCATGTAATATGTTACTGGGAGTCAGCCTCCAGGAAAAAGGATGGTGGTTTGGCCATCAGCCCATCCCTGTCTGGATAAGAAGTACCTTCCCTGGACCTCCTGCCACAAGGAAATACCAGTCTTTGTCTTCATGTCCACATGACTGACCGAATGGCTCCTCTTCCTCCACCCAATTGACCCATTTGTTCCTCCATCAGAGTGAGAATCTTCTGGCCCATTTGTTCCCTAGATGAGGTTAGAGTCAGATGCTAGGGAGTGGGCCAGTCTGCAGATCTGTGGACTCTCCTATTCTCATCCCTCGGCAGCCTACACGCTCTGCTATAGTTGTCTCAAGAGGTATATGCATATTTCTGCACATGTACAACCTACAGACCAAGAGGTGCCCCACTTGCAGCACATGCACACAAGGCTCTTCATGCTACTGATGATATATAGGCACTCCAGCAGATGTCGGCAATGCAGAGAGCCAAGTTGCTTTCCTTCTTCAAGGACCGACAAACTTACATCAGCCACTAACTCTCCTAACCATTCCAGCAGTGTCCACGCCCCTAGCTGAATATGAATAATCTGGGATGCAATCAGAGCTTTATCCCTCTGAAACACAGAGCTATATCCATGCATTATGATTACATATACATTTTCTTTCTTTTTAACAATTATTATTCACTGAAACGTACATAAATTGCTCAATTTTTACCTTTGCTTATACTTTAGTCCTCCTCCTGAACTTTATTCTGCGTGTATTTTTCTCATCAATTCCATTTATTTCTATGTAATTTGCTTCTTCCCTTTTCTAAAAGTTTGCATCTTTTATCTCCTTTAAAATATTCAATAATAGTTCTTTAGATTTTGATGTCTATTTCGTTTTAATTGCTTTTTGGCAGCCAATAACATTAAATTTAGAAAGGCCGCACAATGTATAGGTAATTCAGATTCTGTGTCCTATCTAAAATCTTTCCTTCCATACCTCTCAACTGTCCAGATTTTTGAAGAATGTCCAGATGTTTGGATTGTTCCTCATAAAATCTGTGGTGTTCTGGTAAATCAGTGAGGATTGACTTCACTAAATAATATTATACACTTCAGACTTTATATCCTTCAGAAAATACATGCTAATGCAAATCCTGTTACTCTAGCAACTTTTAAGTTTATAAGAACAATATTTTAAATCTGTCCCTATTTTTGGGCCTTTATACTCCAATTATTTTAGGCTTTGAACATATTTCTTGTGCTAAGAGGTATGGTTATGGCCATCTGATCCCCCAACATTTGTGACAAAGTATCCTACAGAAAATTTCTAAAAGTCTGCCAAATCTTTACACTCCCAAAAGCATGTTCCCAGTTACCTCTCTCTTTTCTGTCACACCTTCAGCATTTCCTTTCTATCTGAGGAAAAATTCTCCGAAATCTGCTTGGGGTATAAAATACCTATGAGAACATTTCCAAGTGAAAATCCAAAACCTTAAGGACTTTGTTGCATACTTGAAGCCATACAGATGTCCTCCCATTTTGCCTTTGTAAATTGCCTTTCCAGCATATCTTCCCAATCTTTTCTGACTTACTTTGATTGATGCTTATACATATGCAATATTTTATATGCCCTGCTAATTATCCCTTTGTAAACAGAAGCTTCTATTCTATACTCACCTAAAACTCTCCTGGGGCTGATCTGTCACTTAGCATTTCCCTATCACTTTCTCTTTGTCTCTACTCTGATATCAATCCCTGATTGAGAAGGTAGTCTCTTACCTGTACTCCAAACTTCTGCTTAACCTTATCTCCTTCTATTACCTTTCCCATCTCTAGTTATTTGCTCCCAAAACCTTGCCTCCTTTAACAAATATTCCAGTAAATTCCCGCCTCCTCTTGCCTATTCTCTGTACTCTTACTTGCAGTCATTCCTACTTGCAAAATCTACTTTCTCCAGCCCTATGTTGACTTAATTCTTAACAAATGCTTTATAGACAGAATACACATTGTGAGTTCCAGCAGACACAATGGTTTGGATTCTCTGTGAACCTGTGAGAGTTTTGGATTACATAGGAGAATCCAGAGAGGCTGGTTCCCTCATGGACACAGAGATCAGGATGAAAATGAATTTGTGATCTCTTGGTTGAAGACAGTTTCATGTGGGTGGCCAGAAATGGACATTATTTGTCTTGGTGATCTTAAGAAGATGTGTGACATATTTCTGTGTGGCATCCTTGAGAAGAATGGAGTGTGGTAGGGTTGTCAGCCTATTCCTGCCCAATACTTGAGCCATCTCCTCAGGGCTTCCCTGCCACAATGACGTACCTATACCTTAACGTTCAGTGGGAAATTTGGCAGGGGTAATATGTGAACCTCTGAGAAGCCGCGGTGGTGCAGCGGTAGTGTTGTTGCCTCACAGCAAGATGTTCTCCCGTTTGATTCTCGGCTGGAGCACCTTCTGTGTGGAGTCTGCATGTCCTCCTCACGGTCGAGTGGCATTCGAAAAACATGCGTAGAATGGGTGTGCCTTCCCTGAAGGTTGGGCATCGAGCTGGCACCTCGGCACCCCTAAAAAATCTACTGCCAATCATTAGCGGACCAGAGTTCCGCTGTGGCGACCCCTAACCGGGAAAAGCCGAAAGAAGAACAACAAAGTATGAGAACCTCTGAGAGTTGCAGGTTATATAGAAAATGCCAGGGGTGAGCCTGGTCCTGAGAGTGCCATAGACTAGGTAACCTCTGCGGAAATTCATATAAGCATGATCTGCACATCTCTGCATCCAATGAAGCTCTTAGAAGTTGGCCAGAAATGGAGGTTCTGTCAGTGGGATGCATCAACAGTATGTTTGATGCTTAACTGAGAGGCAAACTCCACAAATATGGAGAGCAAAGTGTGACCTCCCTTGCTTGGTTCAGAAGACACCTCATTTGTGCCTCCTCCTCATCTCTCTCTCCCAGGGAGATCCTAAGGGAAGGTTGTGGCAGTGTACCATCATTTCTGTGGGGCTTGCTTATTCTGAAGGTGAGTATCAATGACAGGGTTTCATTAGCATGGCAGTAGTAATCCTCTAATCAGGGGGACTGAAAATTATCTAGCTACCATATATAAGCAATTTGGGGCTACAAAAATCTACACAGGTATGAAACCTATGGCTCCTAGTTCTAGGCTGAAGGGAATTCTAGGAAGTCATCCAGAAGAAATTCAGTTCATCAGGGTGGGGGAGGGGGCTAATAATCTCATTATTAGAAGACAGCCTGCAGGAGGATGGAGGGTAGGGGTGACCATTGGCCTGTCCCTACCCAGTTCAGAGGGCACCCCATGAATATACATACCTTCTGTCACCACAGAGGTGCCAAGGGTGGGATGGGGCAGTATAGAGTTGCCCCACTGTTGGTCTTGGATGATATATCAAAGGCTGCATGGTATGGACAGCAGGAACTCAAACGAGATGTGAGTGACAGTTATCTGATTGCTGAACCTATGAACTCACAAAACCACTGAGTCTGAAGAAGCAAAATCAGTGCTGTACAAGTCACCACAAGGGCATTTATATGGCTTCTAGGTCAAAGAAAGTTCTATGAGTTTATCTAAAATCTGATATTTAATCCATGAAAATGAATGAGGCCAAACATGACATTGTAGAAAGGCAGCCTTAGGGGAATGTTTAGTTTGTCCATGTGTAGTGGCATATTATTAAAAGTACGGACATTCATGAAGAGGGTACTGTAGGCTTCTGTAGTAATGTATGAGCTCATGGCAGCCATCAGTGGTTAAAGCCTAAAATAAATGCTCTCACTGCTGGCAAATGAAACAGTGGCATACATCTCCTCCATGACTATTTGTATGATAGCCCCACCTGTTTGGCTAATACCCATTTGCTTATTTTATTTTATTTACACTTTGTGTCAGGGACTCCCCAATACCAGCAGAATGAATGAGCTCAAGCCTAAAAAGAGTGTGTCTAATGGTAGGCAGGCACAAAAGTAAAAAGTACCTAAAAGCATTTAATGGAAAGCAGCCTCCAGGATAACAGACAATGTCTGGAATCATCTGATTGCCCTTACCATAGCAGGAGGTGGCCTGTGGCCCCTATCCCCTCACCACTCTCCCCTGGGGAGGTCCTGAGGGTGGGCTGGAAGCAGGGTACTAGGATCTCTTTCCAGGTCAAAATACTGTCAGGCCCAAAGTGGATCTCAGGGCCACAGTGGTAACACTCCTCAGACTGTGAAGGCTGAGATTTACTGCAGTATCTCTGTTTGTCCTCGAGGGGTAATGCTGGGCTTTTGGAAGCACAGCTGAGGGATGACTTGCTTATCTAGTGATGAAATAAGGTCCACTTGATAGCCTGATTGTAGTGAGTCATTCCTCAGAAGGGCTTAAGGAAACCCATGATCTCACAGGATTAGACAGTCTCTAGCAGACATAGGGAGTTGAATGAATTCTAAATTTTGCAAAGACTGACATGTCTATGCAAGCTGGTGGAGTGTATGTTGGTTATTTTTTGCATAGTGTTTGAGGTTTTTCCATTGGACCTCATCCCTTTCTTTCCTCTGGTTTCTTGCCCTCATGTGCATACCTGCAGCAACCCAAGTAAGAAACTATTTGTCTGGGACAAAAATGAATTTCATGTGGTTGGTTAGTATTCCTGAAGGAAAGACTTAAGGGCACACACAATCCAGTAAGTTTAGGTAACCACAGAATATAAGAGAAGATAGGTGTTTTTGAAGACTATGCAAAGACAAAGTCCCATTACATAAGCTGGCAAGATTGCCCATTGTTGGTCTTTGCATGGGTTTTGGTTACTTCTTCTGGACTTCATCCCACTGCCAGCCTTAATGTCCCGTGTTTATGGAAATTCATATGAAATATGATCTCTGTGTCTCATGTTTAAATGATTTCCATGAAGCAAACATAAAGTAGTGGGATCATCTCCCTGATGACTAGAGGGCATTCCTGGTGATTTACCACATCTAGGCAGCCTCCAGGAAGTGTGAAAATCAGGTATTTTGATGCAGGAGTTGTATGCCCACATATATAGATGGTCTCCAAGCTTTGTTGTGGGATGGCCCTTCTGGTGTCGATCTGTCTTAAACTGGAATTCTTTGTGCATGAAACAAATTATGGTTGCAGTGCAGTGAACTTGAGATTGCAAAACTTAGTCTGGACTCTGAGTGTTATGGAATAAATGATTGTACTTTATCGTGTCCAACAGCCATGCCTACTGTGGCTGTCCCTTTGCAGCAGGCAGAATGTTCGGTACTTCTACATTCCATAACATGTACCTACAGTATTACTGCTATGCTACCCTCTGCAGTACCAGGCTAGGCATTGACAAGCATCCAGCATGTCTTACCTCAATGGATTCCACTTCTGGTATGGATGTCTGGACCCCCTGTTCTCTCCTTTTTCCTTACTCCTTTTCTGTGATACTGTTTTTTTATCCTGCCTTCGTTGTGCATGCTCATTGCAATTATGTCTATGGAATTCCAGATAAAAGATGATCGGCTGTTTTGGGCTCAGGTAAATTCTCGGAGATTGTTCTGAGGGTGTGCATTCATAGCCCTTAAAGGGCATGTACAGTCCAACAGAATTAGGCAGCCTCCAGGAATTTTGGTAGGGTGAGTGGTTTCATGGATCATACAGAGTCATTGTATAAGATGGTAGTGGTCTTGCCTGCCATTTTTTTTTAATCTGGGTTGAAGTGTTTCCATTGAGTCTTCTCCTTTCCCTATCCTTGATGTCCTACTTGATATCCATGTTTACAGAATCTTGGGTGAGGGACAATCTGCCTCTCTGAGGATGAATTGAATTCTCTGTAGTTATCCTAAGGTAGTGGGCTTATCCCCTTAAAAGGCTTAAGAGCATATGCAATACATACAGTTGTGGAGCCTCCAGAAAATACCAGATATTTTTGTGACAGAGTTGTACTCGCAGAGCTCTATATGATTTCTGGATATGCTGCAGAACTCTGTCATATCCTATGATTAATCTGATAGTCTTTTTATAGTGTGGGGTTCATGAAGTCTCCTTACACTGGTTTCTTCCCCACTCATCCAGTGCTCAATGTAGATGAAGGTTCATACTGCTTGAGGGCTCTCATAATGTGGCTTGTATAGTCATTCTACACTGGGTGGCTTCTTACACATGGACGTATGTGGTTGGGATTGCTGTAAACCTATTACCCATGGACCTCAAGGAAAGACTGAGGAATCATGCTGGACACTAAGGATTCCCTCAGACAAAAGATTGTTCCACATCATGGGGAGTAGCTTGGCCTATTCTGGCTGTCTTTGCACAAAAGGTTTGTTTTCAATAGCTATGTTCTGTAAGGTGCATCAGTAGGATCATCTCTTTTATCCCTCTGTGGCACCAAGTTGAATACTAAATGACACTAAGGTGTCCTTCCTCTGAAGCCTCCTCTTCTGATATGGAGGTCTTAGCCTTGGTCTCTCCTTCTGCCCCTCCTGATGTACTACTGTTTGGTTGATCCTCTAAACAGAAAATGCTTGATTTAGTAGTTAACTTGTGGAAGTCCAGGTGCTAGCAAATAGTACAGTGAAACTGCAAATCATTACATGGAAAACATTGGTAATTATAATGATAATACACGCTAATGAGTGATGACCTCTGGGGTTGTGTGCATATATGACGAATGAATGAATAAAACATTAGGACTGTTATTGGTCTGGAAGCGTTGTTCAGTCTAGCTAAACTTATGAAAAATCACATACCCTAATGATAACAAAGGAACAGTTACATCATATAGAATGCATCTAGCTATAAGAGGTAATATGACCTGGTGGATGCATTGCTCATTGGCACTTTGAGCACACCTTGCAATTTATAGTTACTGCAATGGAGCTGCACCTATCAAAAGGTCATAGTGACTCCAGTCACCTTTGGAATGTGTTTAAAAAAAGATTATTTGTACACAAACATTTGTACATGCATGTACACGCGCACACACACACACACACACACACACACACACACACACACACACACACACACACACACACACACACACACACACGCACACACATACCATATTCTGCTGTAGGGGTTATTGCTAACTCTGTAGTACCAACACCCCCTTTCTTGTCTTTGTAATAATGTTGCCATTAGCTAAAGTCTCAAAGTATATAGTTATTGTCCACAATTAAAATAAACCAGCTTTTAAATATTTGTATGGTAGCAGTACTCACTCTTTAAATGATAAATGTCAACAGTTTAAACACACAATTTCAATGCGCATATCTTAAGCTAATAAAAAGTAAACTACTGTTGGTTTGAATTAGTTCCAGGCCATTTCAACAACAAAGCTAATTGTGTGAATAATTTTCATTTCTTTATCTGTTTTAAGTTAATTTCAACAGTCTGTATCTGTTTAGTGGTAGACAGCTGCACTGTCTTTTACCATTTAAGTGCTCTAGCTATTGGAATTAAACCCTGGTTTCTTTCTTGTGAGAGGAGGGAGAGACAGAGAGAGGGGGGCTAGTTCACGGGCTGTGATTGCTTTAATACAATTCCAGGCCATTCACTAACAGAGTAAATTTTTTGAAGAACAGTTTAGCTTTGTGCAAGGTAGATCCCGTCCACTGAATCTGGTAAAATTCTTTGAAAGTGTTATAGAGGCTGTAGACAGATATTGTGTATCTTTTTTTCTTTTTTTTGACAAAGACAGTGTTTATTCTGTTCATATATACTGTACTCTAAAAATTCAGCATACCTCTTAAATGGTGCACCTGTTTATTTTGCATTAATCTGCTTGTAACATCTATTTGTAGTTTTAATTATTATACACTCTAATATACAACTTCTTTGAGCAGCCAATGCTTGCAGAGAATTACCTTTTCAATAACTGTACGTCAGTTACAATGTCCTCCATGTTTACAACACGTGTTTTCCCACCTTACTGAACTAGAATAGTCCAGTCTTCAGAGTTTGCTGATCTCTGGGCTTTGTCTTGGTTCCTGTGCTATTCCATATCCTTATTTGGATAAAAGGAAGCGTCTTTGTTCACCAGTGGGAGTGGGGAGCACTGAGCAGCCTATTTGTCCCTAGAGGAGTGGTTCCAGCCAGAAACTTGTAGTCTATTGGCCATTTTGGGTCAATTCCTAGCTCTTTTCAGCCCCCTGTAATAAAGCCGCTTTAGCTTGTATTTAACTCAGCACCGCTCCTCGTGGTGTCCTGCAGAGTTCTACAAGCAGCAGAGAGCAAAAGAGTGACTTTTTCCTGATTTAAGTATTTTTTGCTGGCTTTTTGATTATTTACTGTTTAGCGACTGCATTTTCGCCTGTTTATACAGCTCTGCATTCTATTTAAACTGTTTTGTGTTGATTAACTGTTTTGCACTTTTAAAAAGTTATTTGTTGCTTAATTTTACCTGTAGGCTAACACACTCAAGTGCTCTAGCCGTTTAAAAGCATTTATAGCATTTACTGTCTGTTTTTCCTCCGCTTTCTGCAAAAACAAAAAAAAAAATCTTGTTTTCCCGCCTTACTGAACTAGAATAGTTCAGTCTTCAGAGTTTGCTGATCTCTGGGCTTTGTCTTGGTTCCTGTGCTATTCCATATCCTTATTTGGATAAAAGGAAGCTTCTTTGTTCACCAGTGGGAGTGGGGAGCACTGAGCAGCCTATTTGTCCCTAGAGCAGTGGTTCCAGCCAGAAACTTGTAGTCTATTGGCCATTTTGGGTGAATTCCTAGCTCTTTTCAACCCTCTGCTATAAAGCCCGCTTTAGCGAGCTTTTGCATGGAGTTGCCCATAGAGCACCATTGGGCAGCGCCGGTTAACAAGGTTAAACTATTTATGGCTCCGTAAAGTCTGCTCTTCAATTTTTCCCTTAGAACTTCTCTACTTGCAATCTAAACAGTCTATCCTCTATCTCAAAAGCTCAGCTCTTGCTCCTAAAGCATTTGTATATAGGTAAAGTACTTATATACTAAACAAAGTACTACATTAGCCTAGAATCCCCTTGAGTACCCATTTCCCTATAGGTCCCTTCTGACTAAGTTACACAGCAAACTTTTTCTAGCATGTCGAAGGGTCAGTTGCTAGCGTCCTCTCCTGTTCAGCTGGTGAATCTGGGCATCTTAAGGCAATGTTACAATTGCCTCATGTACACAGACAACCCACTCCTTCTCCCACAAAACACAAATACATGTGAGAGATGCAACTGTATAGCCAAACTGGAGGCTGAGCTCTCTCAACTCAGGACTGGCAAGACCAGACAGGAGGAGAAGGAAACCACGCACACCACAAACCCAGTTTCACATAGAACTATCACAACTGCAAAACAAACACATAAACACACAAAGACATACTCGGAGGCACTGATCAAAAATCTACCAAAACTACAGAGGCCTCCAAAGCAGACACCCAAGCAACTGCTACCTCAAGACATAAGACATGCAACACATAGTTCTCAAAGTCAGTGTGCTAAACAGTCACAGCCCTTAAGGCCAAACACAATGCCAGACACACTTGTTATAGGTGACTCCATAGTCAGACACACTGACATCCCACTCACCAGACTGAACAAGGAAAAGATCACAGTAAGCTGCCTGTCAGGCGCTAGAATCCGCCACATAAGACATGCACTCAGGTCACTCCACAGCAAGTACAAGTATGACTCAGTCATTGTCCATGCCGGTGTGAACGACCTGAGACGTACCTCCCTGGACTACATGAAAAGAGACATAGAGGAGCTCTCAGATTATGTAGCCCAGGCCGGTATGACCCTGACCCTGAGCAGTATCCTACCCTCACCAAGAATGATGCCACAATACAGAGACAAAATGATCAGCTTTAATAATTGGCTTAATTACTGGTGTCATTCTAAGGGGATCCAATGTCTGTCTGCCTGGGATGACATGCTTGACAAGCCACGCTGCTTCACAAGGGATGGCTTGCACCTGTCACCCCTGAGCTTCCGGATATTGGCAAAGGCTCTTGCCACCCCCATAGTGCCTTTTTTAGGCAAGGCTCAAATGATAAACCTACCGCCCTAGAAAACAATAATGGAGAAAAACTAAGGGTAATACTGCTCAATGCCAGAAGTCTAAACCTCAAGACGCACGCCCTCGAAGCCCTCCTCAGTATGGAGAACATTGATGTTTGTGCTGTGACTGAAACCTGGTTCAAGGCTCCAGAGAGCACCCCAGCACTATCAGGTTATACCTCATATCATGCGTTCCGGCCCCAAAATCCGGACCGAACCACTAAAGGAGGGGGAGTATCCATATTCATAAAGGATACCCACACCTCCAGGTTAGTGGCAACGCATGAAGCATCGGAGACCATCCAGGTGCAATTAACCATAGGTAAAACTGCCCTACAGTTTGTAGCATGCTACAGACCACCCTCTCAACCTCAGGAAACCCACACAGCCTTCCTGAAGACACTGGAGAGTATGAATGTCTCTCCAAACACCATCATATTGGGTGACTTCAACTACCCAAACATAGACTGGGAACATTACTCAAGCCCCAACACCCTAGCCCAAAGGTTCCTGGAGTTCATAAACTCAAATGCTATGGAACAACTAGTCACCATTCCCACAAGAGGAGAAAATATACTAGACCTGATCATCACAAACATGGGGACAAAATGCTCCACACCGGAAGTATATCCCTCATTGGTGAGATCAGACCATAAATTGATCTCACTGGAGATCCACATCCCGCCCCCAACCCCAGCAAAAAAGACCGCAGTGAAGAACTTCTCAAAAGCAAACTTCACACTTCTTAAGACTGGAGTGGTATTCTTCAAGGCCCCGAGCCAGTGGAAACCACAACCCACGCTGCTGAAACCCTTACAAATGCCTTCTATGAGCACCTCCAGGAATGTATGGATCAAGCAATCCCTAATAAAATCAAGACCCTTTCCACCAAAGGCAGGCGCCCAGTCTGGTGGACCCCAGCCATAAACAACCTCTACAACAAGAGGAGAAAGCTACTACATGACAGATCAAAATCCCTAAAAGGGAAGGCATCTCTGATCAATACTAGCAAAAAACTACGATCACTCATAAAATCATCCAAGGCCAACTTTGAGAGAAAAATCGCTAATGACACAAAAGACAATCATAAGGCCTTCTTTAGCTATGTTAGAAACCTGGGTGGAAACTCCCAGATATGCTCAGAATTAGTCCAAAATGATACAAAAATCACTGAACCCACAGACATTGCCAACATACTGGCAGACAGGTTCAGTGCAAATTTCTCCTCCCCAAAAGGAGAAATATCTATCCCACCAGAGTCTAGCCTCCCAAACATCTCAGATGCCCAGGTGAGAGCTGCTCTCTCTAAAGCAAAAAACATAGCATCAATGGGACTGGACGGTGTCCCCGGCTGTGTGCTACATGAACTCAATGAGGAACTAAACCCACACATAAGGCTGCTGTTTAATCTTAGCCTTACTACAGGATACGTACCCAAAGAATGGCGTATGGCAACTGTGGTCCCACTCCACAAAGGCGGTGCTTCTACGGACCCTGGAAATTACTGCTCCATAAGCTTGACGAGCCTTGTCTGCAAAGCTATGGAGAGGATCATAATGGAACTCATAAATAAAGACATTGGGGACCTACAGACACTGGATCCTACCCAATTTGGCTTTGTCAAGGGCAGATCCTGCCTCTTGAACTTGGTCGACTTTTTCGAAACAGTCACTAAGGCCATTGATGAGGGTAAGGCAGTTCACACAGCCTACCTTGACCTAGCAAAAGTGTTCACAATACCCCACTCGGGCATCATAGAAAAGCTCACCAGCTTAGATGTAAGCCCATATGTCTCAAGATGGGTTGCAAACTGGCTCAAGGACAGAACCCACAGGGTTAGAGTTGCTGGTGCCATGTCAGACTCTAAGCCGGTCACGAGCGGTGTCCCACAGGGCTCAGTCCTGGGCCCCCTCTTGTTCGGCATTTATTTTTCTGAAGTGCAGGCAAACATAGGGATTGTGGCTGACAAAATTTGCAGATGACTGCAAACTGGGCACCATAATTGACACTCCATCAGACACAGACATCCTCCAGAGAGGTCTCATAGAAATGGATAACTGGTGCCAGAGCCATGGCCTTAAGCTAAATGCCAAAAAATGTATAGTCATACCCTTTGGGAAAAACAAGGTAATCCATTAAACACGGAAGAAGTTATCAGGGACCTGGGGACCCAAGTTGACAGTAACCTCTCTTTTGACACTCACATTGCCAAAGTGGTTAGGAAGACCTTCTACATTGCCCACCTGATCATGAAGGGATTCACATCCAGATCAGGAGAGGTCATTGTACCCCTGTACTCTTCACTTATCAGACCAATGATTGAGTACAATGCCCCATTCGGAATGTACCTTACCAACACCTGCAGCAGTTGGAAAGACCCAAAAAGTTCCTCACCAAAAGGATAAAGGGGCTCAAACATATGTCATACACTGCCCGACTGAAGAAACTCCAGCTCTATTCAGTCGCATACCGTCTGCTCAGAGGTGATCTGTGCCTGACATACAAGGCCATGTCCAACCCGGAATTAATGGACATGCTCCACCTCAAAAAATCCAAATCCACCAGAGCCACGAGAGCAAGAGACTTAAACCTCAACACGGATATAAATAGGACGTGCTGGAGGGACAGATTCATCATCCAGAGACTCCCTACACTATGGAACAGAATCCCAGTCCATGTGAGGCAGAGCCCCTCACTGACTCTGTTCAAGAGAAATCTTGACGAGTGGATGGGAGATCGTAGGTTTACCCCGGGAATCATCTCTGTGTCACTGCTGGACAGAGGCACAGCAAACTAATGAGTATAGTATTCTCATCCTACGGGGTGGTGAAAGCCACACAGACTCTGGCTAGGCTTATAAATGCCCTAGGGCAGATAGCCCAGTATGAACCTATGAACAAGTTTATATTAAATATACACAAAATACTCTTTTCACTCTCAATTTCTGTATATCCAATTTACATAACATGATTAACTAATTACAGTAATAAAAATTCACCTTTTTCCCCTCTTGTTGCACTAGTGTTGGGGGTCCTCTACCCACACTGTACTCCTTCTGTACCCAGCCATCTTTCCTATCTTTCATTGAATCTACACACTTTTTTTTTCCTTTTGCCTCTTTATTCTCCTCCTCCATCAGTTTTTTCATACCCATTTCTATCTCTTTGTCAGTAGGGAGTCCTTCCTCCATGTTGTACTGTTTGCTTTCTTTCCCATTGTCATAATTAATCCCAACATTTATTTTTTATCTAGTATCCCCCTAATGAATCCCAGCAGAAACGGCTTTTATAAGACATTCTCCTCAAAACCCTTCTCTTTCAGTAGCTGCTCTAACTCTACTTTGAATTGTCCTAGCCCTTCTCATTCCCAAAAAGTGTGACTCCAAGTGCCTCTCTCCTTCATGTACCATCTGCTGTTGGTAACATTTTTCAAACACCTTTATTAAATTATCACTTAAGACAGGCAAGCATACACTAACATAAAAGAAAATTAACACAAACACAAAGGAGCTTCCAGCACCAAGAAACTAAGAACCAAAATGAAATGTACCAATGCCACAAGCCACATCCAAACTACCAATAATTCCATAAGGTGGTGAAATACATAAATAACACTTTAATCCCAGAAATCAGGACTTTTGACTTGTCCAATGAAGTCCTGATTTTTTGAAAGAAAGTGTTCAACTCTACATTTTTTTAACTTATTTTATCAGCTTGTGGAATTTTTGAGAGTTAGGTTGTGTGGCTTATGGCGATGGCACATTTCATGTTGGTTCTTAAAAAAGAAAAGCCATTTTAACATTGTTTTCTTTTACATACATTTATACATCACATATCTTTTCTTTCTTTATAAATATCAGTCCAACATTACTTAATTTGCTCAGGTCCTGCCTTCCCTTAAACCTCAACCCTTCTCCTAGACATTATTTTGCATGTAATGTTCCACAAAATTACCATTTATTTCTCTGTAATTTATGCCATCCCTTTGCTTAAGATCCAACTTCCAGTTCTTTTATAGCTTTTATGATATTCAGTACTTCAAATATAGTTGTTTGAGACTTAAATTTACGTTTTCTAGTAATTGCTTTTTTGGCAGCCAGCAGAATTAAATTTAAAAAGGCCTTACTATGGTCTAGGCAATTCAGATCCTGTGTTCCAGTTCAAAAGAATCATTTTCTTAGTTACAGCCATTTCCACACCCAGTATTTCTGACAGAGTACTCTGTAAGGAAATTTTAAAATCTGCCAACTCATCACACTCCCAAAATATATGCTATGAGTTGCATCTTCCTTCCCAATCACACCTCCAACATTTGCTTTCTATATGAGGAAAAATTCTTTGATGGCTGCTTGGGATATAAAAATGCCTATGCAAACACTTCCTGGCAAAATTCCTAAACTTTCTGTACTTTGTTGCATTTTTGGGAGCCATACATATGGTATCACATTCTTCCCTTGAAAATTGCTTCTCCAGTCTCTCTTCCCAAACTTCTCTAACTTCCTGTGATTGATTCTTATAGTTACAGTGCAGTATTTTATATGCACTAGTAATTCTCCCTTTTTTAACAGCAGCGTTAGTAAAAGGTTCAGCTAAAAATTCTAACTAATGAGGTCTTTCACTTAGGATTCCCCTATCCCTTTCTCTTTGCCTATACTCTGATATCAGTCCCTGGTAGGGAAGGCAGTCTCTAGCCTGCAGTCCAAACATCTTCTTGGCCTCATCCCAGTCTGTTACCTTTCCCTCTCTAGTTATTTGCTCCCCATACCTTGGTTAGGTTGCCAGTTTTCTCCAGTAAATTCCCACCCCCCACTCCCTATTTTCTGTACTCTTATTTGCAGTAATCTCTATTGGCAAAAACTCCTTTTTCTATTCTCATGTTGGCTTAGTTCTTAGTGTACTGTCTGCTATTTTATTAATATAATATTGTTTCTCAATTTTAATTTCTCCAAGTCTTTTGGGTTTCTAATACCATGACGGGAGTGGACCCCACTCCTAAGTCTAAGTATGATTAAAGTTCATGAAATTAGTAGTTTCAATCTTTGATGTCAGCCAGTAGTGCTCTTCGGAGCACCTACAAAGTGCCCAGTAATGACTCCTTCTGCAGTTCATATGGAGTTACATGTATTGGTAACATCTAAATACGATTGTAAAGTCTTTTTTATAAAAAAAAAAAGGAATCTCCGTGATATCCCAGAAGTCTCAAAACAACCCACTAAACTAGTGTAGTGGGTCCAGAAACAAAGCAGTGTAAGAAACTTCTCTGTGTGGAAGATTTTCAGTTCATATAGCTTTCTAGTTAATCACAGTATATTAATCAGATCAGACAATAGTAGTAGAAGTAGCGAACTTAAACTCGTCTTAAGTCAAAACAAAACAAAACAAAAAATAATAATAAAAAATATATAATTGTACAGCATTACTAAGTATTCAAAAGTAATCCAAGCAAGGCAGGCAGTCTGTTTCCAGTCAAAAATCCTTTATTAAGTACACAGACAAGCGATCCAAGTAAAACAAAAATAGAGTAATAATTTCCAGGACAGGGAAGAATGGGCCCAGAAAATATGAATTCAGAGACTTTTTCTAAACTTGAAAAGCAACTGAAACATATGCAGGGTCTCTACTGGGAACAAATTTATTTACAACAAAGCATAGATAAGAAGAGACTACCCTGGGGACTTAGATTGAACAAAAGACCAATGTGGAAAAGTACGGATGATTCACTTCCTAAGGAATGAGAAGATATTTTAGAGGATGCCAGCTACAAACTTATTCATCTGCTAGTGAGGAACAACCTTGACCTTAGTATGCTGCGGTGGTGCAGCGATAGCGTTGTTGCCTCACAGCAAGAGGTTCTCCCATTCAATTCTCGGCTGGAGTGCGGGGAGTGCCTTCTGTGTGGAGTCTGCATGGCCTCCCCATGGTTGAGTGGCATTCGAAAGGCATGCGTAAATGGGCATGCCTTCATTGAAGGTTGGACGTCGAGCTGGCACCTCGGCGTTTGTGAAAATCTACTGCCAATCATTAGCGGACCGGAGTTCCGCTGTGGCGACCCCTAACCGTGAAAAGCCAAAAGACAAACAACAAGTAAGGAACAACCTTAGTGTGCAGGAAGCTACAAAGGCTGACATCACATCTTTAAAAACAACATTGGAAAATGAGAACCACAACTACCTAGATGCTAAATTTGAGCTGCTTAAAGAAAGAGTGAAAGGATATGAGCAGTCCATTAAAGAAAGAAAGAAAGATTAATAAAATGAAATGAGATCAGCTGGACAAAGATGATCCTGTAAGACTTACTTTGAGGTACAATAATAATAACAACAACAACAGGAGAACCAAAAACAGACAAGGTTTTAGTTATTACAGGGGATATAAGTGAAAGTATAACCGTGCCAGCAGACCTCAACGTGATTTTCCCAGGGGAGATCCTCGCACAAAACCAGACAGAGGCACAATACAGGACCACCAGGAGACTGCCCCCTCCCCAACATCTCATTCCCCACAATCCCAATCCCCTCTGGCTATCAACACTCTGCAGAAGCCTTTGACATCACAGAAGGATCAGGACAGAAACATAAGCCACAGCGGCAACCAGAACCAACAGAGAGTTCTACAGGATGAATTACAGGACTACCAGGACAACCGGGACCACAGACAATCCAGCTACCAGGAGCAGCAGCACCTTCACAGAGACCAGTTTCTTCAGGAAGACAAATATCGACAGCACAGACATCAACCACCACACCAATACCAAACCCAGCACCAGTACCAGAACAAGAACGACGACCACCACCAGAGCTTGTCCCTCTTACCAGGTTCCCCCATACCACAGCCACAGTCAGGAATACTACTACTACAACCCACCGAGATTCCAGAAAGCAGAGGAGGAATTCCAGAGGTCTCATACTCTATCCACGAACTCCCAGGGAGACAGGAGAACCAAACAGTGGACAGGGGTGAGGGAAATACAATACCTGAGCAATCCCGACTGGAACACCGACTACAACCCAGGTCCCAGGCTCAGATGGAGGAACCAGCCACAGTAACAGGTACAATAACAACAATAACAGCTGCCACAATAACAGGTGCTCCACTTATCTGGAACCACTCTGTTAAAGCACTGACTGAAGAGGAAAAAAGTGTGTTGTCCAAACAACTTACTTTTGTACCAAGTTGCAGGAGTGAGGTTGCTCAAGTACTGATAGACCTTAAAATGTTTGTGAGGAAGCTCAACTTATAGGTACAGTTTCATGGAAAAAGTAATGACATTGAAAATAAGCCTATTGATGAAACTATAAAAAGGCCTAGCAGCTATTGTCCACCACTACATCAAACACTACCTGCTTTAGAAGTGAAATGTGAGATGGATATCAGTAAACTGCTTAAAAAACCTCCTAAGAAAAAACTTTATAACTTAACACAGGGAGAAAGAAAAGCATTGCTTGAGCTAGGCAATGATAAATCCAGGCATGTAATGAAGGCAGACAAGGGAGGAGGTATACTTGTGACTGATACCACTAGCTACAACCAAAAGATAGAGAACATGCTGGAGGATAACAGATTTTATGAGTTATTTACCATGGATGACATAAAAAGAGCATATGATTTATGGAACACTAATCTCACCACATTATGGGAAGAAAAACTTATCACTGAAAATCTTTATAATTATTTATGGAGCCCATGCCCACATTTACCTTACTTTTTTGGAATACCAAAGCCACACAAGAACAGAGAAGACCCACCTTATAGATCAGTGGTAGCAAGTGGAGGTTCCCTTACTGAAGCCATAGCCATTTACCTTGATTACTTGCTGAAACCTCTAGCAGAAAAGAATAAGTCATACATAAGAGATTCAATGGATTTTTTGAAGAAAATAAAAAACATTACAGTGGAAGCTGACAGTATTTTATTAACTATTGATGTGGAATCATTGCACACAGTGCCCCCTCACAATTACTGTATAACAGCAGCTATGGAGTCTTTTAAGAAACATAATCAGGATACACAGGCACAACTGCAAAAGTTAAGCAACCTCATTAATCTTGTGCTGGACTTCAATTTCTTTACTTTCAATGGCAAACACTACAAACAAAAAACTGGTATAGCAATGGGGGCTTCAGAAGTTAACATGATAATATATGATTTACAACTGAATAATGATATAACGATTTATTTATCTATCTGTACCATGCCCCAGGATACCGCAAATATATGGTATTCCGAAAAAACATAAATGTTTGATAATCCACCTCTGAGACCTGTTGTCTCAGGGGTGGTTGGGTAACCGAACCAATCTCAAAGTATTTACAAATGAAGTTAGGGAGATATTTAAGTAAATGTCCCAATGTATTAAAAGATACAAATAGTTTTTTATCTGATTTGTATAAATGGTATGCTGAATATAGGTAAAAGTTTTATTTTTGTGACATTAGATATTACATCACTCTTTACAGTAATTCCAAATGAGTATGGAGTGGATGCTATATGTAGTTTTCTTAATAATGAAATTAATATGCAAGCTAGAGAAATAGAAAACATATGCACTTTATTGGAAATAGTATTAACAAAAAATGTCTTTATATTTGATAAAGCGCCTTATTTACGGCTGACTGGGGTAGCAATGGGCATCCCAGTAGCTAACACGTATGCCAATTTGGTATTATATCAATGGGAGAAGTACCAAATATTTAGTGAGGAAAATGAGTTAAATTCTAAGGTCAAATTTTATAGGAGGTTCGTGGATGATTGTTTTTTAATATGGGATGGTAATATGGAAGAATTAAACAATTATATTATATATTTAAATAGTTCCACAGAATTTTTAAAGTTTAAAATGTTGGCATCAGAAGAAAGTATGGTGTTTTTAGACATTCAATTGTATAAAAAAGAAGAGAGAATAGTATCTACAATATACAAAAAGGAAGTAAATATTTGTAGATATATTAGTAGAAGCAGTATGCATGCACCACATACATTTAAAGGAATATTGAAGGCACAAATGATAAGGGCAGTAAGCTCAATACTGAAGATAGTAATTTTATAATTCAAGCTAAGGAAATGATACAAGAATTTGAAGGGAATGGTTATTCTAAACAATTTATAAATGATATATATGAAGATGTAATGAGAGGTAGAATAGATAAATATAGGCCAAGTTTTATTAGAGAGATGGTACAACAACCTCAGTTGTTAGTTAAAAAAGAAAATATGCTGAGATATGTTACTACTTTTAATCTTAACACCAAAGATCTACGTAATATAATAGAGAAAAATTGGCTTATTTTAATGGCTATGCCAGAGATTAAGGACATAGTAGGAGAGAAACCGCAGTTCACCTATAGGAATTCTGAAATATTAAAGCAAAAATTATGTTATAAAGATTTCAAGGAAGGAAAAGAAAAAACACAACGAAAAATGGGAACGAAAAAATGTTTCAACTGTAGTTGTTGTAGTGATATATATGATACGACAGATACATTTGAACACCCTATAACTAAAGAAATTTTCATCTTCAGGACTCCCGTAAACTGTAATACTACCCAAGTGGTATACCTAGCTACATGCACACTATGTACATCATTTTATGTGGGTAAGACCACTAGAAAATTAAGAGAACGGATAGTAGAACATAAATCTAAGATTAGAAGGAAAGTGTTAACAAATGCTTTAAGTAAACATATTTCTGAGTACAATAGTACACATAAATTTAAGTTTAGGGTATATGTACAGTAGATATGGGAAATATAGGAGGTGATATGAATAACACACTAGAATTGAAGGAATATGAATGGATTGTTAGAATCCAGGCAGATGCCAAACCTTGTTTGAATAATGCAGTTAGTTTAAAATCAGTTTTAATAAAAAGGCAAAGGGAAAATATTTAACTTGATGTATATTCTTAGTTTTTTTTAGTTTTATTATGTATTTTTATATATGTTTAGAATATAATAATATGTTTTAATTGAGTAATAGTGTATGTCTTTTTTAAAAAAAATTAAGTTTTTTTAAATGCATAAATTAAGTGATAGGTCATTTTAAAATTTAATTGTTAGTTTAAGATGTTAGGCTGGCTGTAGCATGTGATTTTGAATGACTCCCTATTTAAATAATGTAAGAATACACTTGTCTTTATGTACTGATGAAGGGTGGTTAACCCGAAAGCTTTGCATTAAAGTTTGGCATGAGTTATCGTGTTGGATTTATTTTATGCAGTATAACCTATATAACTTGTGATAGCAATGGGGGCTGCCATGGCTCCCAGCATAGCTAACATAGCCCTGGGCAAATGGGAGGAGGACTTTGCATTAAACAACAGAGACTACATGCAGCATATCACATGCTATTTATGTTTTATTGATGACATCTTTATTGTGTGGGAAGCTGACACCTTGCAGCTTGGAGATTTTATCATTTACCTCAATCAAACAACCCCCTTCCTGAAGTTTACCTCTTCCCATAGCTATACTTCAACCACTTTCTTAGATATGCAGATTTCCAAGGACACCAACAATAACAGAATCACCACTGATCTATTCAGAAAACCAACGAGGGTTAACTTATTACCACATCATTATAAATTTTATTTAAAGTACATAAGGGTTATAATATTATTATGACAGCTACTAAATAGGGCAGAACCAGCTCGAATGTCACACTGATGGGGGAAGGGATGTGAATTTAACATGTGTACCAATAACACTTGTTTTACAGCACAATAAACCACTCCCATGCCTGATAAAAAGTATATATATATATATTTAGAAAGCTTGTGAGGAAATTATTACTCTGTTTTTGTTTTACTTGGATCGCTTGTCTGTGTACTTAATAAAGGATTTTCGACTGGAAACAGACTGCCTGCCTTGCTTGGATTACTTTTGAATACTTAGCAATGCTGTACAATTATATATTTTTATTATTATTTTTTGTTTTGTTTTGTTTTGACTTAAGACGAGTTTAAGTTCGCTACTTCTACTACAACTGTCTGATCTGATTAATATGCAGTGATTAACTAGAGATATATGGACTGAAAATCTTCCACACAGAGAAGTTTATTGCACTGTTTTAAATTCTTTTTTATAAGACCTATTGCTCCTACTACTATTGGAACTATCTGGGTATCTTTCTTCCACATTGCTCTTGTTTCTGCCTGCAGATCCTGATATTTTATGACTTTGTGACTCTCTATGCAAGACACTGTAGTCACTCAGTATGGCAATTTCAATGATCAATGCTATTCTTGTCTTCTTTTCTTGGACTACTACATCTGGTTTTCTAGCATCTATCTTTTGAACTGTTGGTAATGGATGATCCCATGTGATGTAGACTTCTTCATTTTCTGTGATTCTTTGTGGCTTATATTTCCAGTGTTTTTCGGCCACTTCAGTACCATAATGTTTGCACAACCCCCAGTTTAAAAGTATTGCCACATTATTATGCAGTCCTTCTGCCATTAGTATGTCGGAAATAGCAACAAGGTGTGCAACTGTTTCCAATTCAGTTTTACAAAAGAAGAAGTTATGTACTCACCATAATGTTCCATCTGAGTAGTTATACTTTATTTTCTGCAACCTGTGGGTATTCGGATCCATATCGGATCCGAGACGGCAACATTTTTTCAAGCATCTGCTCCAAGCTCTTCCCCTTATCCATAATCCCTCACATCTCCTACCTTCCCTCAGATTGAGTTTCCACTATCCAAACTATCAGCAACTCAATAACAGCACTAACCTAGAACAGGTTCGGAGGAAGGAGGGCGGGATGGTTGCAGAAAATGAAGTATAACTACTCAGATGGAACGTTATGGTGAGTACATAACTTCTTTATCTGAAGTAGTTAGCTTCATTTATCTGCAACCTGTGGGACAGGGTCCCCAGCTATTGAAACTCATGGGAGGCCCTCATGGAAGGATATTTCTGAGCACTGCAGAGCCAAAGGATGCTCTCACTCTAGAGATCAAATCCAACTTATAATGAGAAATAAATGTATGTGACCTCGACCAGGTCGCTGCTGCACATATATCATCCAGTGAAACCCTAGACCAAAAAGCAGCAGAAGTTGCCATAGATCTGGTAAAATGAGCTTTAACAGGACAAGGTGGGGATAGACCTTTATCCTTATAGACTTGCAGTATACATTGTGTAATCCATCTAGCTAAGGAGACCTTGGAAATGGCTTTGCCCAAAAAGGGTCTAGAAAAGGACACAAATAACTGGTTAGACTTATGAAATGGTTTAGTCTTATGTAAATAGAAACAAAGCTGTCTATGAACATCTAGCAAGTGCAGCTTATATTCACCCCTGTTCTGAAAATTTGGAAAGAAAACAGGCAGATTAATCATCTGATTAATATTTGATTCAGAGGCAACTTTCGGTAAGAAAGAAGGATTCATGTGGAGCAAAACCCTGTCTTTATGAAAGCTCAAGTAAGGGGGCATGGCAGACAAAGCTTGGATCTCAGAAACCCTTCTGGTTGAAGTAATGGCCACTAGGAAAGCTGTCTTCCAGGACAAGAACTTCAAATCTACTGACGCGGCTGGTTCGAATGGGGGAGCAACCAACACCTGCAGAACTACGGTAAGGTCCCAAGGAGGGACTGAATCCTTAACTGGGGGGGCGTAAAAGAAAAAGTGCATTTCAGGAAAGCTTTACACAGTCTCAAAGAGGCCAGAGCATTCATATTTTCGCTGACATGAAAATTAGAGATGGCTGCCAGTTGTACTTTTACCATAGAGGAACTAGCCCCTTGTTGGAAAATATTGGACAAAAACTCCAACACTGCAGGAACAGGGGTTGTAAAGGGATCTAGGTTCCTTTGAGAAGCCCAAATAGAGAAGCATTTCCATTTTCTGTGATAAACCTTCCTAGTGGATGCTTTGTGGGATGCCACCAAAATAGTCTTTACTGAAGATGACAGACCGGGAGTCCTAGCAATCAGGGGAATTGGAGCAACCAAGCCGTCAGCTTGAGACTGTCCAGATCGGGCAGACTAGTGCTCGAGGGATGAGAGATGAGATCCGAGCAGGGATCCAGAATCTGAGGAGGAGTTAGAACATGAGACCAGAGGAAGGGGAACCACACCTGATGAGGCCAGAATGGGGCAATGAGGATCACTTTGCACACCAGTCAGCAAGCTTTCTGAAGAAACTTCAGAATGAGAGGTAATGAGGATAAGCATACAGTAACCCAGGAGGCCAAGCATGGATGATAACATCTCTGGGGGGGGGTCCCCTGGTGAGGGAATCAGAATAAATAACTCACTTTGCACTTTGCATTGGAAGGAGATGCGAAGAGATTGCAGCAAGGCTGACCCCATGCAAGGTAGATCTCCTCCTCTATTGACTGCTTCAGATACCACTCATATGGCATTAGAATAGCCTGACTCAGTCTATCCACTAAAATGATGGAGCGCCCAGGGATGTGTGTGAAATCAGAAACCAATCGCCCACTCCCACACTCTCCTGGCCTCGCAACAGAGAGGGTAAGATCTGGTTCCTCCTTGTTTGTTGATGTACCAGACAACAGACATGTTGTCTGACTGAAATGCAATCGTCCCCGGGGGAAGAACAGCATGAAAGGCTTGCAACACTAAAAGCACTGCCCTCATCTCCAAAACATTGATATGCAATCTGGTTTGGGTCTGGGACCATGTGCCTTGGACCCATAGCCGGCCTTAGGCATAGGCCAACTAGGCGGCCGCCTAGGGCACCGCTATAGCAGGGGCACTTTTTTTTTTATTTTTTTTTTTGTGCTGCTGCTTGGACCGTCCTCCCCAAATAGTGTCTCCCCACCCAAGCTGTGAGGCATCCGTGGTCACTGTGGCTTGGGCTGAGGGTGTTATGAAAGGACGACCTGCCAAGATTTCCAGCGATTGGAGCCACCAGAAAAGAGACATCTTGCAGGCTTTGCTGATTCATATTGGATAGTCCATGGGAAGGTCTAACCAAGACCACTGAACTGCCAGGGTCCACTGAAGCACCCGCATGTGAAGGCGCGCACAGGGAAGGATTGAGATTGCTGTGGCCATGGAGCCTAGGGCTCGGAGAACATCACTTGCCATTGGCATCCTGGGGCCAAGGATCACTGACACATGAGCTCATAGGTTCTGGACCCTGTCCAGAGTGTGAAAAACTTGCAATAATAGAGTGTCCAGCTGTGCCCCTATAAATTCTAAGGTCTGTGTCGGGTTCAAGCGAGACTTGGAGATGTTGATGGTAATCCCTAGGTTGACTGCAACATGCAGAAAGGAATCTCTGGCCATGAAAAGTAGACACTTGGTGGCAGCAGTGAGGAGCCAATCATCTAGGTAAGGAAACACCTGAATTCCCTGAAGCCTCAGGTGAGCCGCTATGACTGCCATAACCTTGGTAAACACCCTGGGGGCTGTGGTGAGACCAAAGGGTAGGGCTCTGAACTGGAAATGATTGGCTCCCAGCCGAAAGCAAAGGAATCTCCTGGAGCTTCTGTAAATTTTGATATGGTAGTAAGTGTCCTGGAGGTCTATCGAGCACATCCAGTCAGATTCTTGGAGGTAAGGTAGAATGGACTGCAAGGTGACCATCCAAAATTTCTGCTTGGCTACAGTCAGGTTCAGGGTTGACAGGTCCAATATGGGCCTGCGGTCCCCTGTCTTTTTTGGCACTAAAAAGAACCTGGAGTAAATGCCTCATCCAGACTGATCTGGGGGGGACCAGTTTGATGGCCCAATTGCAAAGCAGCTTTGAAATTTCTTGCGCTGCCGCTTCCCTTTGAGCGGGTGGAACATCCAGGAGGCACTTTGGTTGGATGGGTGGAGTAACGAATGGGATGGAGTAGCCTCTGGATATTATTTGGAGCACCCAACAGTCCATCATAATGTACTCCCAAGCCGTTAGGTACAATGACAATCTTCCCCCGACTGTCTCCAGAGTAGGACAGTTGGGCAACCCCTCAGGGTTGCTGTGTAGGTCTGTCCAAGAAGGTCTCCCTAAACCCAAAGTTTCTCAGCCCCCCTCTGCCTCTGGGGCAGCATCTGTCTTGTCCCCCTCTGCCTCTAGGTGATGAGTTGTCCTGAGAGTCCCAGGAAACTGAGATTTTTGGAACCACATCTTCTTTTGCCCTCTCTGATTCCTAGAAAAGGATCTTTGAGGGCTAGAGAAGTGGACTCTGACAGCAGACAGAGGCTTCTCATCCTTCTCGCTCTGGACCAGGGTGTCACGTACTGTCTTCCCAAACATGGTGGAACCATCAAAGGGAGCATTTGTGAATGACACCTTGAAGGGGTCCGCGAATTGACATAGTCTGAGCCAAGCGTGTCACCTCATAGCTATGCCGGTCCCAGCTGCCCTAGCTGCTCCTTCTGTGGCATGGGAAAGAAGATGCATGGACGTATTCAAAACAGACTTTAGAGTCAACATTTTCACCAAGAACAGCCACTTGTCCTCTGGCGACAAAGACTCTGGGGGCGACACAGCGAATTCCGTAACTAGGTCTCGCTGAAGTCGTATGACGTGTGCCAAATAATTCAGCGCTCATATGGAAAACATCGCTGAAGAAATTACTTGCTTCCCAAATCGATCCACCACCCTAGACTCCTTGTCCAGAGGGTGGACTGAAGAACTTTCCTGTGTCAGTTCTCTCTTGGTAGCAGCTGCAACCACCACAGCATCCACCGGGGATCCCTTGTAACAGGCCTGTCTGTCTGTGGGAGGAGAGAGGATCCTGTCAGGGCATTTGGGTAATGGCTCTATGGTGTTGTGTTAGGCTCCTTCCATGCCCACGTGGTAATGAGATCCACTAAGGGATCTGCAGGGGGGGACACCCAGGATGTAGATGGACCCATGCCAAAGGCCTCCAAGAATACTGACTCATCTGTAGAGGGTTTTGGGGCTGACCAACCTCCCCTCTGTCGGAGGATTTCCTCGGGAGGTGACTTGGGGGAACCCTTACCTTCATCCAAGTCAGTATCTTCTGTGAGGGACTTGGGGGGTCCATGTGCCTCCTCTTACATGAGTGCTTACGGGGACCCTCTTCAGTGGTACTCTCTGAAGAGGTCTCGTAAGTCACGGGGGGGGTTCCACAATGGGATCCACCTGGGGTTCCTCTAGCATGGGCTGTCCCTGGGACAAGCTGATGGGAGTCATGACCAAATCCATGGGGAGCCTGGGTGGAGTCCAAGATGATGGGCTGGGGTCTCAATCCTTGGGAGAGAACACCCTCCACCACATCAAAGGCCGAAGGAGAGCTCACCTCCTTAGCAACCAACAAGGAGGAAGCTCTCCCTGGCTCCACTGTAAGGATTGGGGCCAAGGCCAAGGTAGCCGGGGTTTTGAAGGAACGGCTCGGATCCAAAAAGTCAAAGCTGAAGACACCTCCATTCCCTCAGATCTGACTTCCCGTTCTCGGCCCCAAGACTTGCTTGGATCCAAACAGGTCTGATCCGAGGAACTCAAGGTAATTGCCGGTGTCAAGTTTGGAGGAACCGTCAGCACCAAACCCCCAGCTCAGAGAATCCTCGGATCCATAAACCCTGAAACTACAGGTCAGATTGGGGAAGGAGAGATTGGATGGAAGAAGGGCATTGAGGTCCCCTCTTCAGCCGGAGAGGGGCCTGGCAAGACTCCCATTTGGATTTGGGTCCGAATGAACCTCCGCATCATCCTGTCCATGTCAAACTCCGACCGACTTGGATCTGGCTGTTCTATGTGATGACCTCAAAGAAGGCCTCTGGTCCAAGGGCTCAGTCGGCTCCAGGGAGAACCTCAGGGAGTGGAGCCGAGGAGAGGTGGTCCTGACAACTTTTGTAGGTAGGCTGGGAAAGGGCTCCCACTCTGGAGTCCATTTGTGGTGCCTTTCCCCTCTCTTGTCCTTATCTCTCTTATCCTGTTTGTCTTTAGTTTTAGTCCCCGTCTCAAAGGCTTAGAGGGAGGTTGAGTCCCAGCCTTGGGGGGGGGGGGGTTGATCGGCTAGTGGAGGCCGAGGTCGAGGTCGCTGATTCCAAGGCAGAAACTGGTAGCAGGCCCTTAGCTGCCAGCTTTGCCTTCCTTTCCTTCAATGCCCTAGGGTTGAACCCTGCACACACACTACAAGGCAAAGATAGGTGGGGAACACCCAGGCAAATAACACACAGAGTGTGGCCATCAGCCAGTGAAAGCTTGTGGCCACACTCTGTGCATTTTTTAAAAGTTGGTTTTGGCTGCTCAGCCATCACCTAAAACCGCACAGCCAAAACTAAACCCACTAACACACACATGCTAACGTCGGGTTAGGCCTAAACACTACCTCACAAATTCTAACTTTTTAAACTACTTTTTTTTTTTTTTTAACAGAAAACTGACAAACAGTAAAGGGGAGGAAAGGGATGAAAAATGACTATACACACACACTAAATATATTAGAAAAAGTACCACTTACTACAACCAACTTGGAGCTATAGAGAACACAATGCATACACATGAAGCGGCAAACGAGATCTGGGGAAGGTAGGAGATGTGAGGGATTATGGGTAAAGGGAGGAGCTTGGAGCTTCGAGCAGATACTTGAAAAAATGTTGCCAGCTCAGATCCGATATGGATCTGTATACCCACAGGTTGCAGATAAATGAAGTTAACTACTTCAGATCCTACATTTGTCTGTTTCTTCCACATGTTCAATGGATTTTATAAACCAACGTGTATGCAGCCCACTATCTTGGACCACAAATATTAATCTTTCATCTCTTGGTTTGAATTTGTCTCTCCTTAATCATTCCTGTGTTAGTTCCTGATCAACATGAGGTTCTTCCAAAAGTTTTCTATACTTGCAGCTATATTTATGCTTTTTCCACATTTCTTGCCTTCTCATCTGATCCTTCAGCTTATATTCTTTCTTTGTTTTTTTGGCACATTCAGTTTCTGCCTGATTTTTATCTACTTTTGGTTTGATTTCCAGTCCTGCTTGACGCCGATAAGCTTCTGCTAGATTAAGCATAGAAGAAATCTTAGATTTATTCTCCTCATGTTTCAAAACTTTCACTATGTTTGGATCTTGTGAGGTCAGGAGATATGTCTGGAGTCCCACGATTGCAGATCTATACATACAATAAATTTCAAGGAGTCTCATCCCGCCTTCAGAACGTGGAATATATAATCTTGGTTTGCAGTGAGTTTTTTAAATCATTTGGTGAGGATGAAGCATCCTTCTTGTTTTCCTATCTTATCTATCCAACATGTTTGGGGCCAGTCAATCACTCCAAAACTGTAAGTTAGGACAGGAAGAGCAAATTGGTTTATAGCTTGGATTTTGCTCCTAGATGTCAGTGCTGTTTTCAGGATTAATTTAAGTCTTCTGAAGTAGTCCTTACTAAGTTTTATTCACATTTGTTCATGTTTTATTGTTGATCCTTCATCAATTCCCAAATATTTATACACCCCTTCTTGCTCAATTTCTTTTATATCACATTCTTGTCCCAAACTGATGTTTTCCTAGTGTTGCAGTTTTCCTGCTTTAAAGGTTGCTTTTGCACATTTATCAAAACCAAATGACATTCTTATATCATCTGAAAAAGTTTTGACAATTTGCAGTTGTGCTTTCAGTTCCTCATCCGATGAGCTATACAGTTTTAAATCATTGACAAAGAGAAGATGAGAAGTCTTTACACGTTGCTGTTTTTCTAGGAGCCAAATGATTGCCATAGCCTAAGCTGTTAAGTAGACAGCTTAGTGGGTTAAGGACAAGGCAGACTAGCAGCAGTGACAGAGAGTCACCCTGGAATATCTCCCTTTGAATTTTTATCCCTGGAATAATAATTCATCCTTTATCATGGCTTAATTGTAAAGTGGTCTGCAACTGTTCCATGGCCACTGTAATGTAGTTAATCAGTATGGCTGTTGTAATTCTTCTTAAGGATTTTTTCTCCAAAATCTCACTATTTCTTTATTTTTTGCAGTTCCACCTGCTTCATCATTATCGCGATCCACTTTGAATTATAGCTTTCTGCTTGTGTAGTTCTAAAATATCCTTTCAAATCAGGTAATCCTAAACCACCTTGTTCTATTGGAAGAATCAACTTATTCCACTTGATCCCTGCCCTATTCCCTTTCTAGATAAATCCTTCATTACTTTATTAATTACTGTCCACAGCTTTTCCCCGGTTAATAAAAATATGCCTGATCTGTACATACAACTATAGGGACTAAGAACATTTTCACTGCTTGTATCTTGCTAGCCATATCCAAAATAAAGTGCTTCCATTTTCTCAGTTTTTATATTATCTTTTTTTAGTGTCTTCCCACATATCCTTAGCTGCCTTAACAAAATTAGTTTTAATCCATACTCCTAATATTTAATGTTATTGTTTCCCCGTAAATATGAGTATTGCTGAACCAATTTATGTGTGGTACATAGTTTACAGCAATAGTCTTTGTCTTTCCTTTGTTAATGTTATATCCGAAAAGGAATTGAACTGTCTCAAAATGTTCCACAGCAATGACATGCCTTTTTTCTGGTTTTATTAGATACAAAATAATATCATCTGCAAATAAAGGCAACTTTTTTTGATTATCATACCAATTACATCCTTGAATTTCTGAGTCCCTTATTTTTTTGCCAATGGCTCTAGAAAGAGGACACACCTTCCTGGTTCCTCTGTTCAGACACAACTTAGAGAGGAACCCACCACTTTAATTTTGCTTCAAATCTCCCTACATCATCCTAATTAACCTTATTATTATATCAGGGAATGTAAACACTTCCATTGCCCTACTTATAAAATCCCATCTTACTCTGTTGAATGATTTCTCTACTTCAAGACCCACCAACAACAACTGTATTTTCTGAAAAGTGGCTTCTCAGACTTATACTAAGTCCATTATTTTGGCCATTCAGTCTCTGCGTTTTTGAACTCAGGCTATCAGGTACTGGCATTTCAAATGGTTACCCTCAGATACATCCTCACTGTTGCAAACCAAGTTCCATTCCCTACCTATAAGTAATATTCCCTTCTGAAAGCTGATTATTTCTCCCCAAAATTTTTAAGCTCCAGAATAGCAGTTTTAGATGGATTATAAATATATGCCAACAAAATTTTCCTCCTTCGCCAATTGTCCTTGGCTACCACAGATCTACTATTATTATCTTTTGTTCCTCTTCTATCACTATTGAGGCCCCTCTAGGAATTAGCATGAGTACTCCCCATTTCTTTTGTCCCTGATAGTCTGCTGAATATCCACCCTGGAATCCTTTCTTTATCAAATTCACATGCTTACTTCTTTCCAAACATGTTTCCTGAAGCATTGCTATTTGCTTTCTGCATTTCTTAATATGATTCAATACTCTTATCTTTTTGTCTATACCTGTGAGGCTATTCATGTTCCAAAGTAATATGGATAGTGCAGCCATTATGATAAGAACTTATTACACCCACCTATTATATATGTCAGTTTTTTTAAGTGCTATATGTACCCACTAATGTTTGGGAGGCTGATCCTTTATACAGTTGTGTCTTGTCATCTTCATTTGAACCTATGTCACATTTTACATTTTTTGTTTTAATAAAAACCATCAAACTAAAACCAACCCCTAAGATATTCCCATAACCTGTTAACTTAAAACAAACACACACAACTATGTACATCTTCAAATAATGAAGTTTAACCTTCCTGATAGAAACAATTGTCCCAAATCAACAGATTATCTATCACAGGCATTATCTAACCTAAAATTAAGGTTATCCAAGCTATGGCAAATTATATAGACTGTGCTCCTACTTACAATAACTGCAGTCTGTTTTTGTCTTATCTTTATATCCTCCCAGATGTAAAAAAACAGTTTGTATGCTTTCAGAAAACATTCATTTTTAGCCTTAAAAAAGTGCACTAGCTCTCTTTAAATAAAATTAAATTTTACGCTATATTCTTGTAAATGCATTGAGGTTTGTAGGTACCAGGAAAACTGCTATATCTTGATCACTTCTGGTGATTTCAAGCTTTATTTTTCACAAAGCTGCTTGCCTTTGTACCATTTAATTTTATGTTTCTCACAGCAAACAGTGTCAAGAACTCTCAATATTTATTGTGTGGACCTATAGTCAGCTTATCTTCATGGAAACATTAGAACAGAAGGTACAGCTGCCCCCAGCTGCAGACCTCAGCTCACACTGAACATGTATTTCTAAAGGAAATGTTCATTACATTCACAATGTTCTCTTAATTTTATAGCACAAATGCTTACACAAGAAACTTGTTATTAGATTAACCCAATGGCATTCCAGACATTCACCTATGCAAAAGTAAGAGAAAATGTTTCAACTTTACCTATGTTATAATCAGTGCAGTGTTATACCCCATCCCCCATACAAATTGCCCAAGATTACAGCATATGAACTTGAACCAACTTTTGTCCAGCATTTCATCTCTTTTTTTACATTGCAATGCATACATTTCTAAAAAAGAAGAATGATAAGCAGAGTCCCTTTCTCTTTTTATTAGACAACTTTTGTATTTCCTCCTTAGCCTGTTTTGCATCTAAAAATGACTTTCATCTTCCAGGAAAAAATATTCTGAGGACAGCTGGACACAACAGCTTGAATCTCACATGTGCCTCTCAACAGTCCCTGATTGATAGGATACATTTGATTCTCTTCTGCCTGGTGCACAATGAATAATAATTTTTCATAAACCCTCTACTGTCTTCAGGTTTTAACACTTTGCCCTTCTGCCACAGATTTGTCAGGATCAAATCTTTATACTGTTATGATTGCATCCCTACTAATACAGATCTTGACTACTTTCAAATCCTTCTGTGGAATACCAGTCTAGTTGCTTATTTGTGCTTTCATAAAATTAATACAGTTTCTTCCTTCCAGTTCCTCTCGTATAGCAGAAAATCTCAGGTTTTCTCTGCGTGCTCTAACTCTACTTTTTTTAAACAGCTCTTCTTGAGCAGTCACATACTCAGCCAGCCTTTTGTTCACTTAGACCTCTGATTTTTGCAGTGTTATCAGTTCATCTAGATAGCTCTTTAAAATGTCTTACATTTTTCCAGCCTTTTGTTATTTGAGTTGATATACTCATTCAATATTTCATTTATTTCATTTATTTTAATCAGCTCTGAGCACATTTGATTTATTTTTCCCTCTAAATTACTAAAAGTCATGTCTTGGACCAAGGCTGGAGCTTGAACAGCTTTTTGTTGAACAGCTGCAGGATTCTTCGCAGTCAGTGTTTTCTCTTTAGCTTTTCTAGTTGATTTTCTTTCAGAATCTCTAAGTTTCTTCTTTGTGGCATCCAGGCATTATACTTACTAGTCAGAAACTGATTTTTTTTTCTAAAAGAATCAGAATTACTAGCCCTTATCTCTCGGTTTCTTTTTTCACATTGGAAGAGATGAAGTTAAATTGTTGATCAGCCTGGAGCCATATTGGAAGCCAAATGTAAGAAGAGAATTGTTGTCTTCACCTTGCTGCTAGGTAGGAGGAGGAATTTCTTAGTTCAGTGAACCAAGGGAAGACTTAAAGGAACATTATAGGACAGGACTGTTGAGAAGATGTAGAGTTAACCAGATTAAAACAATATGCTTAACAAGCATAACAAGGAATAGCATATGTCTATTAGCTGGTGAGCATAAGAATTAAATGTACAATGCAGTGGTTCTAAGATACTTATTAAAGAAGAATAATTGTGTTTAATTTTAGAAGGTTATTTCATGTTGAAGAGGAAATTATTTTTGGTTAAAGGCTATTATCTAAGCCTCAACATTTAAGTCAAGGGGTAAGATATTTTGAAAGCTAGATGCAAATATGACAGCAATTCAAAGTGGGTTGGAAGGAGGCTCTGAAATGGATGAATGGTGCAGTGAGAGAACAAACCCAGCTTCTTTTGGCTTCAGCTAAAATTTCTGTTTATGTTCATGTTCATAGACTTTCTGTTCTATTAGTGACAGATTATGTCTTACTTGGAAGTGTACTCTAGAAAATATAAAGTATCGTGGTGGAATTTTTAAAATTTTTACAAATTATTGTTTGATGTTATTGTTGTTTTTCTGATTTGTTATTTATGAGTTTATACAAATTTTATGCAGTCTAGGATGCAAGAAATGCCCTTCATAATGCTGATGAATGATGTAACAGAAGTTAACGTTATAGTTATTTTTGAATGTAGCACCGATATAGTGTTTGTATAACCAGAGGTTAAGGGTTGAAGACAGAGAGAAAGGCACTGTAATATTGATCTGCTACATAGTAACCACCATTTGCAGTCTTATCATGGAATGTTAATGTTTGTCAAATCTTAGAAAAAGATCTAAGATGTTTTGTACATAGTAGGAAATTAAACCTCTGTTTGTATTATTGCAAAGCACACATATGAAACAGGAAACCATGGGTATATAATTTGTTACAGTTTTCATTGTATCCATCAGGAGGCTAAAGTTGTGTTGATAGGTTATGGCAAAGATGGTGTGACAGATATAATCTAGCCCAATGTATATCCCATTTCTGGAATAGGCTGCCCTTACCTTTCAAGCAGAATACTTCCCTAGCAATCTATAAAACCAGTCTAGGTGACTGGATGAATGATCACAGGTTTTCACCGGGAATATGTGGAGAAAGTCTACTTAAACAGGGCACTGCTAGTTTCCCACCAGTACTGGGTGATATGGCTGAGATTCTAGATGGTATCTTTTGGCCATAAACTTTGTAGAGCCTAAGAACCTATGAAAGAAATATGTCTTTTGAACTCCTGGAAATATGAAAAGATGGCGAAGGTATATTTGTATTAGTAAAACTGAAGTTAGAGGAAGTGTTGCTCATGATTGTAAATGTGTATTTCCTATCAAGGAATGCTAAATAAACTATAGCTAGAATATTATGAGATTGGGCTATAGCACAGGAGGGAATTTTTATGGACAGGAGACTGGAACACAGTTCTTTCCACTGCTGAAGTGCGAACTGGTCCTAGAGATTACAAGGGTGCCTGTGTTAGAGAAATATATTTATAAGTATCATACACTAGTGGGTGATGACAGACACAGCTGGAGTATTAAAGCTTTCTAGAGATATTTATACATGTTTCTGATAGAATTCTAAATCATATTCAAAAGTACACAAAGTGGTTAGCAACAAGCATGTATATCTTACTGAGATTTTCCATACATATCCTGTTGACAAAGTAAAGTTCAAGAGAAATGTTTGGAGTTAACCTGCATTTTTGTCATTGGGAACAGTATAAAAGCTGATATGAGTTGTTTTCAGACAGTAGTGATGAACGTTCCACAAAACAGGGGAATCAGACAGTAAAAGTATAGTATAGGTATAAGGAGCTCTAAGGAATTTTTTGAGGAATTCTGTACATGAGTGAAGACAGGAGACTCAAAAGTGGCCAGGATAGATGTAGAGGTACTAAAGGCACAGGAGGAAGTGATTCATAAGAAGGAAGGAGGCTGTCCCAAAGGGTAATATAGACAAAATGTTAAACCACAGGAAAAAAAAAAGTTAAAAGAGATTTTGAAATAACACCTGAAGGACAAATGCATTTAGCTCCAATGCTTAGACAATAGAAGGTAGAAATATTAGTATGCAGCATTATAAGTCAAAGGGCAGAGACAATTTATAAGAACTCTAAAGATATACTGGGACATTTTGTTCATTTTTATGAATAATTATATGAAGCAGAGGTAGACAGACAGGAAAAGAAAAAATAAGGGAGTTCCTAAATAAGCTCCCATTAAACATTTTGGATCAGGATAGGAAAGACTGCTTGATGCATTAATTTACTGGAGATGAGTTATAAACAATTCAGTGGAATCAAAAGAGGTTAAATAGCCAGGCCTGATAGTTTACCAGTAGAAGTATATATAATGTTTAAAGACAAATTTATTAATGGCTCTATTAAACTAGCTACATAAGTGTTGGTAACTGGAAAGACCCTGAATATGAGAAAAGAAACCATCATGAGTTATTAAAAAGCAGGGAAGGGTTTGTGTCATATAGACCAATATCAATTCTTAATCATGATTATAAGTTATGTACTGCACTGATTGCCAAAAGATTAGCTTTTTATTCTTCCCTAACTTATCTAGAACAGATGTGTTTGTGCCAGGTAGAACCTCCTATATTGGTAGATGATGCCAACAAAACCAAACAAGTATTGTTGATTGCAAGTTTGCATGCTGGAAAGGCATTTGACAGGGTTTGTTGGTAGTATTTATTTGAAATACTAAGAGTGATGACCTTACCTCAGATGTGGATGCATTTAAGAAAATCTTTGCAGTATAATGCCTCAGCAAAAATAAAGATAGGAAATAAACTTTCCAAAAGTTTTCATTTAAGTGTAAGCATTTGATATGGGTGTTATCTTTCCTCTCATCTCTTCACTGTCTTGAATCTTTGACAAACAGTTTGAAGCAGATATAACTAAAGGGTTATGTGATGCAGATACTTACTCACAAGCTGATCCTATACATGGATGATTTGCTTCTTTATCCAACAGATCCTGAAAGGGATTCAGAAGTAATATTTCAAGAACTTTGTTTACGATAGAATTGTTGGATGTAAGATAAACACACAAAAGATTAAAGCTATGAAGTTGAATTATTCACCCAATGATAGGTTATGTAAACAGTACCCATTTCTGAGTGACCATGATTAGCTTATTTAGGACTGAAGTTAACAGGCACAGTTACAGGGTCATTAATGCTAGGGACTGGGAGCATTTTAAGTAAAACATCTCTATGTGTAATGGAAGAATATCTGTCTATATATGACAAACAGAATTCAGTGGCTTGTTCTGCATTTAATATTATATATGTTTCAAGGTTCACCTCTCCCCTCTCTCCAATGTTTTTTTTAAGTAATCTGAGAAAAGGCATTAAAATGTATTTATTTACTATCTGATGACTGGGTTGGTGTGCTGGTTGGTTGATCTATTTCAGCCACAACACAAGCTCAATGAGCAGGGTTAAATAATTCAAAACATTCAAAAACATATTACATAACTAAATGTACAACATTAGAACCAGATCACATATAGTACGAAATGGGACTCTGCACCCCTGCAAAATTTTCATACAATGTCGTTAAGTGAAACATGTCAGAAAAATGACAGTATATGATTATTATGATCATCTAGACACGTTAAAGCATATTTGCTGTTACACACACACTCACACAAACACACACACGCAGACACACACACACACACACACACACACACACACACAGACACTCTTTTAAAGGATACATTGTAATATCACAGCTGATGGCATTGCAAGTAATATAGAGCTACTGTATGGTATGCTGGCTGTATATACACATTAGCAGCTTAGCAAGTATCACATTAGCAGCTACACATGGATTCAGGTAGGAGATGCACTTTAAGGGCTTCTTTGAAATCTTTAACTTTCTTGATTTATTACATCAGTGGGAAGTTGGTTCCAAACTGCGGCCAGCAGCCTAGATAAGGCTGTTTTTCTTTTGGTAGTTTTAAAGCATGGCTATGCTATTGTGAATATGTCATTTTGACTCATTCCAAGAATGTATAAGTGTTTATGAATGGGTTCATTGGTATATTTATAGGTTCATAGGTATATACGCTAACAACCATCAGGGCCTTTATAAGCTTAGCCATGAAATCCAACCCAATTGTGACCCTAAGCATTATGGGATTTTATTAGGAAGTAGTCAACTCATTTTCTTTTTTTCTGACTCTCAAGCATTTTCCTTTATAACGTTGGAAAATGTTTCACTAGTAAAGTCACGCTATGAGCTTTATTGTCAGAAGAATGGGAAGAAAAGTCACCTTCTGTTTGCTGGCAGTTTTTGTTGGATATATTTTTTAATCTTCCTTAGCTTGTTCCGCATCCAAAAAATTTCTTTTATCTTCCAGGAAAAAAAATATTTTGAATACAACTAGATACAGCTTGCATCTCACATTTGCCTGTCAGCATTCCCAGATTACTGGGATATACTTGTTTCTCTTCTGCCTGGTGTAAAGTGAATAATCGTTCTCCACAAACATTTTGCTGTCTCCAGTTGCTAAACCTTTCCCTTGTGCCACATTTTTTGGATCAGCTCTTTCGGCTGGTATGATTGCATCTTTACTAATACAGGTCTTGGCTGCTTTTTCATGGCCAGATTTGGAGCATACACTCAATGTGCCATTTCAGTTAACAAATCCTAATGTGGAATACCAGTCCAGTTGCTTATCTGTGCTTTCATAAAATGAATAGAGTTTGTCCCTTACAATTTCTCTGGTATGGAAGAAAATCTCAGTTTTTCTCTACACATTCTGTCTTGTAACTCTACCATTTTTAAACAACTCTTTTTGAGGAGCCTCATACTCGGCCAGCCTGTCCTTCCTTTCATCTTCTGATTTTTGCAGTTTTATCAGTTCATCTGAATAGCTACTTAAAGCTTCTTCTGTTTTTTTTTCAGCCTTTTATTTGAGTTGATATATTCCTTCAGTGTTTCATTTATGTTAATCACCTCTGAGTACATTTGATTTATTTTTTTCCTCCAAATTACTGAAAGCCATCTCTTGTACCAGAGTTGAAGTATGAAATGCTTTTTGTTGAACAGCTGCAAGATTCTTTCTATCCAATGTTTCCTCTTCACCTTTTCTAGTTTATTTTCTTTCTAATTCTCTTAGTGTTTTCTTTGCTGGCATACAGGCACTGTACTTCCTAGCCAGTAACTGACTTTTACAAAAAATGATAATTTCTCTGGCTGTTATTTCTCAGTTTCTGCTTTCACACTAGGAGAGCTGAATTTAAGCTGTTGATCAGTGTGCAGAAGTCTTGGAAGTCTTGACTCACCCATTTTATGCTGTATTAATATACATGCGCCTATGTCTTACATGATAATTTAATAAAAATGTTTTTTAAAAAAGATATGCTTGAGGGAATTGGCTATTTTTTCAGCAGCCATTCTAAGGAATATATGGTGGAGCCTGCTGAAATCTGCACCAGAGATGAGTTTAAGAAGGAGTGATTTTGTTGTTTTACTACCATCTGGGAGAAGAGAAAATAGCTGCAAAGGAGTCCAATTGGTAGTGTGGTGAATGGGAAAGGTTCCTCATTAGGAGGGAATTTATTAGCTGGAAAGTTATTAGCCATGTCTTAAATACTAGACTGCAGGAAATGTTTGCAGTCATTTACAAAGTCAAGGTAATTCGGTGGGGAGGTTGCACCTTATTATTGCAGCCTTTATTGGTAATGTTACCAGTCGGGTGTTTTAATTCTTTCCAGAACGGATGTCGTTTACATCGTCAGGCTTCCTGCTTTTTCCTGGGGAACATAGCATTTACATTACAGATTTCCATTGTTATAGTTTTTCATAGATTGATGAAGGTTTTGTGTAGCTAACTAGTTCTAGTCTTTACAGGCTTTATCTAAGCTTACTTAATTGGTTTTTAATGTCTGTGGTGAAAGATGGGCATCTCTGAGCCTTTAGCTGTCTTTGTGTGAGTGAATATATTGCATCCTGAGTTGTGATAAAAGTGGATATGTGGTATTCCAGAACTGCTGTGGGGTCTGAAATAGAAAAAAAAGAGTTGTCCAATCAATAGAATTAAGGCAGTCATTGAGTCTTGGAAGCTTATTATCAGGGAATGATATTCCAGTCACTATCTGTGGTGTGCCTTTATTTGTTTTGAATGTCCAAGTGGACATATGTAGGCAGTAGTTACTCAAGATATTTGGGAGGACTTTGTATCATTTGCACCAGAGTGAGTTGTTGAAGCATTTTGTTAAAAAGTGCATCAACTGGAAGCTTTCCAGAAAAATGGCAGTCTCTGGGAATGTAATCATCTCTCTATTTGTTCATGTCATGTCAGGACTGAAGTTATCCCTGGTGAGTGAGTGACCCTTGTGCAGTTTGATTTATGAATGTGTATTATTTCCATTAGGGCTGGGTCAGAGACTGCCCTGTAAGCCAGGCACAGGTCACCCCTTAGCAGCTTGTAGGAGACAGAATACAGTGACCGGGCTTTCCATTTTTCTGTATAGGACTTGTTTTGTGTACCCTGTATTTTCTTGATGAGAAACCTCTGTAGTCTCTACAGCTGTTGCAGGTGTCTGTCTGGTGAGGTATATGCAAAACGGGGCATTGTACTCAGTTACTGGTTTGATTAGGGCCAAAGGCTTTGAAACCATACATAATTCAAAGTGCTGAATGTCTGAATGAGTTGCTTGGTAGATAGAAAACAGCCAAGAACATCCAGGTTAAAAGGAAATTATAAGTAAATTATTAATGTTAAAAAAATACGGGAAAGTACTTTCAGTTTAGAACAGAGTCATCCTAGCCCCCAGATGTGCTACAAAAGCAAATACATGTAGATTTTTGGGGAAGTGAAAAGCCTTTTTATACATTTTTCACTTCCACAAGACTGTCTAGCATACACTTGAGTGTTACACCCATTTGTTTTGAAATGTGATACTTTCATATTGGTTGACAGGAGATAATATACATATCTTTTGGCAATGTTCTAAATTAGAACAGTTTAAAGGGGATATACAGAACCTATGTAATGTTACTTGGCTTGGAAATGTGGTTATCACGTACCATCTCTTGCTCTTGAAGATTAATTTATATAATATACAGGAAAGAGTAAAAAGAGCAATGACTTTGTTAGAGTTGTTATTTTTTGCTATGAAGAAAGCAATCACAAGAAAGTGGAAAAGAAAGGAGCTCTTGATGCAAGAAGATTCAAGAACATTATGAAGGAAATAAAATAAATGGAGCTTTCATCATCAAACGTCAAAATATGAAAAAAACATGTTGAAATATATACTTTGGACACTGCAGGTGGGAGGAAAAACTTGAGCCCCGAGTAACAATTTTAAGGTTCTTGTATACTACAGTGTGGATGTTTTCCATTGTATTTACTTATTTTTAAAGTCTTGATATAATGTAAAACCTCTCTGTCAAGTAGGTGCAAGGTTTTAGAAAGTATAATATGTTCCAGATGGATTTTAATTAAATGTCATTCGGTCAAGATGTAATCGCAGAAAAGAATTTTCAGCAATCTTTTTTTTTAATTTGGTTTTAAAACAATAAATAGACAAATCCATTACAAAATAAACAAGTAACTATTTACATAGGTCCTTAGCTGATCAAAGTTATACATATCAACAACAATTACAATTTTGAAGCAAGTCTTTAAGTTTAAGCCAAAATGTATATGAATGTGTAATATTAGAAGTTCTTATCTTTATAGTATGCAATGCACTACCATACACAGTTTTTGCATACTAATAAATTTAACACTAGAAGGAGTAATTTTATTTTTCCAATTTTTAGTAATTACTTTTCTTGTTCTAGCAAGAAGAGACCAAAGAAGAGGCGCTTGGGTTTCTGGAATTATATCAGGAACTGGACCATTAAATAAAACTAAAGATTTAGAAATATTACATCTATCTGACCATAGAGCTTGAATGAGGTTTTTAATTTCTTTCCACAAAGGGGAGATGACTTCACATTCATATACCATAGGTTCATAAGTTGGTACTAGGCTATCGGCCCTAGGGCCTATACAAGCCTAGCCATAACAATTCCCTGGCTATTTCTTCCCACAATATTTACTTCCCTGCACCCCTGTCTAGCAGCACGACTGACGTGATCCCTGGGGTGAATTTCCTATCTCCCATCCAATTGTCAAGGTTCCTTTTGAAGATGGCCAAAGAGGCGCTCTACATGACATGTATGGGCAATCAATTCCAGCGTCTGGGGAGTCTCTGGGTCAGGAACCTATCCCTCCAGCATGTTTTGTTCATTGTGATGACAAGGTTTAGATCACTGGAGCGTGTGGCTCTGAGGGATTGGGATTTCTTTAAGTGTAGCATGTCCAACAGCTCTGGGTTTGATATGGCCTTGTATGTTAAGCAGAGATCACCTCTGAGTAGACGATATGTGACAGAGTATAGCTGGAGTTTTTTTAGATGGTCAGCATAGGGCATCTGCTTTAGGCCTGTGCGTCTTTTAGTGAGGTATTTCTGCGGCCTTTCCAGTTGTTACAGATGTCTTGAGAGGTACATACCAAACGGGGCATTGTATTCTATAATGGGGTCTAATGAGGGATGAGTACAGTGGGACAATGACCTCCTTTTTTCTGGATTAAAAGCCCTTAGTGATGAGGTGTGCCACATAGAAGGATTTCCTGACTGTTGTAGCAATGTGGTTATCGAAGGTGAGACCACTGTACACCCGTGTCCCTAAGTCTCATATCACACTTTCAGTGTTTAGTGTACTGCCACCTATGTGGTAATTCACGGGTACATGGTTTTTCCCAAAGGGGATAACTATACATTTCTTGGCATTGAACCTGAGCCCATGGCTCTGGCACCAAGCATATGTTTCTGTAAGGCCCTTTTGTAGAATATCCATATCATTTGGGGAATTCAATAATGGCTCCCAGTTTGCAGTACAGACAAAATTTTGAAACAAATAAAAAAAATGACCTAATGATGTAACCATAAAATATTCTACCATGGAATAACATATTCCTAGTTTGTTGAAAAAGAAAAGGAAACTAGCTCTGAAAATCTCCATTGGATCACCATGCTTCTGATTCATATTGTGTCTCATATTTGCAGTATGCATTATCTTAGAAAAGCCTGTCAGTGAGTTATTATGAATAAGAAAAGTTAAACAGGTATTCAGAATCTTTGTTATAAGTTGACCAAACTGAATATCTCTACAGTCATCTTTCTCTGTAACTCACATTATCTCCCTCTTCTACTACAGGGAGGAAATCAGTTGTTATTTTCATATTTATTCATTTATAGGTCAGATGATTTATATTATTTCTATTTTATTTACAATGTGTAAAGTTGTTCATAGAATTATAAGTTCATAAATTAATACCAGGCTAACTGCCTTATGGGCCATTTCAACCCAGCCAATTATTCCATGTGAAAAACAAACCCTGCACCTTGTGCTTATAAGGTGAACACCTTAACCACTACACCAACCTCCCACCCTTATAGACATATTTGTATTCTTTAACTCTCTCTCTCTCTCTCTCTCTATATATATATATATATATATATATATATATTTACTTATTCTGATCTCTTTCTATTTCTGTTTGCATATCATGTCATGTAAAATTATTATATTCCTAGGATTTATATCTTTTTTCTATAACCCTAGTGTAGAATATTGTATAATAGAACATTTATATTTACCCTTATATATCTAATACTCTTTAATCTAGTACTACTGTTAGAATAAGTAATTTTTCCTAAATGTTATGTCTAATAGTATTTGAACAAACATATGAAAAAGGGTCTATATCACATTGTCGAACTCACGGGAGTTCGAATGATGTAATATTGAACCATCAAGTTCGAAACCCAAGAATTACAAAAAAACATAACAGCAATTTTTTTTTCCCAGGGCAAAAAAATCGCTGTTCCAGTACAAAAAAAAAAACACACGTACACTTTAAACTTAAACTAATGTGTGCCCCCCCACACCCCCCTACTTAAATATACTAACTCCAAGATCGCACCACAGTGGAGGAGATAGCAAAGCCGCAAAAATGTCCCACCAATTTTTTTCCCTGGGAAAAAATTGGTGTTCAGTGGCTTTGCTATTTTCATATTTCGAACATTTGGGTTTGATATTACAATAATCGGACTCATGTGAGTTTGACGTTGTAATATAGACCCTATGAAAAATCCTCCCTTTTAAGATTCAAACTTTCCATAATAAGTTGTTCTGCTATATTAAGTTTTGATATCATGAAAAATAGACAATGACAAAAAAACTAAATTCTAATTTTTTATCAGAAGTGTCTTTCTGTAGGCTATTATATAAACTATAATTTTGGTATACTACAAGCATTCAGAACTATTTAATAACTGGCAGTGGTTTAGAATGCAATTCACTGTCTTTTGCATATTATCTAACTGGCATTCACTGACATCTTAGTATATGATTCAAAATATTGTGATCATTTACCTTTAGACAGGAAGAAGTAACCTGGACAGTTCTTAGAATTTTGAGAACTCCCTCAGCATCACAAAAGTTCTCCTAGCTGTAATTAAGCAGCTTCAAGCTGGTTCTTGTGACAAGGGCTTTCAAATGAACATTATGCACCAATCCCCCAAATCCTTCTGAACCACTAGAAAAACAATAAAAAACATTTCATAGTATGTTAACCACTAAAAAGTTATTGTATTTAAAGAAGTAACATTTAATGATTCAGTAAGCACTATTTGTATGAGATGTTTAATATAAAGCAGACTGTCTTTTTTTAAAGGAGACATAGTATATAAACTTGCATTAAAATAATGACAGTTATGTGTGAGCTAGGTTTAACTTGTAAAAATGTGAATGTTACTCTAATTATTTGATATAATTCTAATAATAACTTTTATATATGTAAAAAGCTATATTTTTATACTTTAATATAAAAAAGCAGACTGTCTTTTTTAAAGGAGACATATCATATAAACTCACATTAAAAGAATGACAGTTATATGTGATCCAGGTTTAAATTGTAAAAAACTGTGAATGCTCCTCTAATTATTTGATAACATTCCAATGATAACTTTTATATATATGTAAGAAACTATATTTTTATACTTTGTTTATAGCATAGCATAACTTGCCTGGGTGCTATTGCATGTCAAGTATACTATCAGTAGGAAGTATTCAGAACTATGTAAAAACTGACAGTGGTGTAGAATGTAATTCACTGTCTTTCGCTTATTATCTAACTTGTATTCCTTGACATCTTAGCGTATAATTCAAAATATTATGGTTATTTACTTTTAGACAGGAAGAAGTAACCTGGACATTTTTAGAATATTTGGAATTCCTACAAAAGTGCTCAGGACTCTAAGTTGTTTCAAGATGGTTTTCATGATAAGGTCTTGAAAATGAACAGTCCATTAGTTACAATTCACATAAAATGCTTGTAAGTCCATCCAAGCCACCTCTACATTACATGTAAATCCCTCAAATCCCTCCAAACCACTAAAAATAACAAAAAACATTTCAAAGCACTTTAATCACTAAAAAGCTATTGTATTTAAGTAAATAACATTTAATGGTTCAGCAAGCACTATTTGTAGCAGATGTTTAATATGAAGCAGACTGTCATTTTCTAAAGGAGACATAGCACATAAACTTGCATTAAAAGAATGACAGTTATGTGTGATCCAGGTTTAACTTGTAAAAGTATGAATGTTACTCTATTATTTGATATCATTCTAATAATAACTGTTATATATATAAAAAGCTATATTTTTTATACTTTGTTTATAACATGGCATGTCTTTCCTGGGTGCTATTGCATGTCAAGTATACTATCAGTTGCACACTTACTGGACCATTTTAAGAACCCATAATGTAAGTTAACATGCCTGTTTAGTATCACTTGTTGCATTTTGCATTATATTTAATAGTACATTACTCATCTATGCCAAGATATACAAAAGTGTGCCACCTAACATAGGTTTCAGTGTAATAATGATTAACTTTTAATAAAATTAATAATTTAACCTTTTAAACTCTAAATGAAAATAAATGCCTCTAATTTCATATATAGCTAAAATAATCAAATTATAACATTGTATAAAGGGAACTAGTAACCATTTGAAGTAGGGAAATAAATAAATAAATGGTTTACCTTGTAAAAAGTAATATTCAGCACCTGTTCATAAGTATTCAAGCACGTCTTTAAATTAATAAGAATTCATAACTATGAAATACATTGATTTTCATTTGTCCTTCTGTTTTTTATTGTTTTTTTTTTTGTCTTTTATTAACCAACCATTTCTTGTTGCATCGCTTTTCAAAGAAGTTGATAGATTCCAGTCCATTTATTCTGTTTTTTTTTCCTAAGATTTTATTTTTCTGTATAAAGTCCATTGCATTATCCAAGGTGTTAACAATCTTCATTCCTTCTGGGAGGTGAATCCTTAGTTTTGCTGGAAACAAGATTTGTGCTTTTCTCTTTGACATCACTAATGTTGAACAGTCATTGTCAGATCTTATAGTATTTTCTTTAATTTTAAATGGATAATTAGTCCATGCAGCTTTTAAGACTAAATACTTATCTTGACTTTAGAAAAATCTTAGGATCACTGACCTTGGTGAAGATGTTTTTTTCTAAGACGAGTTGGCAAGTGATCTATGTGCCCTTTGAATGTCAAAAGGAAAAGTTTCAGGCAGGTTCAAAGTTTTAGGTAGCCAGGTATTAAGGAATTGAATCATACTGTCCTCCTCTTCTTTTTCAGGAATCCTTAAATCCTGATGTTATTCCTTCTAGACCTATTCTCTAAGTCTTCTATTTTTTCCTGGAATAAGTTTTTTTTTCAGAAGAAATTCAGTGTTTTTTTTCCCAACAAACATCTTTAATAAATTTTCACATATGACATAGACAATCTTACATTTATATAAATGAAAAACAAACAAAATGACACCAGTTTAGTTGCAAACATTATACATCACAGACACTTTTGAAACAACTGTAGTTGCAAACATTATATATATCACTTAAAATTTATCCAGGCATTGTCAGTTAAGCATTATATGGCTCGTTCAAATCTTACCTCTTAAACCTCTTTCCTTCTCTGCATATATTGTTCCCACAATTCCCATTTTTTTCTTATGCAGTTTGCAACTTCCCTTTTCTAAAGATCCCAATTCCAGTTGTTTTATCTCTGTTACTATATTCACTACATCTAGTAAAGTTGGTCTAGACTTTTATTTCCATTTTCTAATAATTGTTTTATTGGCAGTCACCATAATTAGACTCAGCAAGGCTGTACTATGTCTAGGCAATTCCGATATTGTATCATAGATCAAAAAAATTATCTCCCCAGTCAATCCAATCCACTCATCCAGCATCCCTGACAGAGTGGTCTCAAGGGAATCCCTAAAGTCTGTCAGCTCATTATACTCCCAAAACATATGCTCCCAGCCATCTATTTCTTCCCAGTCACACCTCCATTTGCTATCCACCTGAGGAAAAATTATTTGGAGTCTACTTAGGGTATAAAAATACCTATGTAAACACTTCCAGACAAAGATCCTAAATCTTCTTGACTTTGTTGCATATTTGGGAGATATACATATATCCTGCCATTGTCTCTTTGTGAATTGCTTATCCAATCTCTTTTCCCAATCCTTTCTAAGCTCCTCTGGTTGATTCATATAATTGTCATGCAATATTGTATATGCTTTACTGATTATTCCTTTTTTTTAACTGCAGCTTCTGTTCTAGATTCTATTAAAAACTCTACCAGTGCTGGTCTTTCATTTAGGACCCCTCTATTTCTTTCTCTTTGCCTATACTCTGATATCAATCCTTGTTAGTAATTGAGCCTCATCTACTTCTAACCTTGGCATATTTAATTCTTCCATAAATATTTCCATTTGTACCTTTTCTTGATTTCCATATTTCTCTGCTTTATACAAACTTTCATGAAATTTCATAAAATTTCCGAAATATTTCTAATACTTCTACAGGATCTCTTGTTATCTGCCTTGTTATAGGGTCCCTAAGCTTGGTGACAGCCATTTTTACTTTCTCTTGCCTGAGTTGTTGTGCTAAAAGCTTTTGTGCTCTAGAATTACTATCAAAGATCAGTTGCTTAACAGCAAATATTTCTAAACTCATGGATATTATCAAGGTAATCCCTTATTTTCTGTTTAGCATTCTACAGTTGCTCCTTTTCTTGTTCTGAAAGTTTCCCCTATTGTTCAATATTTTAAAATGTGTCAGTCCCTCTAAATAATTCTTGTTACTTATTAACCATATTTCCCTTTCTTTTATTTCCACCATAGCTTTAAACTCCACATTAATGTTATCCTACTCCTTAGCTGTATTTTCAGAAGAAAATTCCATCTTCTCTAGTAGCTCCTGAATTAATTTGAAAATGCATTCCTTAAATTCCTCTCTTTTCATCTGATAGGTGGGAAAATGCCAGTGTTTCATTTTTATTTCATTACCTTGCATTTTTATTTTAGTTATTATTGGTGCATTATCTGAAATAGTTATTGGGTGCATTTCAAGACCTTCAATTAAAGGCACATGTGCCTGTAAGATATAAAATCTATCTAGCTTAGCCCAGTTTTTGTATATCAGTGAATAATATAGGTTCATAGGTTCATAGGTTCATACTAGGCTATCTGCCCAAGGGCATTTATAAGCCTTATAGATATGCTTCTTCCGCCCCCCCTTTAGTTTTAAACTTTGCCTATTATTTTGCTGCTGGTCTGTCAAGCAGTGACAAGTAGAGTGTGGGTGAATTCCTCATCTGGTATCTCCATCCATTGGTCAAGATTCCTCTTGAACAAGGCCAGCGAGGTGCTCTCATTCTGAATTCCTAGTACTGAATTCACATCTTCCATGCCAAACATTTTCATAAATTTATTCAAAATTCTACTGTCTTTTCTTATATTTTCTCTTCTAGGCCCCCCAGACGCATCTTCACTGTTGCAAACCAAATGCCAGTTCCACCTATAAATAATATTCCTTGCTAAAAGCGGATTATTTCTCCCAGAATTGTCTTAAGCTCCATTATAGCAGTTTTAGCTGGAATGTAAATGCATGCCAGTGTAATCCTCCTGCCTAGCCAATAGCCCCTTAGTACTATGTATCTTCCAGTATAATCTTTTTTCCCTCTTCTATCACTGTTGGAGCTCCTCTTGCAATTAAAATAAATACTCCTCTTTTCCTTTGCCCCAGATATTCTGCTGAATAATCATCCTGAAAACCTTTCTTTATCAAGTTCACATGTTCAGTTCTTTCCAGGTGTGATTCCTGTAGCATATCTATTTGCACTCTACATTTTTAATATAGTTCACTACTCTTTCTTTTTTATATTTATCTGTAAGACCATTCAGATTGAAAGAAATTACAGAAAGCATAACTTTCTTATTTAGTTATTATTACTGCCTTTTATGTATATCTGCTTTTTTGTTAAATGTCTAGTTCTAACCTTTATGTTAGAACAGCAGGGTGGTATTTTATGCAGTTGTTTCTTGTCATATCCATTTGCAGCTATTCCACATTTTACATAACATTTTGTTTTTTTGAAAGCCCTCAAACAGAACAAACAAACCCCCCAACCGCCCCTAAAACCTATTAACTTAATAATAACACACAAAACTATGTACAGCTTCAAATATTGAAGTTTTTGCTTCCTAATAAGAACAAAAGTTATAAGTTGATTGCACACAGACAGGCTAGAGTTAACCAAAAAGAAAGGTTAGTCATGCTTAGACGCATGGTACAACCTGTGCTATTAGTAAGTGCTATTTGATTTTGTCCAGCTTTATATCTCTTCCAGCTGAGAAAACACTTGAATGCTTTCAGCAAACACTTTCTCCAAGCCATTTCTCTGTACCAAATTGCCTTCTAGTGACATTCAAACCAGGCACAAAACTGCTAAGGCTACCTTGTTTATCAGAAAAAAAACTTATAATATTTAATATTTTTTTTCATTTACATGCTTTGCAATAAAATTGTTATTGGATAACACATAGGGTTTTAACGTAGTCATTTTCCTATGCAATCATGGGAAAAAGCACACTGATTAATCTTTTGTCATACTGTCTTAACCAGACCTTTCCTCACTCCCATCTTCTCTTCCTCTTTTTTCATTACAGTGCTTACATTTCTTAAAATTGAACAAAGAGGAAAAAGAGAGAAGAAAGGAGAAAAAGAAAAAAAACAAAAGCACTTGTTTATATTAGTATACCCATTGCATTTAAAAAAAACTGAGAAAACTTTACTCCAAGTCTAATTGGTTTTGTATTATCTTTAAAGCTCTCACAGTTGGGAAAATCCCTGATTGCTTTCAGAGAACATTATATCCTAACCAATTTCTCTTTTCTTTTTTTTTCTTTTCCCTCAGCCAATCCCCTTCCTCCAGACTGTCTCCAGTTTCTCTTTATCAGATTGTCTCCATGGAGGCATTAAGACCAGCTGCAGAACTGCTACTCAGTATACATGCATTTGCTAGAAAAAAGCCACATAATATTCAATATTCTTTTTCAAGTACTTGCTCTCTCTTAAAACTAATCAATCTAAGGTCCTTAATCCAGTCATTTCCCCATGCAAGAACGAAAACAAGCACATTAATTATAACTTTTTCATGCCTTTTTAACTAGGCTCCTTTTTTATCATTGCATTGCCTATATTTCTCAAAGCTGCACAAAAAGAAAGAGAGAAGAGGGGAGAGAAAGAAAAACAACACCTGTTTAAAATCTCCATTATACTTAAAAATAGCATGCAAAGAAAACCATGCATCACAAATACAGTACTTTTAAGAAAAGAAAGAGTTTTTTTACTTACAGTTAGTTTTCTCCCCCTCTCTTCCCCTCCCCAAAGCATTTTCCAAACATTAATGACATGAAGTAAGGCATATACTTTAGAATCCCCCACAAATCCAGCAAATTTTGAAAAAGTCCAATATTTTCAAATTTTCTTGTTCTGTCATATTTCATAAATATAATTATTGCATTGTAATTCCACCTTAAGTTATTGGTTTTATTACTGTTTTTCTCCATCACCCAAATCCTATCTCTGCTTCATTTCCAACATACTCTTGATTCTTCTCATCAGCTGTCATGGTCCCTTCCTTCTCCCCAACATTTTCCATTGAGGTACTGGAAAAGGTTTCACAGGTACAGTCTCTCTGTGGTCTTTATTACCAGAGGAACAAGAAGAAGAATATCCTCACTTTTGTTGGACAAACTTTTGTATTTCCTCCTTAGCATGCACTTCATCAAAAATGATTTTGTTCCTCCAGGGAAGAATACCTTAAAGACAGCTGAATACAGACATTTGAATCTCACACCTACATATCAACATTCTCTGAATAGTGGAATGAATTTATTTCTCTTTTGCCTGGTGTACAATGTGTAATCATTCTCCACAAACATGCTACTGTCTCACACTTTTAGTATTTTGTCCTTCTGCCTCACTTTTGTCAATCAACTCTTCTGCTGGTAGGATTACATCTTAACTATTAAAGGTCTAGGTTACTTTCTTATAGCTATGTTTGGAGCATACACACTATGTGCCCTTTCAACTAACAACTCCTGCTGTGGAATATCAACCCAGTTGTTTATTTGTGCTTTCATAAAATGAATACAGTCTATTCCTTCCAGCTTCTCTGGTATAGCTAAAAATCTCAGGTTTTCCCTAAATGCTCTGTCCTCTAATTCTATTATTTTTTGAAACATCTCTTCCTGAGCAGTCTCATATTCAGTCAGCCTTTTCTTCATTTCAACCTCTGATTTTTGCAGCTTTATCATCTCATCTGAATAACTGTTTAAAGCTTCTTCCATTTTCCAGCCTTTTGTTGTTTGCATTGATATACTCCCTCAGTATTTTGTTTATAGGTTCATAGGTAGGTACTAGGCTATTGGCCCAATGGCCTACGTAAGCCTAGCCAACAAGGTTCCCTGGCTTACGCCACCCAAGAAAGTTATTTTCCTGTGCCACTGTTGATCAGAGACACAGAAGTGATCCCCAAGGTGTATTTCCCATCCACTCATCAAGATTTTTCTTGAAGAGTGCTAATGAAGAACTTTGCTTGACATAGATGGGTAGCCTGTTCCAGAGTATGGGAAGTCTCTGGGACATGAATCTATCTCTCTAGCATGTCCTGTTTATTGGGGTGACAAGGTTTAGGTCCCTAGAGCATGTAGCTTGGAGGGATTGGGATTTCTTTAGGTGTAGCATGTCCAACAGCTCTGGGTTTGACATAGCTTTATATGTTAGGCAGAGATCCCCTCAGAGTAGGCGATATGCTATGGAGTAAAGCTGGAGATTTTTGAGGCGGTTAGTGTAGGGCATTTGTTTGAGGCCAGTAATCCTCTTTGTGAGGTACTTCTGTGGCCTTTCCAGCTACTGCAGATATCTTGTGAGGTACATTCCAAAAGGGGCATTGTACTCTATAATGGGTCTAATGAGTGTCGAGTAGAGGGGAACAATGACCTCTTTTTTCCTGGATGAGAACCCTTTTATGCTAAGGTGTGCCATGTATCAGGACTGTCTGACTACTGTGGTGATGTGACTCTCAAAGGAGAGACTACTGTCCACCTGGGTCCCAAGGTCTGTTATCACACATTCGGTGTCAAGTAGATTGCTGCCTATGTGGTAGTTCATGGGTACAGAGTTTTTACCAAAGTGGATGACACTGCACTTTTGGCATTGAGCTTGAGGCCATGGCTCTGACACCAGGCATCTGTCTCAGCGAGGCCCTTCTGTAGGATGTCCACATCATTTGGGGACTTGACTATGGCTCCTAGTTTGCAGTTATCTGTGAACTTCATTAGCCAGAGGCCTTCTATGTTAGCCTGTACTTCAGAGAAGTAGATACCAAACAGGTGTTTATTTTAACAAGGTCTGTATGCAGTTGGCATATCTCTTCCTGTAGGCTATTGGAAGTCATGTCTGAAGGTTGCATTGCTTTTTGCTGAACAGCTGCATAACTTTCCCCATTCAGTGTTTCTTCCCCACTAGCTGACTTTTTCCAGGTCTTCTGTATTTCTTTATTCCTGGCATCCAGGCAGTGCACTTACTAGCCAGTTATCAAAATTTAGTCATAAACACAAGTCTATTGGCCTTCTCTGCTGGGTTTCTATTTTCATACTGGGAGAGCTAGAAACAAGTTTTTACTCAGCATGCAGCCATCTTGGAAGTCTAGATTTAGTCTCTGGTTTTGGTGACATTTGTTTGTACAAATTAGTCCCTCTTGTAGCATCTGGGAGCTTTCCAGGCAGTAGATGAAAGCCACAAATTTGCAATCATCTTCAGACTTTGTCTGCCACAGTCATTTGACATCTGCGTTGAGTCAGTTAGAGAGAGATAAACAGTAGTGGCCCCAGTATCAAGCCCTGTTGAGCCCCACTAGTAACAGGTCTGTTAGAGGAGAGTGTGCCCCTGTCTTAATTTGGTGGGTTCTGTTTTCAGGCTAGTTTGCTCTCCAGTGGATTACATAAGAGTTTGCACTGGCAGGATTTTCCTGTCACGAACCCAGCATTGGTTGGTTTTAGAGAACTTAAGCAGCTAAGATCTTTATTTATGAGATCCATAATGATGTGTTCCATTATCTTCCAGATAAGGTTGGTAAAGCGTATTGGTAATTAGTTGCCAGAATCAATGGTGAGGCAATTCTTGTGGATGGGGGATACTTACTGCTGCTCTTCATGTCTCATGGATGAAACCATTTGAGAGGCTGAGACTGGACCAATTTCTGTGCAGGGTAGAGAGATAGTGAGTCACACTGACAAGAAAATACACTGGTACATTTTTGGGCCAACTAGAGCTAGTGTTTTATTTTTTTATTTTTTTATATTTTACCTCAGAGGGAGCCTATGGTAAGGACTTGTTCAGAGGTGATCATTCAAGGCATACAAAGGTCTGTGATAGAGGGAAAGGTCTGAACTAAGTTTATCTGTTAATATATCAGTAATATCCTCAGGAGCAGAGTGGATTTCATTAAGTGTAAACTCATTGCAAGGCTGAGAGTGGTTCCCATGGGTGCCAGAACGATAGAGCCAGGGGGAGGGGGTGCCCCCCACTTTTACAGCTGCAAGGCCTGTCAAAAAAAATAAATGAAGTGGAGTTTTCACGCTAAAGTGAATTTGTGCTGGAAGTTAAACTAACTAAATTAGCTGTTCTTGTTCTCTTATTGCTCTGTGTTACAAGAGTTATGCTGCCATTGTTCTGTTGGTGCTTCCAGAGCCAGAGTCATGCCGGTAAGGAGAGTTTTGTTCTTTTATTTGCAGGAGTTATGCTGCTCCCCTGAGTGTGTGTGTGTGTGTGTGTGTGTGTGTGTGTGTGTGTGTGTGTGTGTGTGTGTGTGTGCGCGTGTGTGTGTGTAAAATGCCCCAGTTAGGTATACCTGGTGGTTAGTGTTGCTCAGGCTCAAACAAGAGCCTGAATTCTCTACCCATATCAACACTTGTGATTCAGGGAGTTGAGTCCATAGCTCTCAATTGCCCAGATTTTCACAGAATATTTGGCTCATACTTTTGGTCTGTTCCTCTTAAAATTTGTGTTTTTCCTGTCTTTCAGAAAACAGATGGTAACACAAAACACTTTATTTTAGCAACTTTAAATTGTGTCCCTGGTTTTGGCCTTTGCCCCCCCCAAATAATTTTTAGCTTTTTCCAGATTTCTTGTACTACGCAGTTGAGAGATTTATTTGAGTATCAAATGGATTTTCCTAGGAGCTGAGAGCTTCAGGGGAAGAGAAGTTTAGTGCTATATATGCTAAGTCATTTGCATTGTTAGAAGTGCAACAAGTAGTATATTTGCTTTTGATGCAGAAGGCTGTGGGTTGTACTCCCACAGTATGCAGATGGATTGCTGATACTGTACTGTGTTGTACTTTAAAGGGAGTGGATGCTGCAGTCCTATGAATGTTCTTCTTTGGAGGAGTTACCTAGTAACTATATTTCTGTTATCAGTTTGCCACCCATTCCCCTTTGCAAAATTACTAGCTTATAATTTTTTGTTTAATGTAGCATAGGCAATTTATTCCTCAAGGGCAACAGGCACTTTATTTGTAGATTAAACAATGAAATATAAAGCTGTTTGCTAGCAGCAACCTCTTCATTAGTTACAGATACTCATTACAGCCAACTGCACCTCCAGGAATTTTCTGCAGTTACCTTCTACTGCTCCTCTAGGTGTCAAATATTGATTGTTGATATTGTTGAACATCGACATCTGTGCAGTGACAGAGACCTGGTTCAAGGCTCCAGAGAGCACCCCTGCATTACCAGGCTATAATTCATGCCACACCTTTCAGCCACCTAACCTGGACCAAAACACTAAAGGCAGAGGCATGTCCATATTCATTAAGGATATCCACACCTCCAGGCTAGTTACTCAGAATAATGCACCCCAGATTATCCAAGTGCAACTAACTCTGGGCAAGACCACAATCCAAATTGTAGCTTGCTACAGATCCCCCACCATGCCCCAGGATTCCCAGTCCTCATTTCTTGATACACTGAAAAATATTAGGGTACAACCTAACACCATAATAATGGGCGATTTTAACTACCCCGCCATTAAGTGGGAAAACTACTCATGCACCAACTCTTGTGCTCAACGTTTTCTGAAATTCATAAATTCCAACGCCTTGGATCAGCTTATCCACACCCCTACCAGGGGCAGCAATATCGTAGACCTGGTCATTTCCAACATGGGCAACTGGTGTTCCACACCAGAGGTCAATTCCTCGTTGGTCAGATCCAACCACAAGCTAATCACTCTAGACATCCACATCCCACCCCCACCCCCCAGTAGGGAAACCACCGTAAAAAATTTGTCCAAAGCCAACTTTACGCCTCTTAAGACAGAATTGGCAAACTTAACGACACCCATGCTGACAAATGCACTTTATACGCACTTACACAAGTGCATGGATTGTGCAATCCCTAACAGAACCAAGATGCTATCCTCCAAAAAAAGGAAGCCAATCTTGTGGTCCCCTGCCATAAACTCTACAACAGAAGAAAGAAACTGTTGCAAGAAAAGAGTAAAATCCCATGATTGGAGGAACTCCATGGTCAGCCTTAGCAAGAAGTTGAGATCCCTCATAAAATCCTCCAAAGCTTGGTACGAAAACAAAATCGCCACTGATTCTAAAGACAGCCACAAAGCATTCTATAGCTATGTCAAGAATCTCAATGGGAACACTCAGATTGGCTCTGAGTTACAGCACAATGGCACTAAATATACAGAACCAACTGATATTTCCAACATCCTGGCAGATAGGTTCAGTGCTAACTTTACCCCCTCTCACCCCCTAATGGGCCCATCTCTATACCGGAAAAATGCAAAGTTCCTGTAATCATGGCTGCACAGGTAAAAAACACATTCTCCAAAGCCAAGAACACAGCATCCATGGGACCCGACAACATCCCAGGCTGCATTCTGCATGAACTACAGAACGAACTAGCACCCCACCTAAGTACCATATTCAATCATAGCCTCACCTCAGGCTTTGTGCCCACTGAATGGCACACAGCAACGGTTATCCCACTCCACAAAGGAGGAGCCACCACAGACACTGGGAACTACCGCCCCATTAGCATGACGAGCCTGGTCTGCAAGGCTATGGAATGTATCATCATGGAACTTATAAACAATGACATTGGTAATCTCCAAACTCTGGACTCTACCCAGTTCGGGTTTGTAAAAGGCAGATCATGTCTCCTAACTGATAGACTTCTTTGAAGCGGTCACCAAAGCCGTAGATGAGAGTAAGGTGGTCCACACATCCTATCTAGATCTTGCCAAGGCTTTCAACACCATCTCCCACTCTGGAATTATAGATAAACTCACTAAACTAGGTATAAATCCCTATGTCACAAGATGGTTTGCCAACTGGCTCACTGACAGAACCCACACTATAAAAGTAGCAGACTCTAAATCCAACTTCAGACCAGTGACAAGTGGAGTACCACAGGGTTCAGTACTAGGTCCTCTCCTGTTTGGTATCTACTTCTCTGAAGTACAGGCTAACACAGAAAGTCTTTGGCTAGCAAAGTTCGCAGATGACTGCAAACTAGGAGCCATAATCAAAACTCCTAACGATGTGGACATCTTACAAAAGGGCCTCACTGAGACAGATGCCTGGTGTCAAAGCCATGGCCTCAAGCTCAATGCCAAAAAGTGCATTGTCATCCCTTTTGGTAAAAACTTTGTACCCATGAACTACCACATAGGTGGTAGTCTACTTAACACCGAAAGTGTGATAAGAGACCTTGGGACACAGGTGGACGGTAGTCTCTCCTTTGATAATCACATCATCAGAGTAGTCAGGAAATCCTTCTACGTGGCACAGCTCATCACAAAAGGATTCTCATCCAGGAAAAAAGAGGTCATTGTTCCCCTCTACTCATCACTCATTAGACCCATTATAGAGTACAACGCTCCTTTTGGTATGTACCTCACAAGACTTCTACAATAACTGGAAAGGCTGCAGAAATACCTCACAAAGAGGATTACCAGCCTCAAACAGATGCCCTATGCAGACCGTCTCAAAAAACTCCAGCTTTACTCTGTCATATATCGCCTACTCAGAGGTGAGTTCTGCCTAACATACAAAGCTATGTCAAACCCAGAGCTGTTGGACATGCTCCACTTAAAGAAATCCCAATCCTTCAAGCTACAAGCTCTAGGGACCTAAACCTTGTCACCACAATAAACAGAACATGCTGGAAGGATAGATTCCTGTCCCAGATACTTCCCATACTCTGGAACAAACTACCTATCTATATCAAACAAAGCTCCAAATTAGCACTCTTCAAGAAAAATATTGATGATTGGATGGGAGACAGGAAATTTACCCCAGAGATCACTTCTGTGGCTCTGCTTGACAGAGGCACAGGAAAATAATTTTCTTGGGTGGCAAAAGCCAGGGTACCGTAGTACCTACCTATGAACCTATTTGCATCAATAATTTCAAAACCATGTTACATACAAGGTACTGGGATATTTTGTCTTGAAGCATATGTGATGGCAAACACAACTGTATTGATATTTGACCTCTCTCGATGAGTATTTGCTAGAAGTGTAAGGTGATAACTTCATTTTTTAAAGGCTCAAACCACACCCACTAGGAGTTAAAAGTACACAATCAAAAGAGCTGTATTGGAGGGAATGAGTTAATGTGGAATTATTTAGATTACTTACTTCTGCAGAGATTTTGCATATTTACTGATACTGGTGGATTGTAATGACAGAAGTTTGAGTGGCCTTTTATGGTTGAAATTTTCTGAAATGGGTAGTTTTTTCATTATTGGTTCATACATTTTTGTTTTATTGCTTATTACAAGACTGTTCCAAACTACAAATTTAAAACACATTCTAACAAGTAATGCTGTATTATAAAAAGAATATAATTTAATACAATCAGGAAGGTGAATCAAAGAACGCATACATGTATGCTTGCTCACAGGATGCAGGAGATCAAAACAGGGGACGAGACCAGTCACCAATGGAGTCCACCAGGGTTCGGTGCTGAGACTTTTTCTGTTTGGCATATACATCTCAAAAGTAGAAGGAAATACCAAAGGGCTTTGGCCGACTAAGTTTGAAATGACTGCAAGCTAGGAGCAGTAATTGATTCCCCAAATTACTTAGCCATCACACAGAAAGGTTTGTCCCAAACAATAACTGGTGCCAGAATCATGAATTGAAACTAAACTCCAAGAAATACATTATCGTATCCTTTGGGATGTCATCTACTTCAGGGAACTGCCAAATTGACAATGCCCCCTGAGAACTGATCTAGTTGTTTGGTATTTGGGAACTTGTGTGTACAGTGACCTACCATTTGACCAACATGTGCACAGAGTCATAAGAAAGACTTTATATATTGCACAGCTTATAAACAAATTGATTTTGACTAGATCTAGAGATGCTATTTTCCCCCTTTACAAAGCCCTCATTAGGTCAATCATTTTGTATAATGCCCACTTTGGCATGTATCTGTCCACACCCATGCAACAATTGGAATACCCACAGAGATACCTTACTAAAAGTATACAAGTCCTAAACAATAGGTCTTGCATGGACCACCTCAAAGATTTATCGCTATACTCAGTATCCAACAGAGTGCTTAGAGGTGACATATCTGGCATACAAGGCATCCTCCGATGTAATACAGATGGACCTACTGAACATCAGCAAGTCAAACGGCATCAGAAATACTCAGTGCAGGTATCTAAACTGAATGTTGTGGAGAGATGTATATATATATCACAGAGGCTACCACTGTTACAGAACAGACTATCCATTCAAGTAAAACAAAGCTCATCCCTGTCCATATTCAAATGCAACTTGAATCTAAGGATGGGTAATAGAAAATGTACTCCAGGATTGCCCCTCATGCCACTTATGGAAAGAGGCAGTTCCTGAATGCTGCATCCCTTACATGAGTCCACTCAGATTATCTATAGTATGATCAAATTTATTCTCACTAGGGTTAATATACATTATCAGCCATGGGATAGGTAAGACCAATCAGGAAATGTTAATTCAAGCACCAAAAGGCAAAATGGCTAAGCTTAAAATGTCCTCCAAGTGAACCTAATTTGTGGTAGTAAATAGTTTTAAAAAATTGCCTTTTTTAGATCACTAAGTGCCCCTCCCACCCTCCACCCCCCAGTCTTCAACAGCTTCTTGCACCTCTGGTTGTTTCTAAGGTTTATGACATAGCCGAAGAAGTGTTTGTGGTTGTCCTTGGCAAAGTAGCAATTTTCAGTTTAATGTTAGCCGTGGTAGATTTTATTTTGTTTTTGAGTTTTTTGTTCAACTTTCTGAGTTTAGTTTTAAATGTGAGAGTTTTCAGTTTATTCTTAAGGGTGAGATTTTGTTTTACAATTTTGTTAAATAGATCAGTTCCAGGGTTCTACAACAGGAGCCTGTTTCAGAACTTTGCGCTGAATTTGTGACAGACTGGGACTGATGTCTTGATACAGGCATTGAAGAGAGAATAGAAATGCAACACTTTTTGCTACTGGGTCCTTGAGGGAAGGGAACTTATAAACCTGTCCAATTCATCAGCTAGCTGTAGTTAGTTTGCCTTAGATAATTCCCTAAAGATAGTTGGATTTGTGGGCAGTTTTAGTTGGGTACTAATGAAAAATGCTACTGAATTATGGTCAGATCTGCCCAAGAGTTATCTGTGGATGTAGAGCATAGTGGTGATTTATTTGTAATGACAAGGTCCAGAAAATGTGGACCCTGGTAGGTGTGCACATTATCTGATCTAGGCAATTGACACTAATTAAATATAGGAAACATTGTGAGTATTTATTTACGATAGTGTACGTCTTCCAGCTTGTAGATGGATAGTTCTAATCCCCAAGAATAATACTGTTGGGTTCAGTGGTGAGGGTCTCTAGCTTATTTTGATATGTCTCATGGGCTGTATGTGACATAGTGGAGGGCTGCTAGCTGGCTAGGATATGGTAAAGGGTCTTATTTAAGATTACTAGAATGTGGAAGAATTCAAGGTTTTTATTGTGCTGCTTAAGTTTAAATGTAATGGAGTCATGGAGGAATAAAGACATAGCACCAGTAACTGGGAAACTCAAAGCAGTGGGTCTAAATATGTGATAGGCACTAAAACTTTATGGGGAGGTTATGCTATTCTTCCACTGAAATAATTTTCACTGATGATGCAGATGTCAATATTTCTGGACTTTCAAGATGGCTGCACATTGATCAAAAGCTTCATTTTAGCTTTCCCAATGTGAAAACAGAAACGGAGAAAAGGGAGACAGTGAAATTATCATTTCAGGTAAAATTCAGTTTCCGGATAGTGAGTATATTGCCCGGATGTCAGCAAAGAAAAAAAATTACAGAACCTGAAAGAAAATCAACTAGAAAAAGTAATGAAAAAACACTGTTGAGGAAGAATTCTCCAGCTGTTCAGCAAAAAAGTAACCCAAGCTTTGGTACAAGAAATGTCCTCCAGTAATTTAGAGGAAAAAAATAAATCACATGTACTTAGAAATTCTTAAAATAAATGAAACACTGAAGGAATATATGAACTCAAATAAAATGCTGGAAAAATAGAAGCTTTAACTAGTTATTCAGACAAATTGATAAAATTGCAAAAATCAGAGGATGAAATGAAGAAAAGGCTGGTTGAGTATGAAGCTTCTCAAAAATAATAAAAAAAAATAGTAGAGTTATTAGACAAAGTGCACAGAAAAAAACTGAGAATTTCTGTTGTACCAGAGAAACTGGAAGGAAAAGACTGTATTAATTTATGAAAGCACAAATAAGCAACAGGACTAGTATTCCACAGTAAGATTTGTTAATTAAAATGTCACATCCAGTGTTTGCTCTAAGCTTGCCATGAGAAAGCAGCCCAAAGATATATAATAGTAAAGATGCAGTCATACCTGTAGAAAGAGGTGATCCTGATAAAACTGTGGCAAAAGAGAAAATATTAAAAAATTGTAGCTAGCAGAGTATCTGTGGGAAATGATTATTCACTGTACAGTAGGCAGAAGAGAAGGAAATGTATCCCAGTAACCAGGGAATGTCAAGAAGCAGGTATAAGATTCAAGATGCTGTATCTAGCTCTCTTCGGAATATTTGTTTGCGGGGGATCAAGGACGTTTTATAGATGCACAAAATGCTAAGGAGAAAATAAAAAAAGTTTATCCAACAAAAAGTGAGCCAGCAAGCAGGAGAGGATTTTACTTCTCATTCTTCTCTCAATAAAGCTCATAGAGATACCTTGCCAATGAAGCATTTTCCATTGATCCAAATGAAAATGCATGACAGGCACAGAAAACATAGAAGTTAACTACACATACTATTCCACATACTAAACCTAGAGTACTTGATAATAGTTTTCAATCTTACTCACAAACACTGGCTAATCTACAATGTATGTACTATACCTGTGTACTATGTATGTATTCTACCTATGTTCCAAATTTCAGCTGTACACCACAAATCTATTAATTACCTTTATTTTTAATTTATTTTTTGTTTGTTCTCTCCACTGTAACTGTTGATGTGCTGCATACCACTATAAAAATACGTCTTAAGTAATTTGTGTGTATACTGATCATGTCTAAATAACTAAATGTATCTGTAATTTTTCTATGTGGAGCTTTTCAGCTCAGTCAGACACCCCCGGTTAACAAATGTAAAATAAAATAAAAATAAAATAAACTAAAAGAATCAGGAGTACCTTGGACTTGAACCAGAGTCTGATATTGGGAGATGAAGATGAACAGGAAGAAGACCAGCATCACTGAAATTAGTGAATAAATTGGAGACGTTAAAGAAGAAATCACATTTTTGCAATATGGCCTTGCAAGAAAAAGTGGTTGAGAAAGACTGGAACGTTGTTGACTTTCTTAAACTTGTGGGTGGACTGTAAAGCATAGACCTTACTTTATGACATTAATGTTTAGAAGGACGCTAAAGGGAAAAAAATGAAGTAACTACAAGTAACACATTTTTTTATTCATATTAGCATTTGTATAAAACATTTCCTTGATATTTAAACTGCATGTTATATTCTAAAGCAGTTTTGTACAGGACACAGTTAGGGGTATAGTCATAAATTATGTACTCACACACAGACTGGTTTGGCAATACCCATATTTTTGGAGATATGATAGGATGAAGTATTTAGGAGTATAAATATTTCTGTTATGGCAGCTAAGGATATGTGAGAAGACACTAATTAAAACAGAATACAAAAACTGAGAAACTGGAAGCTCCTGTGTAGAGATATGGATAGTAAGATATAAGCAGTGAAAATGTTTTAGTTCATTTAGTTTTACATACAGGTCAAGCATATTTTTATTAACCAGAGGAGAGGTTATGGACAATAATTAATAAAGAGTTGAAGGGATTTATCTGGGAAGGGAAGAGGGCAAGAGATAAGTAGGATAAGCTGAGCCTCATACTAGAATAAGGTGGTTTAGAATGACCTGCTTTGGAGGGCTACATGGTTAAAGCTCATATACATAACACAAGCAGAAGGCTATAATTAAAAGTGGAAAAGGATGATGATGAAAAGGTGGGGTTCAGGAAGAAGGGAAAATGTGGGATTTTGAATGCAGATCCTTGAGCAGATTAATAACTATACAGAATATTATTTTTATAGAGTTGAAAGTATTCTAAGAACCAATAAATCCAAAATAAGCTCACATAGCATTAGTCCCTAGCAAATTCGCCAGTAATGGAATTAAATTCAACAGTAGTATGCACCGAGTAAGACCAAAAGACTCTAGCCAGAGAAATAAAATTTCTTAGTTTAATCTGCAGACCGCAACATAAAACAGTTTCATAAAGAGGTTTAGCGCTTTCATCCTGTATATTTCAGAATTTCATCAGAACCTCGATTTAGTTCAAAACCACATTTAAATATAAGTTAATAAATGTCATGTGATCCATATCATCCTATCATACCCCTTCACTTAAAACACTTATAAAGGCTTAAAAAACAATGTCTTGGAATGTACAGTTGCATATTAAACAACATTCTTTGCAATAATTCCTTTCAGTACAGTGAAAACAGTATTATACAAGCATCATATGTTAGTATAATTTTAATGCAATCGGTTTTAAAGCTGGAGAAACAGAAATATGTTTGTTTCAAAAGAATGCTGTTTAATGTTTTTTTTTTTGAAAGGTTCTTAATCTTATTTGTTGAAAGTTTTTTTATGGTGTTTGATGAAGTCAGTGTTTTTATTGGATGGATTGTGCTCATGTGATTTGACAAGTTACTTAGTTTAAGCATTTGTTCTGAAAAGATAATAATTCTAAAGAAGTTCCCTCTGAGATGGAACAGAAGCACTTAATTCAAACATACTCAATGTCCAAACATGTATTTTTTGTGGAATGTAATTAAAGCTGTGGCCAGAAATGTATATTTTGTGCCCAGACCTAAAGTTGTTGCTCTCACCACCAAATTATCTTTTAATCTCAACTGTCAAAGTGTTGCCCCTATATACACAGGAAAGGAGTATTTTATTCTTAGCTGTTGCCACGTACAACAATGAAACTATTATTTTGAGGTGCATTCCTATTACAATAAATCCAGATATAGAAGACAAGCTGGTAGATGCAGCATGGATGAGGGGCCCTGTGGGCCAGGCTGATGACAGTGATGTCCCAAGGAAGACCAAAAAAATAGTATATTCTAAATAGTATATGCTAAAGCAATATGCCAGTCTATTACCCTTTCCTCTGTGATCACTAAGGTACTTCTTAATTCTATAAATCAGACTATGTTATGTTTATTAATGAATGGAGTCTTCCCCATATGTCTCAACTTCTTTGCCCAAGAAATGTGGATACAATGACTCCCAAGATGGCTGCACACTGAATAACAGTTCAATTTTGCTCTCCCAGTGTGAAGACAGAACCTCAGAAGAGAGAGCCAGTGAACTTATTTTTGGGGTAAATTTCAGTACCTAGCTAGTAAGTGCACTGCCTAGATGCCAACAAAAAAGAAATTCAGAGAACCTGGAAAAAAATCAACCACAAAAAATGAGGAATAAAAACACTGACTGGGAAGAATTCTGCAGCTGTTCAGCAAAAAGCAGCACAAGCTCCAGCTTTGTTGCAAGACATGACTCCCAGTAACCTAGACAAAAAAATAAGTCAAATGTACTCAGAGTTGATTAAAATAAATGCAACACCGATGAAGTATATCAACTCAAATAACAAAAGGCTTTAAGCAGATATTCAGATGAGCTGATAAAACTGCAAAAATTGAAGGTCAAAATGAAGAAAAGGCTGGCTGAATATGAGACTGCACAAGAAGAGATGTTTCAAAAATAACAGAATTAGAGGACAGAGCATGTAAGGAAACCCTGAGATTTTCTGCTGTACCAGAAAAGCTGGAAGTAACAGACTGTATTAATTTTATGAAAGCACAAATAAGCAACTGGACTGGTATTCCGAGTTGTTAACTGATAGGGCACATTCTGTGTATGCTCCAAATCTGACCATAAGAAAGCAACTTAGACCTTTAATAGCAAAGATGCAATCCTACCAAAAGGAGTTGATTCAAACAACAAAACTGTGGCAGAAAAGGGAGAGACAGTAGAGTGTTTGTGGAAAATGTTTACTCACCTTACACCTGACAGAAGAGGAGTAAATGTATTCCACTAAAATAGGAGTGTGAAGAAGCAGGCATGAGATTCAAACTGCTGTATACAGCTATCTTCAGAATATTCTTTCCTTGAGGGACAAAATCACTTTTTTTATGCAGAACATGCTAAGAAGGGAATACAGAAATGTGTCCAACAAAAAGTGAGCCATGAAACAGAAGGAGATTCTGCTTCTTCTTCTTCTGGTAATAAAGACCACAGAGACTGTGCCAGTGAAACCTTTTCCAGTGTTTCAATGGAAAATGCTTGAGAGACAAAAATAAGCACACGAGTTGACTAGAAGAACTGGGAGTACATTGGAAAGGAAGCAGAGACTGGATTTGTGAGATGGAGATAAACAGGAATAAAACCAGCAACTTGGAAATTGACAAATAAATGTGGGATTATAAAGCATTAATTAAATTTGTGAAACATGACAGAACAAGAAAACATGGAAATATTGGACTTTTTTGACTTTGTTAAATTTGCAGGGCACTCTAAAGCATATGCCCTACTTCATGTTATTAATGTTTGCAGGAGAAAAGGGAAGGAAAGAGTTAACTGTAAGTAAAAGAAGCTTTTGTTATTAATAGTAATATTTGTATAGTGCATGATATCCACGTGCTATAAAGTAAAGTTTCTCAGTTATTTTCAAGTATAATGGGGATACTAAAATAAACAGGTGCCCCTGATTTTTTCTTTTCCCTTTTTCCTTGTTCAGTTTTAAGAAATGTAGGCACTGCAATGTAAAAAAAGAAGAAAAGTCTGTTAAAAATAGTATGATACAAGAAGAAATGATGTACTTTTTCTCATTCTTTCATAGGTGAATGACTAGATTAAGGCTCTTGGCTTTATCTAGTAACACATTTTAAGAGAACGCAAATAAATAAAAGGACATTAAGTATAATACAATTCTCCTCTAACAAATAAATACTTGTAGAAGCAATTTTGTATGTGGTTGTCATGTCTCCATGGAGACTATCTAATAAAGAGCAATAAAAACATAATATTTCTTTCTTCTAATGGCTTTCTTTCAGTAGTTAGGAGATAATGTTTTCACATTCTGGGAGAGCAATAAAGATAAGACAAAACACAGACAGCACTTAGTAGAAGCACAGGCTGTAAAATGCATCTTAGCATGGATAATCTTCCTTTCAGGTTAACACAAGTCTGTGAGTGTGGCTGTCAGATAGGGACAGTTGTTCCTATTAGGAAGGTAAAACTTCAGTATTTGAAGATGTCGATAGTTCTGTGTGTTAGTATTAAGTTAAGAGGTTTTTGGTGTGTATTTGTTTTTTTTTTTTTGTAAGATGTCTCGAGGACACAAATGGTTTAGCCCTTTCATTCGTTTAATACAGAACTTCCTCAGAAACAACCATAACTCACAATCATTACACATTTATACTCTCATCAATTAAGAAAATCAATCAATAAACCAATCATATTCTTAACTCTTAATATACTAATTTAAATACTTAAACGTATGAGTTAAGAATATGATTGGTTTATTGATTGATTTTCTTAATTGATGACAGTATAAATGTGTAATGATTGTGAGTTATGGCTGTTTCTGAGGAAGTTCTGTATTAAATGAATTAAAGCGCTAAACCATTTGTGTCCTATAGTCGTATTTGTTGTTGTTTTTTTGTTTTGCAAGATGTGACATAGGCTAAAATGGATATGACAAGAAACAACTGTATAAAAGGTCAACTCACCAAACATTGGTGTGTCCGTGTACAGGGTCGGCCTTAGGTCAAGTGGTGCCCTAGGCAAAAGGGCTCCACAGTACCCCCCACACCAACTGGTGCCCCCATCCTGATCTATTTACACCATCCAGTTTAGTGGAAAAGTGCCCCTGCTAGAGCTGTGCCCTAGGTGCCTGCCTAGTTAGCCTATGCCTAAGGCCGGCTATGTCCATGTAACTCAAAAGCTGGAATAGATACTCAAGAAAAAAACTGTTACAAATAAAAGGTGAGAATAATAACTTTTTTAACATAATTACCCTTTCGATATTATTTTTAAATGTTAATGGTCCCACAGATATATACAAAAAAGAAAGAGTAGTGAACTATATGAGAATATGAAAATTGCAAATAGGTATGCTACAGGATACACATTTGGAAAGAACTGAACATGTGAATTTGATAAAAGAAAGGGTTTCATGGTGGTTATTCTGCAGAATACCTGGGACAAAGGCAAAGAGAAGCACGTATATTAATTGCAAGAGGCGTTCCAACAGTGATAGAAGAGGATATAAAAGATAATAATGGTAGATATGCAGTACTAAGGGGAGGAGGATTACACTGGCATATATTTATATTCCACCTAAAACTGCTATAATGAAGCTTAAGAAATTTCTAGGAGAAATAATCAGTTTTCAGCAGGGAATATTACTTATAGGTGGGGACTGGAATTTGATTTGCAGCAGGAAAGATGTGTCTGGGGGGCCCAGAATGGAAAATATCACAAAGGAGTGTAGATTTTTGAGGAAATTTATGAAAATATTTGGCATGGAAGATGTAAATTCAGTACTAGGATTTCGGAGAGAATCTACAAATTATTACCCAAGATACAAGAATTGGACTAGGCTGGACAGAACTTACATTTCACAGGAACATGTACATTTAATTGAAGGTCTTAATATGCACCCAATAACTATTTCAGATTGTTTGCCAATAATAACTAAAATAAAAATGAAACACTGGCCCTTTCCCACCTATATGTTGAAAAGAGAGGAATTTAAGGAACAAGTAGTGGAAATTATTCAGGTGTTATTAGAGAAGACATACATTTCTTTTGAAAATATAGCTAGGGAGTGGGATAAAATTAAAGTGGAATTTAAAAATACATTGGATATAAAATACAGAGAGATATGGTTAAGATGTAGCAAGAATTATTTAGAGGGACTGACAAATGTTAATGTTTTGCAGAATAGGAGGGAATCTGATAGGAAAAAGAAGAGGAGTAATTGCAAAATATATGCAAAAATAAAGGATTACCTCTATAATATGCATGAGTTTAGAAAAATTGCTGTTGAGCAACTGTTTCTTTATAATAATGCCAGAAAGGGTTCTTGCCAAGCTTATGGAGCCTATAACAAGGAAGATAACAAGAGATCCTGTAGCAGTACTGGAAATATTTAGAAATTTTTATGGAAGTCTGTATAAAGCAGAGAAATATGGAGATCAAGAAAAGATACAAATGGAAATGTTTATGGAAGAATTAAATACTGCAAGGTTAGAGGTAGATGAGGCTCGATTACTAACAGGATGGGAAGAGATGAGATAAAAATGGTGATGTATAACAAATCTACAGGAAAGATCCCAGGAATAGATGGTATTCCTGTGGAAGTTTGGAAGCTAGGAAGGGAAAAAAGTGATAAAGATCTAGAAGGTTTTCTTTAACAGTATTTTAAGAGGAGAAGAAGTACCAGCATCCTGGAAGAAAGCAGTGGTAGCTGTAATACCTAAAGAGGGTAAAGATTAATCAGACCCAGCTTCATGCAGGCCCATTTCAATACTAAACCACGATTATAAAGTGTTTGGTCTATAATGGCTAAAAGAATGGCAAATGTGATACCAAAATTGATAGATATGGATCAGTGTGGTTTTGTGGAGGGGAGGCAAACATCTGACATCATTAACAGAACACTGATGATCCAGAAGGAAGCTAAATGTAAGAAAATGCCACTGTTGTTGGTGGTTCTTGATGCAGATAAAGCATTTGACAGAGTAAGCTAGGACGTTTTGAACAAGGCAATGGAAGCATTTGCATTCCCTGGTAAAAATTATAAGGTATATTAAGAGGATATATGAGGGATCAGAGGTGAAAATGAAAGTGGATGGGTTACTCTCTGATAATTTCTGTTTGAGCAGAGGAACCAGGCAAGGGTGCCCTCTTTCCCCTTTGGTATTTATACTTTATTTAGAACCATTGCCAAAGAAAATAAGAGACTCAGAAATTCAAAGATATAATTTTTATGGTAGTCAAGAAAAGCTGTCACTATTTGCAGATGATATTATATTATGCCTGGTAAAACCAGAAAAGGACATTTCAGTGTTGTGGAAAAGATTGAGGCAGTTTTGTTTCCTTTTGGGATACAAAATTAATGAAGCTAAAATAAAGGTAATAGATGTAAATTATGTACATGATAAAACAAAGTACTTAGGAGTATGGATTAAAAAGGATACTGGTGTAGCAGTTAAGGATATGTAGGAAGAGATTAAACAAAGATAATACAAAAACTGAGAAACTGGAAGCTCTGTTATATGGATAGCAAGATACAAGCAGTCAAAACAGGAAACCAAAATGCAGACTAAGAACAGCAAAATGTAAGTCCACAGAGAAATACGAAGTATAAGCCAGGAAATAATCCAAAAGGTTTATTATATCTCTCCAAAAAATCCGTCAAGCACTTTCGCTCAGTTTATACTGAGCTTTATCAAGATAAAACAATCAGACATTTAGCCTTATTTAAATAAAAATAATGAATCATGTGATCAAATTATTCTAATTAATTAGGGCATCTAAATGCATACTTAAAGTTATACCGCCCTATTAATTTACAATTACATCTCACAAAACTTACAAAAACTTATGAAAAACTTATGAACTTGACAAGGAAGAACATGGCATAATAAACATTAAATATTAAATGTGTTAAAAAACATGAAATAATATCATATAAAAATACATTATAAAAATACTTTGTATGTAAATAACTATAAAACCAAAGCCATACATTTATGAAATAAATTCATGGGAGCTTGGTATTATAATTTGGCCCTTCTTAGTTTTAAAACACTACTTAAATTTATACTATCATTAAGACCGGGCCATTTACCAGCATCTAGTTTCAGCTGCCATATAAGCTCTTTAAACTCCAATTTAGTCTCCCAATCACCCCCCCTGTTATCAGGCGTAATCTGCTCTAAAACCATAAACTTAATTTCCATATTGGGACATGACGTTGAATGTTTATAAAAAGCGTTCAATTCTTTTTTCTTAGAAACATCATAAAAATGCTCATAAATTCTACGCCTAAGAGTCCTTTCCGTTTTTCCTATATAGAAACTGTGGCATTTTGTACAAAAACCCAAATAAACCACATATTTTGCATTACAGTTAAAATAACCACTGGCTTGATAAAAATATTTCCTTGATGGAATGTATAAAGTATTACTATTAATAATGGCTTTACATTGTTTGCACATCCCACATTTGAATGTTTCCTTTTCTCTGTCCATCGCCAGGTGTGCCTATCATCTGTTTTCTCTCAAAACTTTCTTTCATATTAGTGTCCCTACGTCTAACAAATTTAGGGTGATCAGGAATCACCCCTCTTAATTCTTCATGCAGTGTGAGAACCGGCCATTGTCTAAGTACTGCTTCTTCTATTAAACCTGAGTTATTGGAGAATGTGTGAATGTAATTAGTCTGACCAATATTATGAAGGTCAGTGTCCATCTTTACTAGTTTCAAACCTATCATTCCTAATAAAGGTGGATATTTTTCATTCCTATACGTAATTGTCTCTAGGGCCAAAGCCTTCACCAATGAGGTAGAATAGCCTCTTTCAAAAAACCTCTCCTTCAAAAAATTCACTTCTTCAAGAAAGTAGTCTAAAGTGCTGGACATTTTAGATGCACGTATGAATTGTCCCTTGACAATTCCTTTCTTTTGATGAAAAGGATGGCTGCTATCAAAATGCAAAAATGAGTTTGAATAAGTGGGTTTTCTATATATTTTAGAGGCAAACATATTGTTGTCAACATCTTTGACAAGAGTTACATCAAAATAATTTAGCATATTGTTACTAACAGTGTGTGTAAAAGACAAAAAAGAAGTGGTGGAATTGATATAATGAACAAAATTTTGAAAATCTATTTCCGTTCCACTCCATAAAAGACAAATGTCGTCCAGGTATCTAACATAATGCTTTACATACTTTGCCCAATCCGTCCTGAATATAAAAGTTTGTTCCCATTTATATAGTACAATGTTTGCGTACAAAGAAGCACATGAGGCACCCATCGCCACTCCCATTTTTTGTCTATAAACCTCTCTGTTAAAGCAGATAAAATTATTTGTCAAAACTATTTCCATAAATTCAACCAATATATTTGTGACATTTGCATTCACATTTGCCTCATTAGTTACCACATCATTGAACCATTCCAAACCTATAGAATGGAGTATACTGGGAAATAGTTGCACTATATCTATAGTTACCATAAGAAGGTCTGGGTGATAGAGGTCTGGTCCAATACCCCTTAGAAAATCCCAGGAATCTTTACATAAATACCTTAGCGATGTAACAAATTGCTTTAACATATGATCTATGAATTTGCCCAGGGGTTCGGTGATACCACCTTTACCGGAAACAATTGGTCTAAATTTCAAGGGATCCAACCCTTTATGTGTCTTTGGAATGCCAAAAATTACTGGAGTTCTTGGTTTGGCAACTAACAAATAATTATAAATTTCTCATTTATGGCTCCTTGTAGTAAATGATCCATTAACAAATAATTGATTTTAGAATAAGCTATGTGTAATTCATTCTTAGAAATTAGATCATATTGTTCGGAATCCTGCAACATACAATGAATGCGTTCATCGTAATCTGTGGTGTACATTAGTACCAAACCACCCCCTTTGTCTGGCTTCATCACCCTGCACCTTTCTTCCTTGAGAAATTTTATTAAATTTACTTCTTCCAGTCTTAGATTACATGTAACTGTTGCTGATTTCTTAGTGTTTATAGCTCTTATATCCCTCTCCACCAATTCCTCAAAAACTTGGATAGAGGGATGTATAGGGGGGTTAAAGGTGCTTTTTCTAGAAAGTGTATTGTCAGGACAAGGTTGACCTTTAAAATAAAAGGACAAGTTCAAATGCCTGATAAACAATTTAAGATCCACCAACTCTGTTTCTAAATTGAAAGGACGTGATGGAACATAATGCATACCTCTTGTAAACAGGTCAAAATATTCTTTCTTAACTTCTATGTCAGCGTAATTGTAAACAGAAAAATTATTCTCTTTAACCACAGTATAGTTTGTATTAGTGGGTAAATCCTCTGAGACCCTAAGAGAAGTGTCTAAATCAAAATTGACAGTTCTAATTATTTGTTCCACCTCCGCTGTTGAAATCTCATCCCCCTCCCTCCTGACTTGTCCGGGGGAAATGAAAAATCCTGATGTGAATTTTTTCTTTCTTTTTCTTTTTCTGCCAGTCTCTCACTTCTCCTAGGCAAGTCAGTAAATGGAGCCACGTCATTAATGCCCTGGACATTAATTTGTTGCGTGGAGTTATTATTAACCCATCTAGTTTTTATTGGAAGTGGGTAGGCTACCCCTTCCCTATATTCTCTAAAGTCTCTCTCCAGTTTGTGGATCTTACGATTCAGAACTTTACCACAAAACTGGTCTACCTCTTTGAATACATTGTCGTAGTTTTTCTTAATAGAAAGAAAATTGGTATCATTAGTCAGTGTGCTATTTAAAATATTCAAATCTTTAAGCAAAGTATCAGCCTTCGCTTCATACTCTGCAATCATCACTTCAAGCATCTCAATACCTGCATGGTTAAAAATATCACACAATTTTTTATATTAAACAGTTCCCATTTGGACATTGTTAGGAAATTTAAAACATCGTAAACCTTTCGGTACTCTTTCAACTTTCACACATTCTTTTAAATATTCGATCTCTAACTGGTTTGTTTTAAATGTATATAATTTGTCCCTTAATAAGTTGAAATCTTGATCAATGTCCAAATTATCACTAGTGTTTACAGTACCTTGTTCAAACCAAAATTGTTGTCCGGCCCACACATTAAAGTCAAAATCACTGATCCGACCACTCATGTCACTTGTCTGCTGTTGGTTATTGTAATTCCCCTTATTAGACCGTTTATTCGTGGTCTGTTGTTGAATAGATCCAATTTGGTAACCTCCACTCGTGGACGCCGGCTCACCGGAAATACGTTTTTTCCTCTGCTGCAAACCCTGCTGCTGGTTACCCGGCAATGCCGACGAGGAATCCGGCTTGCTAGTGTTAGGTGCATTAGTAAGTTGCGTTAACAAGTCCAATACTTTGTTGAACTCGGAACGAGTAACTGGTCCATCCTCATCCAGTGCTCTTAGCACGTGTGGGGTATCCATAAAATTGCTTTGTACCACCTCTTCTGCCATGGACTAAAAAAACAGCCAAAACAGGAAACCAAAACGCAGAGACTAAGAACAGCAAAATGTAAGTCCACAGAGAAATACGAAGTACAAGCCAGGAAATAATCCAAAAGGTTTATTATATCACTCCAAAAAATCCATCAAGCGCTTTCGCTCAGTTCATACTGAAGCTAAATGTAAGAAAATACCACTGTTGTTGGTGGTTCTTGATGCAGATAAAGCATTTGACAGAGTAAGCTAAGACGTTTTGAACAAGGCAATGGAAGCATTTGCATTCCCTGGTAAAAATTATAAGGTATATTAAGAGGATATATGAGGGATCAGAGGTGAAAATGAAAGTGGATGGGTTACTCTCTGATAATTTCTATTTGAGCAGAGGAACCAAGCAGGGGTGCCCTCTTTCCCCTTTGGTATTTATACTTTATTTAGAATCATTGCCAAAGAAAATAAGAGACTCAGAAATTCAAAGATATAATTTTTATGGTAGTCAAGAAAAGCTGTCACTATTTGCAGATGATATTATATTATGCCTGGTAAAACCAGAAAAGGACATTTCAGTGTTGTGGAAAAGATTGAGGCAGTTTTGTTTCCTTTCGGGATACAAAATTAATGAAGCTAAAATAAAGGCAATAGATGTAAATTATGTACATGATAAAATGAAGTACTTAGGAGTATGGATTAAAAAGGATACTGGTGTAGCAGCTAAGGATATGTAGGAAGAGATTAAACAAAGATAATACAAAAACTGAGAAATTGGAAGCTCTGTTATATGGATAGCAAGATACAAGCAGTTAAAATGTTTTTAGTCCCTTTAGTTTTATGCACAGGTCAGGCATATTTTTATCAACCAGAGGATAAGTTCTGGATAGCAATTAATAAAGAGCTGAAGGATTTTATTTGGGAGGGGCAGATGGCAAGAGTCAAGTGGGATAATCTGATACTTCCAACTGAACAAGGCAATTTGGGATTACCCGATATGGATGGGTATTTCAGAGCTACACAGTTAAAGCTCCTATACACAGCACAAGAAGAAACCAGTAATTCAAAATGGTAAATGATGATGAAACGGTGGGAAGCTGAAGAAACAAGGAGAGACTGTTATTTTGTATGCAGATCCTTAAGGAGAATAACAATAACCATGTAGAATATTAGATTCATAAAGTAGCTGAAAGTATTCTAAGCCAACAAGGGAATGGAGAAAGGAAATTCTTCCGATAGGGATGACTGCAATTAGGGATACAGAAAATAGGCAACAGGGGTTGGAATTTATTGGAGAAACCAGGTAAAAAAATCCAAGATATTTGGAGCAAATAATTAGAGAGGTAAATGTAATAGAATGGGAAGATGCCAAGAATTTATTTGGACTTCAGGACAGAGATTGCTTACTGTATCAAGGATTGAAATCACAATATAGGCAAAGAGAAAAAAGGAGGATCCTAAATGAAAGAACAGCACTGCTTGAGATTTTAGTAGACTCTAGAACAGAGACTGCTGTTAAAAAAGGAATAATTAATACAGCATACAGAATATTGCATGATAACTATAAGAATCAATCACAAGAGATTAGAAAGAATTGGAAAGAGAGAATGGATAAGCAATTCACAAAGAAACAATTTGGGACATGTATGTACAGTGGATATAAAACATTTACACACCCATGTTAAAATGCCAGGATTTTGTGATATAAAAAAATATGACCACAATAAATCATTTCAAAACTTTTCCCACCTTTAATGTGATCTATAACCTGTACAATTCAATTGAAAAACAAGCAAATCTGTTAGGGGGAAAAAATATAAAAAATAAAAAAACATACAATACGCTGGTTGCATAAGTGTGCACACATAACAAAGTATTAGTTTAAGGGTGTGCACATTTATGCAACCAGCATATTAGTTTAAGGGTGTGCATACAATACGCTGGTTGCATAAGTGTGCACACCCTTAAACTAATACTTTGTTGTGTGTGCACACCCTTAAACTAATACTTTGTTGAAGCACCTTTTGATTTAATTACAGCATTCAGTCTTCTTGGGTACACATCTGCCATCAATTAAAGAGACTCTGATTAACCCCAAATAAAGTTCAGATGGCCTAGTAAGAGTTTCCTGACATTTACTCAGGTGCCTGCTACAGCAAACGTCTTGGTTTGCAGAGAGCTTACAAAGCATCAAAGGGATCTCATTGTTGAAAGGTATCAGTCAGGAGAGGGGTACAAAAAAGTTCCACAGCATTGGATATACCATGGAACACAGTGAAGACAGTAGTCAAAAAGTTGAGAAAATATGGGACAACAGTGACTTTGCAATGAACTGGACATCCGTCCAAAATTGATGAAAAGACAAGATGAAAACTGGTCAGGGAGGCTGCCAAGAGACCTACACAGCAACACTGAAGGAGCTGCAGGAATTTCTGGCAAATACTGGTTATATATTACATGTGACAACAATCTCCCGTATTCTCCATATATCTGGATAATGGGGTAGGGTTGCAAGATGGAAGCCTTTTCTTACACAGAAAAACATCCAAGCCCAGCTAAAATTTGCAAAACAATACATAAAGTCTCCCAAAAGCATGTGGGAAAATGTGTTATGGTCTGATGAGACTAAGGTTGAACTTTTTGGCCACAATTCCAAAAGGTATGTTTGGCGCAAAAACAACACTTTGCATCACCAAAAGAACACCATTCCCATGGTGAAGCATGGTGGTGGCAGTATCATGCTTTGGGGTTGATTTTCTTCAGCTGGAACTGGGGCTTTAGTCAAGGTGGAGGGAATTATGAACAGTTCTAAATACCAGTCACTTTAAGCCCAAAACCTTCAGGCATCTGCTAGAAAGCTGAAGATGAAGAGGAATTTCATCTTTCAACATGACAATAACCCCAAGCATACATCCAAATCAACAAAAGAATGGCTTTACCAGAAGAAAATCAGTTTTGGAATGGCCCAGCCAGAGCCCAGACCTAAATCCAATAGAAAATCTGTGGGGTGACCTGAAGAGGGCTGTGCACAAGAAATGTCCTCGCAATCTGACAGATTTGGAGCACTTTTGCAAGGAAGAGTGGGCAAATATTGCCAAGTCAAGATGTGCCATGCTGATAGCCTCCTACCCAAGAAGAGTGAATGCTGTAATTAAAATCAAAATGTGCATCAACAAGGTATTAGTTTAAGGGTGTGCACACACAACAAAGTATTAGTTTAAGGGTGTGCACACTTATGCAACCACCATATTGTATGTTTTTTATTTTTTATATTTTTCCCATAACAGATTTGTTTGTTTTCCAATTGAATTGTACAGGTTATAGGACACATTAAAGGTGGGAAAAGTTTTGAAATTATTTATTGTGGTCTCATTTTTTTATATCTGAAAAACCTGGCATTTTAACAGGGGAGTGTAAACTTTTTATATCCACTGTATGTCTCCCAAATATTCAACAAAGTCTAGAAGATTTAGGACCTTTGCTTGGACATGTTGATATGGGTATTTTTATATCCCAAGTAGACTCCAAAGAATTTTTCCTCAGGTAGAAGCAAATGTTGACGGTGTGATAGGGAAGAAAGATGCAACTGGGAACATATTTTCTGGGAGTATAATGAGTTTACAGACTTTAAAGATTTCCTGCAGACTGCTCTGTCAGAGATTTGGGTAAGGAATTTGATATAAGTAAGGAAATTATTATTTTTTTTTGATTATGATACAGAATTGGAATTGCCTAGACACAGTAAAGCCTTGCTGAGTCTACTAGAAAATGCAAATCAAAGTTTAAACCACCTTTACTAGAGGTAATGAATATAGTAACAGAGATAAAATAAACTGGAATTGGGCTCTTTAGAAAAGGGTAGGAGCAAATTACATAGGAAAAAAATGGAAACTGTGGGAACAATGCATGCAGAGGAGGCACGAGGTTTAAAAGAAGGCATGATTTGAATAAGCAGTGTAATGTCTGACTGTCAGTGACTGGATATATTATAAGTGATGTGTGTTTGCATCTACAGTTATGTCAATGTGGTTTGTGATGTATAATATTTGCAACTAAAATTATGGCAATATGGTTTGTTTTCACTTATATAAATGTAGCCTAGGTCATACGTGATAATTTAATAAAGATGTTTCTTGATTTAAAAAAAAAGAAAGAATTGTGGATAAAGCTAAAAATAATGGAGGACAAAGGCATAGAATCAGGGACAATTTTTAAATATTACATTAATTCACATAAAAAAATTAATACAACAACAGATTTTGCATCAAAATGCATTTTCTGAACAATAAGACATGAATAACAGGCTTCCAAGATGGTTGCATATAGAGTACCAGCGTAATTCTAGCTCTCCTAGTGTGAAAACAGAATCATAGCAGAGGAAAGCCAGTGGATTTATACTTTTGGGTAAATTTCAGTAACTGGCTAGTAAGTGCACTGCCTGGATGCCAGGAAAAAAAGAAATATGGAGGACCTGAAGGAAAATCAGCTTTAAAGGGTGAGGAAAAAACACTGACTGGAAAAAGTACTACAGCTTTGCAGCAAAAAGCAGTGCAAGCTCGAAACATGACATCCAGTAACATAGAGAAAAGTATAAGATAAATGCACAAATACATGATTAAAATAAACAAAACACTGATGTAGTATATCAAACCAAACAACAAAAGACTGTAAAAAATGGAAAAGCTTTAAACAGATATTCAGATGAGGTGATAAAACTGCAAAAATCAGAGGTCAAAATGAAGAAATGGCTGGCTGAATATGAGACTGCCCAAGAAGAAATGTTTCAAAAAATAATAGAATTACAGGACAGAACACATAGTTAAAACCTGAGGTCTTCTGCTGTACCAGAGAAGCTGAAAGGAACAGACTGTATTAATTTTATGAAAGTACAAATAAGCAGCTGAACTGGTATTCCACATCAGGAGTTTTTAATTGAAAGGGTACATCATGTGTATGCTCCAAACCTGCCTATGAGGAAGCAACTGTGATGTCCCTCCTATGGGCTAGTGATCAAGGAGTCAATCCTAACCATGGGCACTGGTGAGGGACATTCATTTAAAACAAAGATAGATGCACACAGTATTTCCAGATGCAGCTCCCTGCACCAAGCACAATTCCCTTAAGAGCACACAGGGAACACACTCCTGTCCTGGGGCTGGGTTTCCCTCTCTCTCTCACCAGGCTCCAAATAAGACTCCATACTGACCAAAGCTGTAGAGTTGAGTCCTTACTCAGCCAAGTGTTCCAAGCCAAGTCCTCCATCACCTTCTCTGTGAAACCAGTGCTCTGTGTCCCTGCTCCAAGTAGCTGACATACACACACTCTTTGAGATTTGATTTACATAGACACACACACACACATCAGGCAAGGGCATATACACAAGCTTCCCCCCTGCCCCCCCTGCTGACACACAACACTTCAACTTCAATGCAGCTAACCCTCTTTCAATTATAGGGAATAAATTATAATAAAATTAATCTGAATAAAACAAGGTAGTGTTTGACCACCACTTTCAGAAGTAGCCACAGTGTCACCAAATAAATATGTGCTCTCAGAGGTTAAATATTCTCTAAAAGACCAACCTTAATGAAAAGTTAAAATATGTTTAATAATAAATAATAAAAGAACATGAAAATACTAAATATCAATTTACAATAAACACCAGAGTTTCAATCACATGAAAAATATATATATATAAATAACACTGATAGAAAGATTCACAAATACAGAAAAACAATACTTAATTAATTCCACTATATTTTCCTTACTGATCTAAAGAATTACTGTCCCCTAGTTCACTCACTAGAGCAAGGCAAGATGAAGTGGGTGAGTGGTGTTCCTTCTTGTCAGATTTCACAAACAGACTGCCCTGAGACTTCTGTCTCATCTAGTATTAAAACATTATTTCAGTGCTGGTTACAAAATGACATCTCATACATTTGTAAACCAAAAATAGCACTGTGTAAGGACAAATCCGCCGCCGGGACAGAAAGAAACCAACCAAACCTTTAACGTTTGAGTAAGCGTTTTGACAATCCCACGTTTTTTCAGCGCAGTAACAGTTAGACTTCATCAGACAAATACAAACACTAATTACACATATATATAGGGCTGACATTAAAAAATAAACTAACAATAAAAAATCTTGCATAACAATACTATAAATTATATATTTGAGTCCATACTAATGAAGGGTTTTTATTTTCTCTGTATAAATATAATAATAGGTTTTCATTTAATTTCATTTCAACTTCATTTCAATTCAAAATATTGGTTTTTATTTAAATTTATTTTTTAGAATTTATTTTGATTTTTTTTTTTTTAGTTGCCTTAGATTATCTTATATGTATATTATGGTATTTATTATTATTTTATGTGGTTTAATTAGTATTTTATTCTATATATATATATATACTGTATATATATGTATGTCTGATAATCTATGTTTGTATTTATGTGACTGTGAATCAAACATAAATAAGGTTAATTAAAGGTGTTTGGTAGTTCTTATAACTCTTATAATTTTTTTGTTTTTTTGAAGCTTCTGTCACTGTGCCTCATTTTTGGAGTTTATCTCATACATTTGGTCATCTGACTCTGGTTCCCACAATATCCCCTTTACTAGAAACTGAACCAGAATCTTGCACATATGTGTTACCATACATGCAAGCAGAGCTTTGCTAAGATGTGCTATAGCATCTGGAAGCTATAAAACCATTTCAAAAACTTCCACCCTTCCAGGGTAGCAATTAGTTCACCCCAAGGGCAATACAGTAGGATTCCTAGTCCTGGTTTTCACAGATGTTTTGTCTCTGGCTGCAATCAGAACTGTAAGATACAATTTCTATGGCCTAAACCAGGTAATTTAATTGCAGACTATTTTTCAAAATTAGCTGGACTGAGATTAACCTCTTCTCTTCCAGTATCTGCTGTTACAATATATTAATTTCAACAGTTACAATACAGTCTGACATACAGATGTATTTCATTTCTGTCCAGCAGGACCCACTGTTGGTACATTTTTAACACAAGCAGCTTTACAAATACATTTTCAACACAAGCACATGTACAAATTAGTTTGCTATACGAATGACATATAATTCTTTGCAAAATTCCAGCTAGCTATGCTGGCATATGTTACACATCTACTGCCCTATTTCTCCTGGCATAGCTGGCAATACCTCACATCATCACAGCAACCTAGACCTTTAATAGTAAACATGTAAACCTATCAGCAGAAGAAGTTGATTCTCACAAAACTGTAGCAGAAGGACAAAGTACTAAAAGTGGGAGACAGCAGAATGTTTGTAGACAATGATTACTCATTGTATACCAGGCAGAAGAGGAGTAAATTGGTATCACTATTCAGGGAATGGCAAGAAGCAGACATGAGATTCAAACTGCTGTACCTAGCTATCTTTAAAATATTTTCCCTGGAGGGGCAAAATAATTTTTGATAAAGTACATGCTAAGAAGGAAATACAAAACTTTGTCCAACAAAAAAAAATGAGCTGTGAAGCAGAAGAAGATTCTGCTTTTTGTTCTTCTGGTAATAAAACCCACAGATAGACTGTGCCATTGAAACTTTTTCCAATATTTTAACAAAAACTGCTTGAGAGAAAGAATAAAGAAGAAGAGATGACTAGAAGAACTGAGAGTACATTGGAAATGAAGCAGAGACAGGATTTGGGAGAGGGAGATGAACGGGAATATAACCAGTAACTTGGAAACTGACAAATGTGTGGTTACAAAAAATATATATTTATGAAACATGAAAGAACAAGAAAATCTGGAAATATTGGACTTTTTTGGACTTTGTTAAACTTGTAGGGGGCTCTAAAGCATATGTCCTACTTCATGTCATTAATGTTCAGAAAAATACTTAGGAAAGGGGAAGAGGAGGCAGAAAGTTAAGTGTAAGTAAAATATTTTTTCTTAACGGTACTATTTTTAAAGTCCACGATTTTCTTTGCATGGTATAAAGTAACATTTTCTCAGTTATTTTTAGGTGTAATGGGGATACTAAGGTAAATAGGTGCTCCTGTTTTTTTTTTCTTTTATTCTTTCTCCATGTTTAGTTTTAAGAAATGTAGCCTATGCAATGTAAAAAAAGTCTGGTTAAAAAAGCATGACAAAAGAAAAAATTAGTGTGCTTTTTCTTTTTCTTGCATAGGGGAATGACTGGGTTAAGGCTCATAGCTTGATCTAGTAATGTTTTAAGACAAAGCAAGTAAATGAAAAAGAATATTTAATATTATAAGGCTTTTTTCTAGCAAATAAATGTATGCTTAGTAGCAATTTTGTATCTGGTCCTCATGTCTCCGGGAGACAATCTGATGAAGAGAAATGGCTAGGAGATAATGTTCTCTGAAAGCATAAAAGTGTTTACATAGCTGGGTGAGCTATAATGATAAGACATAACCAGACAGCACTTAGAAAAGGTACAGGATACACCATGCATATTAGCATGGATAGCCTTTCTTTTAAGTTAACTCAAGTATGTGAGTGTGGCTGTCCGTTCGAAACATTTGTTCCTATTAGAGGGGTAAAATTTCAATATTCGAAGATGTACATAGTTTTGTGTGTATTATTAAGTTACACGTTTTAGGGAGTATTGGGGTGCATTTGTTTTTTTTGTCTGATGGCTTTCAATAAATCAAAATGTTTTGTAAGATGTGACAGAGACTAAAATGGATATGACAAGAAACAATTGTGATCAACCTGACAAACAGTGTATGCATGTAACACAAAAGACAGAACTAGAGATTTAACAAAAAAGCTGTTATAGATAATACTGAGTGTGATGAAAGGAGATACTGCCAGCCCAACTAGCTGGAATTTTGTAAATAATTATATGTCATTTGTGAATATTGAAATGATTTGTGTCAGACGCTTGTGTTACAAATGTATTAGAACTGTATATCAAACTAGGTTTCTACAGACATGTGTGTTGAAAAGATATTTTATAAAGTGCTTGTGCTTAAAATGGATTCACAGTGTGCCCTGCTGGAAAAGAATAGAAATATACATGTACTCTTGTAACTGTTTAAATGTATATATTTTAACAGTAAAAACTGGAACACAGGAGATTAACTTCAGTCTAGCAAACTTCAGAAAAACAACTGAAATTAAATTACTTTATAGGCTAGGCCGAAGACACAATATCTGTACTAGGGAACTTTCTGTATTGTCTTGGAAATGTTTTATTGTTGTATGACTTCCAGCATCTGCCAAAGATCTGAGAAAAAGCCTTTGTCTATGTATTTTTACAAGTAGATGCTAAATGTTACCAGCTGCCATCAGTGGTTGTTTTGGGCTAGGGGACTAGAAGTCAGATGACAAGATATGATGTTACTCTGCAAGGTAGCCCAGCAGTAATATCTGAGATATTAATTTGAGAGGTCTCTTAGAGAGACACAACATTTGGTATGCTGTCTTTGACCTGACAACAACTAGAAGATCCAGTCACCACATCTGCCTTGCTCTTAAATAGGTTAAATAGGGTGTAGTAATTCTTTTAGATTTAGTCATGAATATAGTAAAGCTCAGTTTAAATATTTTTCTTTATTTACTGGAGACTGTTGTGCAATGTTGTTTTAAATATTTCCTGTGGTTTTGAACTCTGATGTCACTGTGAATATATATTTAGTATTGTTTTGTTTTTTATTAAATATATTTAAACCTTTCATTGTGGCTGATCTGCATATAGATATTTAAGTTCTGAGAGTACTTGCATATTTATTTGGTGACACTGTGTTGGCCACTCCTAATAGCCTTGCTTTTGGTCAAACTACCATTTGCATTAATAGTAACATTACACAGTAAGATTGGACACCCTTTGTTAAGGGCCTTAAAGTAGCTGATAAGGAGTTGGCTGGTGGCAGTGATAACTACCTTATAGTTTGGGCAAAAGGGGGCATAGCTAGTAAATCCATGCCAGCCTTTCCTAGGTGTGTGTGTGTGTGTGTGTGTGTGTGTGTGTGTGTGTGTGTGTGTGTGTGTGTGTGTGTGTGTGTGTGTGTGTGTGTGTGTGTGTGTGTGTGTGTGTGTGTGTGTGTGTGTGTTGTGTGTGTGTGTGTGTTGTGTGTGTATAAATCAAACCTCAAAGAGTGTGTGTGTCTGTGTGTCAGCTACTTGGGCAGGGACATGAATCACTGGTTGGACAGAGAGGGTGCTGGAGGTCTTGGCTTGGCCAGTCAGCTGAGAGCTCAACTTTATAGCTGTGCTACTGGGGAATCTTTCTGGGGATCTGGTAAAGAAGGAGAAACCAGCACTGGACTGGCTGGGGTCTCTGTGTGCTCTTAAGGGAAATTGCACTCGATGCAGACAGCTGCATCCTCTCAGTGTACGTCTCCCACTGTTGCCAGTGGTAAGGATTGAGGCTCCTTGATTACTGGCCCAGTGGTGGGTCACCACAGTGGAAATAATAACTTTTTAATACAGTTATGCTTTCTGTAATGTCTTTAAATGTCAATGATCTCACAGATAAATACAAAAAAAGAAAGAGTAGTGAACTATATTAAAAAAATGTAGAGTGGAAATAGTTATGCTACAGAAGACACACATCAGTTTCATAAAGAACAGTTTTCAGGATGGTTATTCAGTAGAATACCTAGGACAAAGGAAAAAAATGAGTACTTATATTAATTGCAAGAGGAGCTCCAATAATGATAGAAGAGGATAAAAAAGATAGTAATAGTACATTTGTAGTACTAAGTGGCTACTGGCAAGGGAGGAAGATCACACTGGCATGTATTTATATATCACCTAAAACTGCTATAATGAAGCTTAAGAAAATCCTGGGAGAAATAATTAGCTTTCTGCAAGGAATATTACTTATAGGTGGGGACTAGAATTTGATTTGCAACAGGGAAGATGTGTCTGAAGGGCCCAGAAGGGAAATTATAACAAAGAAGGGCAGATTTTTGAAGTAATTTGTGAAAATATTTGTCATAGAAGATGTGAATTCAGTACTAGGAGTTCAGAGTGAATTTACATATTATTCCCCAAGATAGAAAAACTGGGCAAGGCTAGACAGAATTTACATTTCACAGGACCATGTGCATTTAATTGAAGGTCTTGATATGCACCCAATAACTATTTCAGATCATGCACCAATAATAACTAAAATAAAAAACACAGGGTAATGAAATAAAAATGTGACACTGGTGCTTCCAGCTATCTGTTAAAAAAGAGAGGAATTTAAGGAATGAGTAGAGGAAATAATTCAGGAGGTATTAGAGAAGATAGAAACTTCTTTAAAAATATAGCTAGGAAGTAGGGTAAAATCAAAGTGGAGTTTAAAATGGGGTGGAAATAAAAGAAAGGGAGATATGGTTGGGAAGTAGCAACAATTATTTAGAGGGACTGACAAATGTTAAAGTATTGCAGAATAGGGGGAATCTAACAGAAAAAGAAGAAGAAGAGCAACTGCAGAATGCTAAACAGAAAATAAGGGATTACCTTGATAACATGCATAAGTTTAGAAAGATTTCTGATAAGCAACTATTTTTGATAGAGAACAAAACCTTTTAGTGCAACGACTAAGGTAACAGAAAGTAGTAAGGGCTATCACCAAAATTAGGGAGCCTATAAAAAGGAAGATAAGAAGAGAACCTGTAGATGTATTAGAAATATTTCAGAAATTCTATGAGAGTCTGTATAAAGAAGAGAAATATGGAAATCACTGAAAGGTACAAATGGAAATGTTTATGGAAGAATTAAATATGCCAAGATTAGCAGTATATGAGACTCAATTACTAACAGGATAGGAGGAAATGAAATAAAAATGGTGAGGCATAACCAATCTACGGGAAAGTCTTCAGGAATAGATGGTATTCCTGTGGAAGTTTGGAAGCTAGGATGGAAAAAACTGATAAAGATCTGGAAGATTTTGTTTATCGGTATTTAAGAGGATAAGTGCCAACATTCTGGATGAAAGCGGTGGTAGCTGTAATACCTAAAGAGTGTAAAGATCCATCAGATGCAACTTCATACAGGCCCATTTAAATACAAAACCATGATTATAAAGTGTTTGGTCTATAATGGCTAAAAGAATGGCAAATGTGATACCAAAATTGATAGATATGGATCAGTGTGGTTTTGTGGAGCAAAAGAAAACATTTGACAACATTAACAGAACATTTCACACTGAGCTAATCGGAGGAAGGGCTCTGAGCCAACTAATCTGTGATACATAACATTAAGTATCCTGTTTTTTTGCTTATTTCTGAGTTATTTATAGCACTTTTATTGTCTGCATATACTTTGCTAGCTAGTTTCACTGTGTGTGAGGTATTAACTAGAATTTTCTACAATTGTTAACCATCTGGTTGGGTTTGTTTGTTCTGATTTTTGTTTTCCACCCTCCCTTCCTATTGGTATAATGTTTTTATACTTGGTGGCTTTGCAGTTGCCCGCCCATACTGTAAATTTGATCTGGGACACTCCTCCCAGTCTAGTGTCATTACCTCATTCTACCTAATCCAGGGAGAACATTTGAGAAGGCCAATTCAGTTAGTTTCTGTTCCTCCTTTCCCCTTTCCACTTTACAAAAAAAAATGCTTTTCCTGTAAGTTGTCTAGTCCAGATACTTATTTGTTGTATCCAGGACTGTTTGTAAGCTTCTGAGCCCCCAAGCCTTTCTGTGTTGGAGGGAAGCCTTCTAGCTTAATTTTGTTTCTTAAAACTAGCCAGTTTTCTAGTTTCAGCACTCAAATGTGTTTCTTTGAGGTCAGCACTTGTTCAGAACTCATTGTAAGCACTAAATAAGCTATACATTACTACAGCACTCAACTTTCCTCACTTGTCTCGAGGAAAACAGTTTTTAGTACTTAATAAATAAGCACCTATCCAGGCATGTCTAAGGGTCAGCTCCCTGTGTTTTCTCCTGTCTACCTGATGAATTTGGGCATCTTGGGGCAATGCAGCAATTGCCTCATGTACACAGACAACCCTCTCCTCCTACCACCCAACACTACAACCTGGGAGAGATGCACTTATATAGCCAAACTGGAAGCAAAGCTCTCTTCACCCAAGACTGGACTAGACAGTCAAGAGGAGATGGTAAATACTTGCACCACACCACACTCATCACATAGTCCCTCAAAACCTACACCACCAAAACACACACATAGAAATACAAAACACACACCTACATTCGCAGAGGTTCTCAAAAAAAATTACCGAAGCAACAGGGACCTTCAAAGCAAAAACGCAAGCAACCTCCACCCCCCCAACACAACCCAAATGACACATAGCCCACAAACTCAGTGTGCCACTCAACCACAGCCCATAAGGCATAACAATGTACCCAACACTCTAGTCATAGGTGACTCTAAAGTCAGGCACACTGATGTTCCACTCACCAGGCTAAACAAGGAGAAAGTTACTGTCAGCTGCCTGTCAGGTGCCAGGATCCGCCACATAACGCATGTACTCAGGCCACTCCACAACAAGTACAAATATGACTCTGTCATTGTCCATGTTGGTGTGAATGACCTGAGATATACCTCCCTGGACTACATGAAAAGAGACATGGAGGAGCTGTCCGATTTTGTAGCCCAGGCAGGTATGACCCTAGCCCTGAGTAGCATCCTGCCATCACCCAGAATGATACCACAGTACAAGGACAAAATTATTGACTTCAACAATTCGCTAAGCTTCTGGTGTCATTCTAAGGGGGTCCAGTATCTGTCTGCCTGGGATGACATGATCGACAAACCACGATGCTTTGCCAGAAATGGCCTGCACATGTCGCCCTTGGGATTCCGGATACTGGTTAAGGCTCTTGCCACCCCTATAGTGCCTTTTTTAGGCAAGATTCAAATGACAAATTCACCACCATAACAGGTACAAGCAAGCAAATCTGAGGGTAATGCTACTTAATGCTAGAAGTCTAAACCTCAAAATGCACTCACTGGAGGCACTCCTTAAAATGGAGAACATCGACATCTGTGCAGTGACAGAGACCTGGGTCAAGGCTCCAGAGAGCACCCCTGCATTACCAGGCTATAATTAATACCACACCTTTCGGCCACCTAACCTGGACCAAAGCACTAAAGGCGGAGGCGTGTCCATATTCATTAAGGATATCCACACCTCCAGATTAGTTGCTAAGCATAATGCAGCAAAGATTATCCAAGTGCAACTAACTCTGGGCAAGACCGCAATCCAAATTGTAGCTTGCTACAGATCCCCCACCATGCCCCAGGATTCCCACTCCTCATTTCTTGATACACTAGAAAATATTAGGGTACAACCTAACACCCTAATAATGGGCGATTTCAACTACCCCAACATTAACTGGGAAAACTACTCGTACCAATTCTTGTGCTCGACATTTTCTGGAATTCATAAATTACAATGCCTTGGATCAACTTATCCACATCCACACCCCCACCAGGGGCAGCAATATCCTAGACCTGGTCATTACCAACATGGGTAACCAGTGTTCCACACCAGAGGTCAATTCCTCATTGGTCAGATCCGACCACAAGCAAATCACCCTAGACATCCACATCCCACCCCCATTAGGGAAATCACCCTAAAAAAATTCTCCAAAGCCAACTTCACGCTTCTTAAGACAGAAGTGGCAAACTTCACGGCACCCATGCTGACGGACAATAGAGGTACGACTGCCGAATCCTATACAATTGCACTTTATAAGCACTTACGTGAGTGCATGGATCGTGCAATACCAAACAGAACCAAGATGCTATCCTCCAAAAAAAGGAAGCCAATCTGGTGGTCCCCTGCCATAAACAAACTCTACAACAGAAGAAAGAAACTGTTGCAAAAAAAGAGTAAAATCTCATGATTGGAGGAACTCCATGGTCAGATTAAGTAAGAAGCTGAGATCCCTCATAAAATCCTCCAAAGCTAGTTATGAAAACAAAATTGCCACTGATGCTAAAGACAACCACAAAGCATTCTATAGCTATGTCAAGAATCTCAATGGCAACACTCAGATCTACTCTGAGTTACAGCACAATGGCACTAAATATACTGAACCAACTGATATTGCCTACATCCTGGCAGATAGTTTCAGTGCTAACTTTACCCATCTCTCATTCCCTAAAGGGCCCATCTCTATACCGGAAGAATGCAAAGTTCCTGTAATCACGGCTGCACAGGTAAAAAACACACTCTCCAAAGCCAAGAACACAGCATCCATGGGACCTGACAACATTCCAGGCTGTGTTCTACATGAACTACAGAACGAACTGGCACCCCACCTAAGTACCATGTTCAATCATAGCCTCACCTCAGGCTTCATGCCCACTGAATGGTGCGCAGCAACGGTTATCCCACTCCACAAAGGGGGAGCCACCATGGACCCCGGTAACTACTGCCCCATTAGCCTGATGAGCCTGGTCTGCAAGGCTAAGGAACGTATCATCTTGGAACTTATAAACAATGACATTGGTAATCTCCAAACTCTGGACCCTACCCAGTTCAGGTTTGTAAAAGGCAGATCATGTCTCCTAAACCTGACAGACTTCTTTGAAGCAGTCACCAAAGTCGTAGATAAGGGTAAGGTGGTTCACACAGCTTATCTAGATCTTGCTAAGGCTTTCAACACCATCCCCCACTCTGGAATTATAGATAAACTCACTAAACTAGGTATAAATCCCTATGTCACAAGATGGGTTGCCAGCTGGCTCACTGACAGAACCCACACTGTGAAAGTAGCAGACTCCAAATCCAACTTCAGACCAGTGACAAGTGGAGTACCACAGGGTTCAGTCCTAGGTCCACTCCTGTTTGGTATCTACTTCTCTGAAGTACCGGCTAACACAGAAGGTCTTTGGCTAGCAAAGTTTGTAGATGACTGCAAACTAGGAGCCATAATCAAAACTCCTAACGATGTGGACATCCTACAAAAGGACCTCACTGAGACAGATGCCTGGTGTCAAAGCCATGGCCTCAAGCTCAATGCCAAAAAGTGCATTGTCATCCATTTTGGTAAAAACTCTGTACCCATGAACTACCACATAGGTGCTAGTCTACTTAACATCAAAAGTGTGATAAGAGACCTTGGGACACAGGTGGACAGTAGTCCTTTGATAATCACATTGCCACAGTAGTCAGGAAATCCTTCTATGTGGCACACCTCATCACAAAAGGTTTCTCATCCAGGAAAAAAGAGGTCATTGTTCCCCTCTACGTATCACTCATTAGACCCATTATAGAGTACAATGTCCCTTTTGGTATGTACCTCACAAGACATCTACAACAACTGGAAAGGCCACAGAAATACCTCACAAAGAGGATTACCGGCCTCAAACAGATGCCCTACGCAGACCGTCTCAAAAAACTCCACCTTTACTCTGTCGCATATCGCCTACTTAGAGGTGATCTCTGCCTAACATACAAAGCTATGTCAAACCCAGAGCTGCTGGACATGCTCCACTTAAAGAAATCCCAATCCCTCCAAGCTACATGCTCTAGGGACCTAAACCTTGTCACCACAATAAGCAAAACATGCTGGAGGGATAGATTCCTGTCTCAGAGACTTCCCATACTCTGGAACAAACTACCTCTCTATATCAAACAAAGCTCCTCATTAGTACTCTTCAAGAAAAATCTTGATGATTGGATGGGAGATAGGAAATTCACCCGGGGGATCACTTCTGTGGCTCTGCTTGACAGGGGCTCAGGAAAATAATTTTCTTGGGTGGCAAAAGCCAGGGTACCATTTGGCTAGGCTTATATAGGCCCAAGGGCCAATAGCCTAGTACCTACCTATGAACCTATGAACATTGACGATCCAGATGGAAGCCAAATGTAAAAACATACCACTGTTATTGGTGGCTCTTGATGCAGAGAAAGCATTTGACAGAGTAAGAAAATAAGGGACTCAGAAATTGAAGGATAACTGGTATGGTAGTCAAGAAAAGCTGGCTCTATTCACAGATATTATTTTATACATGATAAAACCAGATATGTTGTTGTGGAACATTTTAAGACAGTTTCAAATCTTCTTGGATACTAAATTAATGAAGCTAACATGAAGGCAATAGCAGTAAATTATGTAACCAGACACAAATTGGTTCAGCAATATCCATATTTATGGGAACATGATAAAAGAAAGAATTTAGGAGTATGGATTAAAAATGATTCCGGTGTGGCAGCTAAGGATATGTGGGAAGAGACTAAACAAAAGATAATACAAAAACTGAGAAATTGGAAGCTCTGTTATATGGATATGGGTATAAGATACAAGCAGTTAAAATGTTTTTATTTCTTCTAGTCTTATACTGCAGTGGTGGCGCTGCGGTAGCATTGTCGCCTCACAGTTAGACGTTGCCTGTTCGATTCTCAGTTAGAGTGTCTTCTGTGTGGTGACATGCATGAATGGGCGTTCCTTCGTTGAAGGTTGTGCGTTAGGCCTGGCAAGCCAGCACGTAAAACTCTACTGCCAATCATTAGCAGACCGGAGTTCCGCTGTGGTGACCCCTAACCGGGAAAAGCCAAAAGACACAAACACAAAGAAATTTCCTCTAGTCTTATACACAGGTCAGACATATTTTTATCAACCAGAGGAGATGTTGTGCATAGCAATTATTAAAGAGCTGAAGGATTTTATCTGGGAGGGGAAGACAGAAACAGTCAAGTGGGATAAGCTGATTCTTCCAACAGAACAATGTGCATTGGGATTACTGGATTTGAAGGGGTATTTCAGAGCTACACAGTTAAGGCTCTTATACATAGCACATGCAGAAACCTATAATTCAAAGTGAAAAGCAATGATAATGAAACAGGGGGGGGCTCAACAGGCAAGGAGAGACTGGGATTTTGGATGCAGACCTGTAAGGAGAATAACAATAATCATAGAGAATATTATATTCATAGCATAGCCAATAGTATTGTAAAAACTAAGCCAACACAGGAATGGAGAAAGGAAATTTTGCCGATAGGGATGACTGCAATTAGGGATACAGACAATAGACAAGAGGGGGCTGGAATTTATTGGAGTGAACTGGCAAAGGAACCAAATTATTGGGAACAAATAACTAGAGAGGGAAGGGGGGGTCCTAAATGAAAGACCACCACTGGTAGAGTTTTTAGTAGAACCTAGAACAGAAGCTGCTGTTAAGAAAGGAATATTTAGTAGAGCATACAAAATATTGCATAACTATAAGAATCAATCAGATGAGGTTATAAAGGATTGGGAAGAGAGATTGGATAAGCAATTCACAAGGAAACAATGGGGATATATGCTTGTCTCCCAAATATGCAACAAAATCTAGAAGATTTAGGATTTTTGCTTGGAAATATTTACATAAATATTTTTATACCCCCAAAATATTTTTTCCTCAGATAGACAGCAAATGTTGGAGATGTGATGGGGAAGAAAGAGATAATTGGGAAGATATTTTCTGGGAGTGTAATGGGTTGACAGACTTTAAAGATTCCCTATAGACTACTCCATCAGAGATACTGGGTGAGCAAATTGGTGTAACTAGAGAAATTATTTTTCTGAGCTGTGATACAGAACTGGAATTGCCTACACATAAGGCCTTGCTGAGTCTAATTATGGCCACTGCCAAAAAAGCAGTTACCAGAAAATGGAAGTCAAAGTCTAAACCAACTTCACTAGAAGTACTGACTATAATAACATAAATAAAACAACTGGAATTTGGATCTTTAGAAAAGGTTAGGATCAAATTACATAGGAACAAAATGGAAATTGTGAAAAATACAGGGGAGAAATGAAGTTAAAAGAAGGCAGGATTAAATGAGTTATTGAATTTTTTTTTCTGAATGATTGGGTAAATTATAAGTGATGCATAATGTTTGCAATTGAAATTGTGCCAGTATGGTTTGTGATGTAAAATGCTTGCAACTGGGATTATGTCAATATGGTTTGTTTTCATTTATATAAATGTATAATTGCCTATGTCATATGTCATAATTTAGTAAAGATGTTTCTTGTTTAAAAAAAATAAGACATGAATAACATGAACTTACACTAGCTTCTGAAACTAAGGATAACTACAAGTCCATCTTTAGCTATGTTAGGGAGCTAAAAATAATACCCAACAATGATCAGACCATATCCTAAATGGGACCATCCACTCTGACTCAATGCACATTACCAATGTACTAGCAAACAAGTTTAATGCAAACTTCATCTCAAAAACATCTATCCAAATACCGCATATCTTAAAATTCTTTACCTCCCCTACTTATCATAAAGGAACATGTTCTGAGGTGCTTTCAAAAAACAAAAATACAGGACTTGACATTGTATCTGAATGCTTAAAAACAGCTACAAACTTACCCTCACCAAACTGCTCTTCATTGCTTAACCTAAGCTTTGCTATAGGATTTATTCCCAAATTATGGTGCACTGCAGTGGTGATGTCCCTTCATACAGAAAGTCCCACCATGGACTCGGGTAATTGTAGTGACATCAGCCTTATGAATTAATATGGAAAATTATGGAAGAGTCTGAGGAAGTCACTATTTGTGATGAAAGCACTCACTGTCTAATGTTTTGGAGAGATTAAAGTGTGTCTTATCTCAATGGGTGATCCGTGCCGTCTTTTGTTTATTAAATTATGGAATGTACCATAACTGATCTCATCAATTATGCTATCAAAATCTCATTAGATTAGACGCTCAACAATCTGGCTTCTTCAAAGAGAGATCCTGCCTATTAACTCTAGTTAACTTCTTTGCTAGGGTCATGCAGGCTGTTGACTTAGGTCATGTTGTTCATACAGTGTACCTTGATTTATCCAAAGTATTGATACTGCATTGCATGTGAGCATTATAAGCTACATGCTTTAACTATAGATCCTCATGTGACTAGATGGATATAAAATTGGCTCAAAAACAGGAGTCACACAATTCATGTAACAGGTATCTGATCTGAAAGTATGACAGTAACCAGCGGAGTACCATAGGGCTCTGTACTGGGACCCTTTCTTTTTGTTATTTACTTCTTTTATCTCGAAATTGAGAATCAGGACCTCTGGTTAAGTATGTCTGCAAATGACTACAAACTGGTTATTATTGTCTAGACCCTCTCGGACACTTTTACCTTGAAAGAACTTTCTATCAATACATTTTGTAATAAAAATGGGTTCAAATTAAGTACAAAAAAGTGTAGCATCATGTTGTTTGGCAAACAACTCCTACCATCAACTTGGGATTGGAAATATGCTACTACCAAATGAAAATATAGACAGGGACCAGGGTTAACAGTTCCCTCTCCTTCAATCATTGTGTGGCACCTGTATTCAGAAAATGCTTCTACGTAGCACAACTAGACCCAAAGTGTCATAATTTTCTTATAGTCAACACTGATTATACCAATTATAGAGTACTATACCCCATTCAAGTTGTACCTCCCTTGGAAAATCACATAACTAGAGAACTCCCAGAGGTTTCAAACTAAGAAGATTTCAGGCTTAAATAACCTAAACTATCAAGAGAGGCTAGAAGCTCTATCTCTTTACTTAGTATCTTATAGCCTCATGAGAGGTGATCAGTGCCTCACCTACTGCAACATTAGAAACTCTTTTGCCAAAGATTCCCTAGATCTCTGCAATTCTAATAGCTTGGCAAACACCAGAACCAGAGACCTAAATCTTCATGAGCAGATAAACAGAGTGTGACAGAAAGAGAGATAAGATTCATTAGGCAGCATCCTCCCAGGCTTTGAAATAAGCCACCCATGTAGGTTAAGCAGTGGTATACCTTATCATTCTTCAAACAGAACCTCATACCTGAAATGTATTCCATGACTAACTGGCCTACCCCTCTTTGAGAAGGTGGGCACAGCTTGAGGGTGAGTATTGGCAAGGCACTGATGGACGCAAAATGAAATTGCCTTGAAATGCCTATGAATAAGAAGTATAAACATCTGATAGGTTCATAGGTTCACAGGTACTTACTAGGCCATTTATTTGTGATGGTCTTAAGAAGCCTAGGTTTCCATTCCTATGGTAGTATTTTAGCCCTTATACTTTGGGTATGAATAACACAGGGATTGGCAGAACAAGGATAGGTTGAGACACTTAACTTGTTGCCTCTTTTCATGATGGACATGGGAGATAAACTGGGACTGAATGTATGGTCTCCCATCCAGCTGAACAAATTATGTTTAAAAATAAATTTAGGGAAGTACTTTCCTTTATGGAAAATGGCTCCATAGAAATGGTATCATCTCTGATACTTACCTATTTGCTTTATCTGGAGTGGAAAATGGCTCCATAAAAATGGTATTCTCTGTGATACATACCTACTCCTCCAGCATATCCTGTTTATGTTGCAAAAGAGGTTGAGATCCCCTGATCGTTTATTTACACTGTCATTGGACTGGTGAATGTGTAATATGTCTGACAAGATAGGGTCTCTTGAGGCTCTATGCATGAAAGCAGTAGTTGCCTCTTGGTAGCCTGTACGATAATATGATACAGAGAAGAGGTACAAAGCTTTGAGCTGGTCTTCTTAGTTATTATGATTTAGGCCCTTGATTTGGTTTTAATGAGAAAGCATTGTGGTCATTCCAGTTGTGAAAAGTGTTTGTACAGGTCCATACTAAAAGAGGCATTATATTCAAAGATTAGTAATCAGCCCAATGAAAGACTAGTACAATGGAATGATTACATCTCTAGACCTGGATGTGCTACCTTTAGATGCAAGCTGTGCAATGAAAAATGGCTTTCTTACAATAGTTGATATGTAGTGATCAGACAACAGTTTGTTGTCGATATAAGCTCCTACATCCCCAACTATGAGATCAACTTTCATGGCCATATATTGTTAATGTGAAAGTTACAAGGGACGTTATGTTTGCCAAAGGATATTGTTATACTGGGGGTGGGGGAGTTCCACTTGATATGACTATTCAAGTTAAGTCAAGTCATGTCAGAGAGGAAAGCTGCAATGTCATGGAGCAGAGACCCCACAACTTTCAAATGTAGGTGCAAAACCGCAGAGACAACGTGCCAAATATTTTTTGAAGAATGACAAGTATGAATCTCTAATACCTGACTTTCCTGACTGATTGTAATGTTCAGCAATTTGCCAAATAATAAATAAATTACAAGGGATATGTGCAAAATATGAGACAAATTCAGGAACAAGATGGGTTGCCAACTGGCTCACTGACAGAACCCACACTGTAAAAGTTGTAGACTCCAAATCTGACCTCAAACCAGTGACAAGTAGAGTACCACAGGGTTCCGTCCTGGGACCGCTCCTGTTTGGTATCTACTTCTCTGAAGTACAGGCTAACACAGAAGGCCACTGGCTAACGAAGTTTGCAGATGACTGCAAACTAGGAGCCATAGTCAAGTCCCCAAATGATGTGAACATCCTACAGAAGGGCCTCTCTGAGACAGATGCCTGGTGTCAGAGCCATGGCCTCAAGCTCAATGCCAAAAAGTGCAGTGTCATCCGCTTTGGTAAAAACTCTGTACCCATGAACTACCACATAGGCAGCAATCTACTTAACACTGAATGCGTGATAAGAGACCTTGGGACCCAGGTGGGCAGTAGTCTCTCCTTTGATAGTCACATCGCCACAGTAGTCAGGAAGTCCTTCTACGTGGCACACCTCATCATAAGAGGGTTCTCATCCAGGAAAAAAAGAGGTCATCATTCCCCTCTACTCGACACTCATTAGACCCATTATAGAGTACAACGCCCCTTTTGGAATGTACCTCACAAGACATCTGCAACAGCTGGAAAGGCCACAGAAGTACCTCACAAAGAGGATTACTGGACTCAAACAAATGCCCTACACTGACCGTCTCAAAAAACTCCAGCTTTACTCCGTAGCATATTGACTACTCCGGTAGGTGATCTCTGCCTAACATATAAAGCTGTGTCAAACCCAGAGCTGTTGGACATGCTACACCTAAAGAAATCCCAATCCCTCTGAGCTACATGCTCTAGGGACCTAAACCTTGTCACCACAATAAACAGAACATGCTGGAGGGCTAGATTCCTGTCCCAGAGTCTTCCTACACTCTGGAACAGACTACCTATCTGTCAAACAGAGCTCCTCATTAGCACTCTTCAAGAAAAATCTTGATGAGTAGATGGGAAATACACCCCGGGGATCACTTCTGTGTCTCTGCTCGACAGTGGCACAGGAAAATAACTTTCTTGGGTGGCGTAAGCCAGGGAACCTTGTTGACTAGGCTTACATAGGCCCTTGGGCTGATAGCCTAGTACCTACCTATGAACCTATGAACATTCTGCATAATTTTGTATAGTTGACAGAAATGTAGTGTGACTGAATACTGAAGCAGTGAGTTTAAGTATTATTATTTTTACAATGCTGTTGTAAGTGATCAGTCAGGTATTTTCTTAAATATTTCTGGCTTTGTGTTTTGTGTGGGGCAAGTTGGAATACTTTAATGTGTGGCAACTTGTTTGTTTAGAGCAAAGGTGCAACTATATTACATAGCCATCAAATGCAGCTAAAACTGCTGGGTGGGGCTTGGGGTTGGCTAGATGGAAGTACCTTCCTGTCATTTGCTCATTTTAAACAGTTACTATCTGGCTTTGCAGGAGTAGTGTGCATTTGTGGGAAGTACAATGGCCTACTTAACTGGACACCTGATATGTGCACACAGAGTAGGTATTATTGCTGGGGCTGGCTGTGGAGGAAAAATGATTGGCTACTTGCTGTTGTTTGTTTATTATTCTGGCTTTACAGGACTAATGCAATTTATGTGAAGCAACCTGAAATATTTTAATGTGTAGCAACTGCTTGTTTGGAACAAATGTGACAGGCTTTAGACAGCCATTGTCTTTTATCACAATCAGATGTCTGAACTGTAGATAGATGTGGCTATAACTGATTGATTATGAGGATGAAAGTAACTATCCCTCTTATCACTTGTTTGGTTTAAACAGTCATCTCTCAAAAAAGTCTAAAATCAGCCCTGCTCACAGGTGTACATAGAAGGTTGCTATAGCTTGTGTGTGTAAGTGTGTGTGTGTGTGTGTGGGGGAGGCTGGGAATGATGCCAATATTTCTTTAACCTTCCTCCCAAAACTCAAAGATCACTATATCTTGTGGTGGGCTAGAGACATTTTGGTCATTATTTAATTTTCATCATAAATTTTAGAGGGATGCATATGCTTTCACAATACCTTATATAGCAGCAGAGCACTGTTTAGAAGTAAAAAGTTGAAAATATTACTGTAATTATTATTATTTTTTCCACTTTTCTCACAATCACACATAACGATGCATAGAAAGGTGGTTGTCTTTTAGGGAAGAGTGAAGAAACATGCTGCTTATAGATGTCTGACAGCAAATGTGTTATGTTCTAGTTGTTTTTTTTTCATTTTTGTACCTGTCTTACATCAGGGGGGTACACAGAAGATGGTGTTTTTTTGCAGTAAGGGTGAGTGGGTATGCTGTGTATACATATGACAGCAGCAACTTGAAAATGATTGTGGCCATTTTTGCCTTACTTTTCATCCTGATTTAGCATCAGAAGGAGTATGCAGAAAGTGACTAACTTTATGGGGGGGGGGGAGCAGGTACTACTCCCAATTATGATTTTTGTATCCTCACAAGCATTTGTCTCTTCAGTTTATCTGTGAACTGCCATTTAGTCAATTTTGAGCAATAAGCCTCAGATGCAACGTATTTCTAGTTTGAAATAAAAAAAAAAACAGTAAGACTGAATTTCTTTCCTTATGTATGATTTTTATTCAAGCCATTACTGTATCAAAAGGCTAGAAAAAAGCTCTAAACTGCACTTCAGAGAATCTGTAACACCATGACTTTTGGGTGCCTAACAACTTTGAGACCACCAGCTTAATGTAGTCTTAGTCAGTTAGGGTATTTTGAAAGGATGCAGGAAAAGCAAAATTGAAGTTAAAACTGAATTTCTTTCATTAATCATTGAGTTCTGCTCAGGCCACTGTTGAATTAAAAGTTTGTTTGAAAAACTTAAAAATGCATCTCAGAGCATCTAGAACCACCATGATTTCTGACTTTATGCAGTTATTTCCACTGTAGTTATTACAGTATAGTCTTGGTCAGTTATGGTGTGCTGAAGGGATGCAGGGAAAAACAAAAGATGATGAATAAGACTGATTATGTTTCTTTAATCACAAGTTTTTATTCATGCCATTGTTGAATGAAAAAATTTGTTTGAAAAAATTCTATAATGCATCTCACAGCATCTAGAACCCTACAGACCAGGGGTGCAGTGAGCAATTTCCACTTTGTACTCACCTAGCACTTAAAAATGGACACATCTTTTAAAATGTTCCCCCTCAAGTGCTTAATAAATGTAAGTAACATTTTCAGCTCTTCTCCCTAAAACTATTAAAGGTATTATTTTTAGACTAACAATATTGCACCTGTTGTTGGAGGTATTAATTTAGCCAGCTATAGATGTACTATAACCTTAAAAAAAACAGCCATATTGATGTGATACACAGGAAAAATGTACTCAATAGAGTACAAGTATGCCTGGCTACACACTAGCTACAGACCTCTGGCTTAGTGCAGTTGTTAAATTCATGGTTATAGAATAATATGGAAATACTAGGCTATTAGTCTACGGATTATTACAAGCTTACTCAATAACTAGAGATTAGAATCAAACCCTGTACCTTGCATCTGTGAGGTAAAGAAAATTTTAACCATTAAGCTAGCCATACCTGCCTCAAACTTAGCTATCAACGGACCTCATATTTTGCCTTGACCCTCTTAAAATTCATTCATTTATTTATTTATCATTTGCTGAATGGGCTGAGGAACTTCCCCTACTTTCTTTGATAGGTGCTATAAGATCTTTTACACCCACCTGAGCTACCACCATACCTCTCACCTGTCCAGATTTTCGCCTCATATTTTTATTCTGTTCCTCATAAAATTTGTGATTTTCTGGATTTTTGTGGACTGAATTCACTAAATAATGACAAGCATTTGAGTTTCAAACTTCATAGTCTTCATAAAATGCATGGTAACACATGACCTTTTATTCTAGCAGTTTTCTAAGTTTAGAAGAGCAATGTTTAAAAATTGTCCCTATTTTGGGGCTCCCCCCCCCCCATTATTTTTAGCTTTGTCCACATTTTTTGGTGCTAAGAGATTAATAACTATGACTACTACTAAATGAGCAGATGGGACCCTGGTTTAATGTCTCATCTGAGGGATGACACACTCACGAGTGCGACACCTTTCTTACACTACACTGTAGTGTTAGTAAGTCATCTACTTGGTGTGGGAATAGAACATACAGCCTTCTGCACCAAAGGTAAGCAGGTTACCTTTTGTAACACTGGACACTCACTATGTGTCTATTATCAAAACTGTTAGAGTGCAGTCCTGTCGAGTTAGAGCATGTTGAATGAACATAATAAAAAATGAGGAGCAAATGAAATTGTGAGAAAAAAGCAGAAAAATAAATAAATAAATAATCTGGATGGTGTGTGTTGGCCAGGACAGGGAGGGACAGAGGTCAAAGGGTGATGTGCTTGGGGCATGCACCCCAGGAAGCCCGTCACCTAGACCACTTGCTCACCTAAGGCTGGCCCTTTTTCAACTAATAATGTCTACCTCTCAGAAAATGCAGCTTATTATTCCCTGCCACTGAACAACCACTACTGCTCTCAGCAAGTTTATATCCAGTCTGGACAGCCAACAGAAAACTGTACTCACATTATTGACTAACTACAATCCTCAACGATTTAACAGAAAATCAAACATTTTTAGGGGGACAGATGAAAATTTGATGGAAAACCAGTCAACTGAGAGGTATACTTCCCATGGATCAAAGCAGGGAATAGCCTTGTTTGTCTACATCACAGCTACACTATAATAGAAAAGAAAAACTATTTCATGTAATAGATTCTATTATGTATCTTTCGAAACACACAAGACCATATTCTTTTCTGAACTGAAAACTGGGTTAATTACAGTATAATAAAGAACTGTATTTCTAGAAAAAAAGGTTAACAGCATTTCTGAATCTCAAAGTAGGGCAGATTTTGATGGACAAACCATATCCTCAAACAATAGCTCTCAACCTTCCATCTCTAAAATGAGGAGCATTACCTCTCATAATGTGGAACAAAGGGGCAAAATGTGGAACACCTACTAACAGCTTCAACTAGGAAACTCACAGATGTTTAAAATGTGCTATTTTGTACTTATAATAAGTTATTCTGCTACATTAATATGATTTGATACTATTTACCATGGATATAAGCTAAAAAAATTCCTTGCACTAAATGAGTGACAGACCCTTTCACTGTGGGACTTTAATGAACATGGGCTTTTTAAGACCCAAAATGAGGAACACTTCTCGTAATGAGGGAAACTTGAGAGGTATGCTGCCATACATCTCAACCTCTTAGAGCAAGAAATCTGGACAAAGCCTGACAAAATGGGGGAACAGAATCCCAAAAATAGATACACATTTTCAATATTGCTCTTATAAACTTAGAAAGTTGCTAGAATAACAGAATTTGCGTTGACATCATAGCTGGCCTTAGGCTTAGGCCAACTAGGCAGTCACCTGTGTGTTATCTGACTATCTGAAGGATTACTTGCATAAAATTAGACCCTCTTAGAAACAGCCTGCATATCATTGCTGGAGCCTTCCTGTGCCCTGACAGAGTGCTCTTCAAACTATCTGGAGATATACAGAGCTAAGTATATTTTTCTGGCACTTCAGAGTTGTGTACTGTTAATTGTTGTTTGACTAATTTTATATCATTGCTGGCTGACTTCAGAGTTGTGCACTGTTATTTTTGCTTCACTGTATACTTTTTCAGATCTTTGCTGAAGGTGTTGGCTTTCCCCTACCCACCCTCTCTATTCCTGTCTTGTTAAATTTGGAGGCTTTACAGTTGCCTGCCCCCACTGTATATTTGATCTGGGACACTCCCCCCAGTCCCATCTCTTTACCTCATTCAACCTAATAGACTCCTTCTGCACTTGTTTTTAGTCATTTTTAATTTAATTGCATTTTTTAAACTGTTTGGTCTAACATTAATACATACTCAAGTGTGCTAGCTTGTACTGCATTCGAATTGTTGTTACTGCTGTTTTAGCTACTTTTCTGTATATATAAAAAAAAATCTAAGCCTGTTTCCTACCTTTCCTGTAACTAGTGTAGTCCAGATTCAGATTTGCTGTATCTGGGACTGTATGTAAGCTTCTGAGCCCCCCCCCCCCAAGCTTTCTGTGTTGGAGGGAAGCCTTCTAGCTTATCAGTGGGAGTGGTAAGCACTAGGTAACCTATCTACCACATAAGGAGTGGTTCTGGCCCAGAAATTGTAGGAATTGGCTGTTTGGGCAATTTTTCCATCTCTCTCAACTTTTTGATTTAAAAGCCCGCATTTGCACTTGTTTCCCCCATTTCCTGTAACTAGTTTAGTCCAGATACAGATTCTTAGTTTTAGCACTTGAATTTGCTTATTCGTGATCAGCACTTGTTCAGAACTTGTTGTAAGCACTAAATAACCTGCTAATTACTACAGCATTCAACCTTCCTCATTATCTAGAGGAAAACCGTTTTGGTACTTACTTTCCTCACTTGCTTAAAGAAAAACAGCTCTTGTACTCACTTTCCTCACTTATTTAGAGGAAAATTTTTTTTTATTCAGGCATGTCCAAGGGACAACTCCCAGTGTTCTCTCCTGTCTATCTGATGAATCTGGGCATCTTGGGGCAAAGTAGAAATTGCCTCATGTACACAGATAACCCTCTCCTCCTACCACCCAACACTACAACCTGTGAGAGATGCAATTATCTAGCCAAACTGGAGGTAAAGCTCTCTCCAACCAAGACTGAACTTGACAGTCAAGAGGAGAAGGTAAACACCTGCACCACACCACACCACACTCATCACATAGTCTCACTAAATCTACACCACCAAAATCCACACTTAGAAACACAAAAACATTCACGGAGGCTCTCAATAATAATCTGCTCAAGCAACAGAGACATCCAAAGCACAAATGCAAGCAACCTCCACCCCCAACACAAGCCAAATGACACATAGCTCGCAAACTCAGTGTGCCACTCAACCACAACCAATAAGGCAAAACAACGTACCCAACACACTAGTCACAGGTGACTCTATAGTCAGACACACTGATGTCCCACTCACCAGGCTAAACAAGGAGAAGATTACTGTCAGCTGCCTGTCAGGTGCCAGGATCCACCACATAACCCACGCACTCAGGTCACTCCACAACAAGTACAAATATGACTCTGTCATTGTCCATGTTGGTGTGAATGACCTGAGACGTACCTCCCTGGACTACATGAAAAGAGACATGGAAGAGCTCTCTGATCTTGTAGCCCAGGCAGGTATGACCCTTGCCCTGAGTAGCATTCTGCCATCACCCAGAATGATGCCGCAGTACAAGGACAAAATGACTGACTTCAACAATTGGCTAAGCTTCTGGTGTCATTCTAAAGGGATCCAGTATCTGTCTGCCAGGGATGACATGGTCGACAGACCACAATGCTTTGCCAGAGATGGCCTGCACCTGTCACCCCTGGGATTCCGGATACTGGCTAAGGTTCTTGCCGCCCCTATAGTGTCTTTTTTTAGGCAAAGTTCAAATGACAAATTCACCACCGTAACAGGAACAGGCAAGCAAAAACTGAGGGTGATGCTACTCAATGCTAGAAGTCTAAATCTCAAAATGCGCTCACTTGAGGCACTCCTTAAAATGGAGAACATCGATATCTGTGCAGTGACTGAGACCTGGTTCAAGGGTCCAGAGAGCACCCCTGCACTACCAGGCTATAACTCATACCACACTTTTCGGCCATGTAACCTGGACCAGAAAACCAAAAGTGGAGGTGTTTCCATATTCATTAAGGATATCCACACCTCCATGCTAGTTGCTCAGCATAATGCAGCCGATGTTATCCAAGTGCAACTAACTCTGGGCAAAGCTCCAATCCAAATTGTAGCTTGCTACAGATCCCGCACCATGCCCCAGGATTCCCACTCCTCTTTACTTGATGTACTGGAAAATATTAGTGTTCAACCAAACATCCTAATAATGGGCGATTTCAACTACCCCACCATTAACTGGGAAAACTACTCATGTACCAACTCCTTCGCTCAACGCTTTCTGGAATTCACAAACTCCAATGCCCTGGATCAACTTATCCACACCCCCACCAGGGGAAACAATATCCTAGATCTAGTCATTACCAACATGAGTGACAAGTGTTCCACACCTAAAGTCAACTCCTCATTGGTCCGTTCCGACCATAAGCTAATTACCCTAGATATCCACATCCTACCCCCCATTAAGGAAACCATGGTAAAAAATTTCTCCAAAGCCAACTTCATGCTTCTTAAGACAGAAGTGGTGAACTTCATGACACCCATGCAGATGGACACTACAGTTATGACTACTGAATCCTACACAACTGCACTTTATAAGCACTTACAAGAGTGCATGGATCGTGCTATCCCAAACAGAACCAAGATGCTATCCTCCAAAAAAACGAAGCCAATCTGATGGTCCCCTGCCATAAACAAACTGTATAACAGAAGGAAGAAACTGTTGCAAAAGAGAGTAAAATCCCATGAGTAGCGGAGCTCCCTGGTCAGCCTCAGTAAGAAGCTGCGATCCCTGATAAAATCCTCCAAAACTAGTTATGAAAACAAAATTGCCACTGATTCTAAAGACAACCACAAAGCATTCTATAGCTATGTCAAGAATCTCAATGGCAACACTCAGATATGCTCTGAGTTACAGCACAATAGCACTAAATATGCTGACCCAACTGATATTGCCAACATCCTGGCAGACAGGTTCAGTGCTAACTTTACCCCCCTCTCACCCCCTAAAGAGCCCATCTCTATACCGGAAGAATGCAAAGTTCCTGTAATCATGGCTGCACAGGTAAACACCACACTCTCCAAAGCCAAGAACACAGCATCCATGGGACCAGACAACATCCCAGGCTGCGTTCTACATGAACTACAGAACAAACTGGCACCCCACCTAAGTACCATGTTCAATCATAGCCTCACCTCAGGTTTTGTGCCTGCTGAATGGTTATCCCACTCCACAAAGGGGGAGCCACCACGGACCCCGCGAACTACCGCCCCATTAGCCTGATGAGCCTGGTCTGCAAAGCCATGGAACGTATCATCATGGAACTTATAAACAAAGACATTGGTAATCACCAAACTCTGGACCCCAGCCAGTTTGGGTTTTTAAAAGTCAGATCATGTCTCCTAAACCTGATAGACTTCTTTGAAGCAGTCACCAAAGCCGTAGATGAGGGTAAGGTGGTTCACACAGCCTATCTAGATCTTGTCAAGGCTTTCAACACCATCTCCCAGTCTGGAATTATAGATAAACTCACTAAACTAGGTATAAATCCCTATGTCACAAGATGGGTTGCCAACTGGCTCACTGACAGAACCCACACTCTGAAAGTAGCAGACTCCAAATCCGACTTCAGACCAGTGACAAGTGGAGTACCACAGGGTTCAGTCCTGGGTCCTCTCCTGTTTGGAATCTACTTCTCTGAAGTACAGGCTAACACAGAAGGTCTTTGGCTAACGAAGTTCGCAGATGACTGCAAACTAGGAGCCATAATCGAAACTCCTAACGATGTGGACATCCTACAAAAGGGCCTCACTGAGACAGATGCCTGGTGTCAAAGCCATGGACTCAAGCTCAATGCCAAAAAGTGCATTGTCATCCCCTTTGGTAAAAACTCTGCACCCATGAGCTACAACATAGGCGGTAGTATACTTAACACTGAAAGTGTGATAAGGGACCTTGGGACACAGGTGGACAGTAGTCTCTTATTTGATAATCACATCGCCACTGTAGTCAGGAAATCCTTCTACGTGGCACACCTCATCACAAAAGGTTTCTCATCCAGAAAAAAAGAGGTCATTGTTCCCCTCTAGTCATCACTCATTAGACCCATTATAGAGTACAATGCCCCTTTTGGTATGTACCTCACAAAACATCTACAACAACTGGAAAGGCCGCAGAAATACCTCACAAAGTGGATTACCAGCCTCAAACAGATGCCCTACGTAGGCCGTCTCAAAAAACTCCAGCTTTACTCCATCGCATATCGCATACTCAGAGGTGATCTCTGCCTAACATACAAAGCTATGTCAAACCCAGAGCTGTTGGACATGCTCCACTTAAAGAAATCCCAATCCTTCTGAGCTACACGTTCTAGGGACCTAAACCTTGCCACCACAATAAACAGAACATGCCGGAGGGATAGATTCCTGTCCCAGAGACTTCCCATACTCTGGAATAAACTACCTATCTATATCAAACAAAGCTCCTCATTAGCACTCTTCAAGAAAAATCTTGATGATTGGATGGGAAATAGGAAATTCACCCCAGGGATCACTTCTGTGGCTCTGCTCGACAGTGGCACAGGAAAATAATTTTCTTGGTGACAAAAGCCAGGGTACCTTTTTGGCTGGGCTTGTATAGGCCCCAGGGCCTATAGCCTAGTACCTACCTATGAGCCTAGGGTGCTGCTCTAGAAGGGGTGCTTTTCCAGGATTTGTTTATTTTTTATAGTAAAGAAATGTTTTTTTTTTAAATATGTTGAATGAGTACAGGAAAAACTGAAGAGTAAGACAAACTGTGAGAAAAAGGAAGAAAAAGGTAATCTGGATGGTGAAGGCAGACCCAACTGGGGGCATCGGGTGGTACACAGTGGAGCCCTTTTTGCCTAGGGCACCAGTTGACCAAAGGCCGGCCCTGGTTGACATGAATTTTTTGAAGGATATGAAGCCTGCAACTCAAATGTATGTCATTATTTAGTGATTTTACTGGGATAATCTAAGGATTAATTTGTCAAAAAACACAATTTTTATGAGGAGCAGACCAAAAGTATGAGGCAAAAATATGGACATTCTGTGAAAATCAGTACAGTTGAGAGGTATGTTAAATGTCTCAATCAACGTATTTACTCTCAATGTAATGTTTTGGTTTGTTTTGTAGTTGTTTCTGTTGCTACATATCACAAGGTATAATGTAAGCGTCTAGAACATTTATAGAAAAAAAAATCAGAAAATCTTTGACTTATATATTATCATGACATCACTTTCCCCAGAAGGATACGACCAGTGCTCCCACTCCTTGGGATATGGGGATTTTGCCAAGCAATCTTGGGATTTGTACTTGCTGATGCTGACAGACAGGTAAATTTTCATGCAATGTTTAAGATCTACAGACTGTAGACTACAGTCAGAAATATGTATAAAACCTACTAAATTACACCCACGGTCATGGCCCAATAGATTTATTAAAGATGCATGTGGTTATCCCGCCTCTGGACTCTGATTGGGGAATGTATCCTCTCCAGCTAACGCTACACTTGAAGGTGCTTCAGTAAGAACTGAAGGATTTGTGCTGCTGTCGACTGGTTCCTGATAAATAATTACTTGTACGTAAGTAACTTAGCAATTTTGTCTTTATGTATCTGTAGCACTATATTCATGCTCTGATGTCAATGCTGTAGCTTTATTGACCTGGCACCTGGATTTTTAAAACTCTACTGCTCACTTTGGCATAGTCCAAGACCAAGTGGCTTCCAGTTTGGTGGTTATTTATTATCAGGAAGTTTCACTGGTTTACAGTTTGGCCCAAGAACTACTTAGTGATCTTAAGGGCTTTTTTTTTGTTATCGTTCAGGTAAGATGCTAAATATTTCTTGATGACAGAAAGCCGTCATATGAAGTGTAACTGGCACTTTGGAATTTTGGTAGTGTTAAAAATGTCACAGAGATGATCTCGTAGGTTGTGATGTCTCTTTAGGTTTTTTGGGCGTTGCGTGTTTCTTGACAAACTGCTGGGAAACCAATACCGGTTTGGAACTGTATTCCCTTCATGTTTTACGACTGGGGTACTTTTCCTCTGAAATTTTAATGTGGTGGTTGTCTTCTTGGGAGAACTTAGCCAGAGGTTGGGTTGGGCAATCACCGACTATACATGACCAATCTGTGAGGCATTATTTCATTATGGAGAAAACAATATGCCATAGTTGTAGACAGGTGTGTTTTGCTTGGTGCTCGTACATTTATTGTGGTGAAAGGCAGAGTAGAAACTACTGCGTTTTATTGCTGGCTTCATTGGCACCCCGCCTCCTGCCTGCAGGTGTGGTGCACTTACCATTTAGGGAACAGGCTCGAACACTTTGGTTGAAGTGTAATATGGGACATCTTGTGGGCTCTTGACAAAATATGTTCTAATTTAAAATCAGTGGCGGCTGGTGATGTTAAATCAAAGCAGGGCTGCAGGACACAGCTGAATGGGTATGGTCAGCTAGAAAGGGGTGTGGCCAACTAGAAAGGGATGAAGGTATGTTACAGAAATACTCATTAACTGGCTAATTATTTTACATTCATCTTAAAATACAGACAAAAAAGTATTACAGTTTTACAAAGATTTAATTACAACAACAGTAAAGAGCAGGCCAATTTGTTTCATTCACACCCAGCCCCAATTCCCAGTGCCTACACCACCCACAGTATCTGATTTGATCTTGCGAGATTAAAAACAAAAACGGCAAAAAAAGACAATACTGTCATTAGGGTAAGTATTCTTTTTTTCACATAAACAACACTTAGTTCAGAGCTTATGGTTGATCTTACTTCACTCAAATGCACATTAGTCTTGCAAAGCAAGCTAAAACTGCAGTCATTCCATTTGCACATAAGCATTGCCCCATCCCAACTGCCTACCCAGAGAATCTGCTTTAAGCCTACAAGGTTTAAAATAATAAAAATAAAAGACCACAGTTATATTACTGTATTTCGTTCACATCATATAGCCAAGAACTTTCATGTGATCTTACTTCAGTTCACCCATACACACTTTACTCATGCAAGAGTGAGAGTTTGTTTCAACAACAAAACATTGATAAGCCATCCTAATTTATCTTGACTAACCCTGCAAAAAATACTAGGTTAAAAAAGCAGATGTCATCCACAAACAGCTCTCCAGAACACACTGCATACCTAGTATCTCTTTGACTCCTGCCAGGATATTATATTATAAAAAATTCACCAACAGCCTCCAAAAGACATCGATCACTAGCATCTGGTTGACTCTCCCAGAGTATGATGTTAAAGGAAGAAAATCATCAACAGCCCCCAAAAGACATTGCCTCCAGTGTTCAAAACTCTGTGTGCATACTGTTTTATGCTTTACTTATACAGTGATTACAGATATTTGGATTTAATTTACAAATTTTATTTCAGGTTTTATAGCATAAACACTGATAGACATTTGCTAAACAAATCAACACAGTCTTACAGTAAAAACAGACTTGGCATTAAAACTTCTCTGCCTTTGAAACTCATTCATTAAAACAGCACTGAAACCCACATTGAAAGAAAATGCATTTGGCCATTGGCGGGTTAAGTTTACCTTTGGGCTGTTTTCAAATCATACGCCCCTTGCACGCATTTAGGACCATCCAAAAGTCCTTTGATTCACCTTCCTGATTTATTCAATTATAAAATATATTAACGATATTAGATCCCTTGTATAGTACAGCAGCACTTGTTAGACCGCATTTTAAATTAATAGTTTTGAACATTTTTCCAATAAACAATGAAACAAAACATATGAACCACTAATAACAAAGCTGGCCAATTCAGAACATTTCAACTATAAAAGGCCACTCAAACTTCTGTCATTACAATCCACCTATATCAGTCAATATGCAAAATCTCTGCAGAAGTAAAAGTCATCTGAATAATTCCACATTAAAGAAATCTGAATCTAATGAAGAGGTTGCTGCTAGAAAACAATTTTATATTTTGGTGTTTTCATATACAAATTCAGTGCCTGCTTCCCCTTGAAGAATAAAATTGTTACATTAAAAAATGTAAGCTAGTATGTTGAAATAGGGAATGGATGGCAAACTGAACAGCAGGTTTATGGTTAATAGGCATCTCTACCAAAGGAAGACATACTCAGGACTGCAGCAGCTTAAAATACAAATATATATGCTGTGGGAGTAGAACCTACAGCCTTCTGCATGAAGACGCAAATATGCTACCTGTTGTGCTACTAACACTGCTTTAAAACTTTATACCACAATAGTTAACCCATTTGCTAAACAAAACAGTTGCACATTTTAAGCAGACTTGGCATGAGCAGCAGTAAACTTCTCTTCCAACAAAATAAAATGCAGCTAAAATATCAAGCATCTGAAAAAGGTGTAAATGTTGTATCCTCCAAATGCCATACACCAACTATACATAAAAATCTAAAAGAGTTCACAAGCATAAAACAAGGCATCATAATATGAATAAACTTACAGCTAAATTAGACATCTTTACAATAAGCTGAAAACCAACAAGTTCTTAATACATAGCTGATTCAGTGGGATAAACACAGGACCAAAATAAGCCTTAAATATCTTTTAAAACTGTTGTACACTGACGGCAAATCACAAAAAAATACTTGTTATATGTGCAGATCTCTATCAATTTTGCTATCAACAAATATGCTGGATGACAGAAAATGACAAAACCCAAACTTATAACTCCTTTGAAGTTGCAGGACCAACTCGCAGCTCCTTCTCTTCATTTACTTTGCACCGTTGCTAACAAATAAAAATATGATGTTCGTGTTTTCAAGGTGAACCAAAACATAAATACCATGCAAAAAGGGGTTTTGTTAAGAAATAATGTAGAGTGCTGTAAACCAATAATTTGTTAAATGTTCTGATCAAGAACCTAAAACAGTCATGACACTGATACCAGTTTCAGCGGTAAAATGCTAACAAAGTTTTAGTACTGCAACTAAATGTATGTGGGCAAGCAATGTAAATGTAAGTAGATGTCAAGGGAAATCCATCATTACCTGTTTTGGCATAAACATTATTAAAAAAAAAAAAAAAAAAACTAAATGAGTATGTTTCAAACCAATCTCAGAAGACAACCCGGAAATTAAAGCCAAAACCAATATGAATGCCTACTCCTACTAACTTCCCATAAAAAAGGTAACCATGCAACCTGTTGAATTGATAACACAAAGCAATTCCAATAGGGGGCAAAAAGTACTGTTAAATGCATGAACACAAAGAACACAAAACATTTACCTGCAGAATGTTTAAGTTAAATTCAACGCAAGGCAGACATAAAATCATCAAACTACAATACGAAACAAGCGAAGACAGCAAAACAACTGCATAAAATACTGGCCCTCCATGGCCTTTTAAAACCATAATAAAATATGGTCAGAGAGCAACAAGTCTGACTTCACCACTCCCATGAATAATTCCCTTTGGGCAATAGGAAAAGGTCATAGCCATATGGATGAGGTGCTGGCTGGCCAGTATCACATAACTCAAAACATTTCATGTTAAATTCTGCCATTTATAATTACAGTTTCCTCTTTGCAGCACTTTTAATGCAGTCCCCTCAACATATGACCATGCTCAGGATCCATGGAATACAAAATAACAGGTCAACACATTCCAGGCTGCCATACCTCAACAGTTTTGTCCAGAAATGTACACTTTCCCATCTGAAAGAGGTTACTCCCAGATGTCCAGTAGCTCCTCCAAGGAAATTTTTTTAATAGATCCTAGAATCTACATTGCAAAGACTTACTTTCTGGAATACTCTGCACCTAGTCAGATGTACAACTCCAAAAGAGAATTCTGTGTGGCCATTTAAGCCACTGTTTTCCTTTGTCTTTTGTCTGCCCTAGTATGAAACAGTGCTTCTCTGGAACGTCTGGCTGGCATACTCCCACACAGAGCTTTCTTAAATACACACTAGACCTTCGTAATTCAGCTGGAAAACATATCAGCTTTTTAAGAACAATTTTCTAGTTGCATCATCATCAATAAGGACACATTTTAAAATAAGCTACTGCTTCCTTGTAGTTAAATTAGCATTTAATTGTAGGGAAATCAAAAGGCAGACAAGCTCATTGTAAGTTAGTGTGGGTCCAGGCTCTCCAAAGCAAATTAAATGTTATCCATGGCAAAATATTCTATGTAAACTGTGCATCAGTTAACCCGTAGGTGGCATTTGTTTGCTGCCAAAGGTAAGTTCGAAGACCCATATTAAAGAGGTAGTGCATTTTTACCTCAATATTTTACTAATCCCAAAAGCTGAAATGTAGACAAGTAAGACATGCTGAACTACCAAATATGGACTGAAAAGGATAAAACTGTAAAGTCAGAGAAAGAAGGAAGCCTACACATACTTACTAATGGATATAACTCACATAAATTAATGTTTTTCTCACTATTAAAAAAAATTACAAGTACTTCTGATAGCAACCACTAAGGAGAGTAAAGCTTTCTCAGGGGTTGGATTACCTCGGCCCATCTGATGATGCAAATGCACTTTCTTGCACCTGACTGGGGTGTCCTTGGCTGTCCGATCGAATGAACTCCAATCTGCTGCTGACTGTTTCTCGCTCTCTTTTTCCCAGCACGCAAAGCACGGGAAGAGAGCAAGAACCAATCAGTAGCCATCCAGCCATCCACGTCACATACATGACTGCAGATGTGGCAGTCCGATCCCCTTCCACTTTACCATGGTTACAAACCACATAGACTTCTGGGCATCTGTACACTGATGTTTTCTCCTCTTTATCTGGACTGATTTTACAGCAGTCCGGATTTACAGAAACTAGTTTTTTAAACCCAGAACTCCCCTAGCATGCATGCATGTGCACTTTGAGTTTCGGGACTTTAACAGCGAGTCATTCAGACCCACAGCTAAGCAGTATTATTTAAATACTACTAAATATTTTATTTTTTAAAATGTTAATCATTTTGTTTCTTTTCACAGCTGGGGGGCTGCAGCCCTGCAGTCTGATGGCATGAGCCGCCCCTGTTTAAAATGCTTTTCTTGCAGGTAAAACTTCTCTTGGACGGTTTGTGTATTTTCTGTTACAGATGCATACTTATTTATTTTATTATTTGTTGATGGTGTAGTGCTCAATGAATTAGGTACAATCATTGACACTTTTAAACCATTAGCACTAAAAGCCTGAAAAGTTGAGAAAATAAGAGAGAATGTGAATTAATACACATTTTCTGAAATAAAAGATGTAACTTTGAATAAAGTCCAGTACAGTAATTACCCATAACTACTGCAATGTCTCATACTTCCATAAAAGCCCTGCTGTGGGCATCTGAGTAGGTAATATCCTGATTTCTGTTGCTTTAACTTGCTTAGCTCCCAAGTTCACCATGCACTCTGTGCCGGATGTCATTACTAGTCAGGAGCTAACACAATGTATGTTACAGGAAGCGTGCGCCTGTCCAGATTTTCACAGAACGTCCATATTTTTTGCCTCATATTTTTTGTCTGCTCCTCAAAATTGTGGTTTTCTGACAAATTGTTGAGGATCTTCACATCCATCAGAAAATTCATGTTAATGTACATCCTGTTATTCTATCTGTAGTTCAGTGAATGAGTGTGTATATTGATCCTAGTCAGTTAGTGTAGTTTAGCACATGCATCTGTAGTCATCATAGGACTGTGCCAAAAAGCCTGCGTTACTCTGGTTTACTTCACCAGCATTTCTTACACTTATACATGACATAACAGTTTTTTTTCATAAACTGACCAATCGACCAACCGACCATTCCTACCATTGACTGTATGGGTGCTAAAGCTGAAATACCTTTAACTGCATTTGTGGCAGAACATAATGTTCCTTTTTGTCATATGGATCATCTGGTTAAGTGTGTAAAAACTGCATTTCCTGACAATCAAATTTCTCAGAAATTCACTTTGAATTACATAAAGGCTTCCTATATGTTACAGGATGGCTTGGCATACATATACAACGTTGTAGTGTATTAGACATAGATTCATAGGTGTGTACTAGGCTAATGGCCCTGGAGCCTTTACAAGCCTAGCCCATAGGATTACCCTGACATCATGCCACTGACCTTAGTTCCCAGTGCCTCTGTCGAGTAAAGCCACTGGAGGGATCCCTGGGGTGAATTTTCTATTTCCCATCCACTCATCAAGATTTCTCTTGAAGAGGGCCAGTGAGGTGCTCTGCTTGACTTGTATGAGGAAGTCTATTTAGTTGCTTGTTCTGCTGCTTGAGTGCATGGGCAGTCTCTGGGTTATGAACCTGTCCCTCCAGCATGTTCTGTTGATTGTGGTAATGAGGTTGAGGTCTCTGGAGCGTGTGGTGCGGAGAGATTGGGATTTCTTTAGATGTAGCATTTCTAACAGAGCTGGGTCAGACATGGCTTTGTAAGTCAAGCAGACCTTGCCTCTTAGTAGACGATGCTGTATAATTGTTTTGTGTAAACAGATTTCATGTATCGTCACGATTTTTTCAGAATTTTCAGTTACTGAGGATTTGTAGTACAATCTTGGCATTGTTTGTGACAAGATCTTGGGATTTCTGAAAATGGAGAGTGGGAGCACTGGATAGGACTGTGAAAATCAGGGCCCCAATTGTCCTGTGCATGCACTGGGGAAAATCAACAGTTAGAAAATACTTTTTTTCCTTAAAAAACATTGAGGAATATGCAACCCCATACAAACTTTAGGATACAACTGCCATGTTTAAATAGGGACAGATAACTCTCAACCCATCAGGGACAAATCTCAACAGAATCAGGGACAAATCAAGAAAAAATCAGGAACAATCAGGGACACTTTTAAAATATTAGTTCTATTAACTTGAGGAATTAACAGAATTCAAGAATATGAATTAATATACATTTCCTGAAGTAAAATAAGTATTCAGTTCTTAATTATTGTCATTATTTAAGTATAATTCACCACCTTTTGTCCAAACGGCACCAGTGTTAAGAGGGTTTAAAAGGGACAGAGCAACAATCTGAGTCAAAATCAGGGACGTCCCTGAAAATCAGGGACAGTTGAGAGATACTAGCTCGTTTGAACTAGGGTTACCTACCACCTGTCCCACTTTGCAAGGGACAGTCCCTCTTTGGACAGTTGTGTCCTGCAAAAAAAATTGAAAAAATGGCAACTGTCCTGAGATTTTAGGACAAAATGATTTCCTACATTTTACGTAACAGTTGCATAAAACAGTTATTCTGTATCTGAAACACCTAAAGGTTGTAGGAAACAGAACAAGCAACTAAAATGCTACAAGAATAAGATTTGTTTTTAGGGAAAAAATGTGAAGTTCTTTCTGTCCTTTGTACTGGCCATGGGTATGTTCATAGGTTGGTACTGGGCTATCTGCCCGAAGGCATATTTTATTTTTATTTTATTTTATTTTACATTTGTTGACCGGGATAGTCCGACTGGATGCATGTCCATTTTCAGCGGAGGCCCGGGGAGAAAAGCTCCAAGGGTAAGCAGATACAGCATTACATTTATAATACATATATTAGCCCAGCCACGTTATGCGGTATTCACCGCCCCTTTAGTAGTTCCCTAGACCCTTGTACTAGCAGCTAGTACCCTTGGCCCCTATCTAGTAGTGCTGTTGGTGTGATCCCCGGTGTGAACTTTCTGTTACCCATCCACTCATCCTCTTGAACCGTGATAGTGAGGAGCTCTGTCTTATGTAGATCGCCCTGCAAAATCTGACGTTTGTACCAAAAATGGGTTTTGTATTAGAACATTACCCCACCAGATGCGCAGTAGCAAGGACCGCCCACACCTCGCCCAGCACTTTGCTCATGAAATTTATTTTGAAAAGTGCACATCCTTAGAAAGATAAGCATGCTAAACATTGTAATTATTTCAGTACAAAGCCTTTTCTCCCTTATATGCTGGTACCAGGATTTCCAATTTGCAGTGATCAAAAGCTTCGATAAATTACATCTTAGACTAAATAATTTGGCAGAACGTGTACTTAGAAATGGTGTACCGATCCAAACAGATTTACCTGTTCAAATGAAAACAGAATATGCCACATTTATACAAAAGTATTACAGTATTACGCCGAGAATTACAATTTTTTAAAGGGGGGGGGGCTGCGAACACATAGTATGCCGTACGTATAAAAACTATTATACAGACTTAAAATTCCTATTCTGTAAAGGTGCGGGTAACGACCTTTCTGAGAAGTCTTTTTTATTGCATTTATTATATGTATTTATTGTCCCACTGCCTTACAATATTGCTTGTTACTTTATCTCCAGAAAAATGTTTAAAGAAAGATGGGGGGTGCAGGGGAACCAATTACTACACAACATTATACCAAAGAAAGGTGGGGGGCCCACGAGTTATGGGTCTGGAGTGCAAAACGGGAACTTGTGGGTACTGCGTACAAATTTAGGGTTGCCAACCGTCCAGAATTCTTCCGGACTGTCCAGAATTAAGGGACGCTGTCTGGAAGAATGGAAAATGCCTGTGTTGTCCGGAAAAAATGGTTCACTGTGCACATTTTCTTTTAGCTTAAAAAAAATTACATTTTTTTTTTTTTTTAGGGGAGTTCTTCTTTAAGAACGCCCTTTGTGTCTGGGTGCAGAAGGTGAAAACAGTGTCTTTGCGACTGTTTTTTACGGACGGTCTGTCTACTATCTTCCGCGCGTGTGGAATTTGAATTATAAAGAAGACATTTGGACTGTATGCTGAAAAGCCCCAGGCAAAGCACGAGTCCGGCTGTTGTTTGCTCTTCTCTAATCCAACTGCGGCACATGCAAGTTCCGTTTTTTTTTTTTTTTTCCCTCAGCTTTAACCTTTAACTGAGGTAAGACTCCTCTCTCTGTTCAAAGCATACTTGTATATTGATCTAAAAGGCTGTGGGTGTGGGCTCCACTCCCACAGCATATAGATGGATTGCTTAAGCTCATACTGTGTTGCATTTCAATGGGCAGGGTGCTGCAGTCCTGAGTATGTCCTCCTATGATGCCTAGTAACTATGAACCTGTTTTCAGTTTGCCATCCATTTCCTATTGCATTTGCAATATTACCAGCTTACCATTTTTTAACGTAACATAGGCAATCAATTCTTCAAGGGCAGCATGCATTGATTTGTAGATGAAACACTGAAATATAAAATTGTTTGCTAGCAGCAGCTTTTCAATAGTTGCAGATCTCTTTAATCATGTGGAATTATTTAGATGACGTTTTACTTCTGCAGAGATTGTGCATATTGACTGATATTGGTGGATTTTAATGACAGAAGTATGAGTGGCCATTTATGGTTGAAATGTTCTGAATTGGTCAGTTTTGTCATTATTGGTTCATGTGTTTTGTTTCAATGCTTATTGGCAAAATGTTTACAACTATAAATTTAACACAGTCTAACAAGTGGTGTGCTGTTACTGTCATCACATCATCACTGTCAAAAATAATAAGGCTTGTTGAGGGCAATGTGTGTGTGTGTGTGTGTGTGTGTGTGTGTGTGTGTGTGTGTGTGTGTGTGTGTGTCTAAAAGCTGCAAGTTGAACGTTAGCCATATGTTTTTCATTCGCTTATCAATGAGAAATCAGAAGTGTACAGAAAAGTATCTACCATTTTTTGAGGGGTAGTTGATATATGAAAAGAGCACTTATAGCATTACTTCTGCCTGATTACTGATTAGGCTTGTTGGGCAGCAGTGTCTATCAAAGAGCAATATGGCTATCTTATTTATGTGAAGACTTCACTGTCACATCTGATGTACCCTCTCTAAAGGGCAATGCTTAGTCATCTGGGACAGTATGTATGTGGGTGTTTTGTACTCAAGTACCCTATTAGAACTCTCTAGATTTTTAGTGTGAATTGGTTTAAGGGAACTAACATATGGCCATTTTCATATGGTTAACATATCCAACCTTTTAGAGGATTGTGTTGCCATAGCCTGGCAATATACCCAGTTTTTACTTGGAGGTAGGTGACCATTACTCACAAGGCAGTACAAAAGTCATATTCATAATATATATGTGCACTAAGTTCTTATTAGACCAGAAGTAAAAAATAATTTTCTTTCACCATTCAAGACAACATTTCTGTTACTCTATACAGGGTGTGTATGAGAGCACTGTACTCTATCTACCAATGTAAACATTGTTCTGACATGTACTTTAGAGTTGAAATGCATTCAAATACTTGAAGTTGGAATGGCATTAATAAGTGTCTCATTCTTCTTCTTTCGGCTTTTTCCCGGTTAGGGGTCGCCACAGTGGATCACCTTGTCTGCTCATGATTGGTAGTGGTCTTTTACTGTGTCGAGTTGCCAGCCCGGCACCCAACCTTCCACAGAAGGCACACACAAGCACACACTCACACCTAGGGCCAATTTAGAGTGTCCAATCTACCTACAACAAAATTCTATCTGAATTCCCTGATTTTTTTTTTTTTATTGTAAACTTCTTTAGAAGACCTGGCAGAAGGCTACAGTATCTGTTTTCAGGCTGTGAGTATTTAACATCTGCGCACAAGGCCAGGTGAGACTAATGTTCAAAATATATTTGTAAAAAGTCCTTATTATTCCAGGAGTAAATTTTTATATCATTATCCAAGAGTATATCATTACTCTTGCTAGTAAATCCAATGTTTCAGAAAGCTAGTGTTGCTGCAGTTTGGCACTGGTTGTTTACAGACCTCATAAGAGGAATATAGATCTGCACATTACAAAGTGTGTTTTTGCTGCAAGTCATTTCTATCAAGTATGTAATGGTTCAGGTGATGGGCAGCCTAACAAAAAAGTGCTTTTAATATCTATGATCATATTACAGCCTGAAATTTTATTTTATCTCCATCACTAGGCTGCAGCTTATTCAGGTCTCTCAGTTGTGTGCTTCTGGGAATTTTAGTTAGTTTTTGCAAAGATGCACTCTGTGTTAAACATTTCTGCCTGGATTAATTGCCTTATTCCAAATTGTAAATGATGATATTATGACTGGCTTACTCAAACCTACAACTTACTGGGGAAGGCTTCATAAACCTCTTTCAGCAGGAGACCATGATATAGGCTAAAGCAATGGATGGTTTAAAATGCCATGCTGTGCTAATCTCATCACTGATGCTACTGGATAATACAACAACCAGGTTCAGTGCTACCTTTACCTGCATTTTTGCATGAAATTTCTATGCTGCTGTTATTGTTAATTCATCTCGTACTGACACCATACAGCTTCTATAAGTTATAGGCTTCTGTTATGGTAGCAAATAGTTTAAAAATGCTATGCTTTTTAAATCAGTAAGTGCTCCTCTTGCCCTCTGTCCCTTCCCACCCTTCAGCAGCTTCTGGCACCCATATTAACTCCTTCCTTACACTGGGGCAGTTCCATATAACTTGATATTATTATGATTAGAGCAATTCTACTATTTAAGTATATCAGTAATATGCCAGTTTTGTTTCATTAGAGATTCTACATGAGCATGAGCGTACCAGTCTTAAAGCTGTGATGGCTACTAATTCATGTCTGCATTAAAATTTAATACAATCAGGAAGGTGAATCAAAGAACTTTTGCATGGCTTTAAAAATGTGTGCAAGGGGCCTATGATTTGAAAAAAACAAAGGTAAACTTAATCCACCACTGGCCATGTAGGTTTCAATGCTGTTTCAGTGAATGTGAGTTTTAAAGGCAAAGCAGTATTAAAGCTATGTCTGTTTTATAAGATACTGTATTGCTTGTTTAGCAAATGTCTATTAGTGTTTCTGCTGTAAAATTCGAAATAAAAGTTTTACATTAAATCCAAATATCTGTAATCATTGTAGAAGTAAAGCAGAAAACAGTATGCACACAGAGTTTTGAACAGTATTTATGCAACTGAGGAGAAATAGCCAAGTAATGGGACATGGGAATGGCTGTGTGTGTGTGGGGGTTCCGCATGCGTGTGTGTGTGTGTGTGGGGGGGGGGGGTACCTCATTTTGCTTTCAGGTACATGTCCAGAATTTTTGACATGAAAAGTTAGCAACCCTACATACTGCCCTTCTGACCCGCTTCTTACCCTACAACACACAAATGTGGTTAAGACAAAGTGACAAAGCAAGTCAGACACCCAGGACATGCGGTTGTTTGGAAGGTGCACTTACAAATGTAGAAAATAAGGATAACTTTATTTAACCTCTGTTTTACATATTGTATACTAAAAGCTGTGGTAACTCTAATTAAAGATACCATAAAAAAAAAGCATGAAGCCTGTGTTACAAATAATCTGCAAGGGTTGTCACTCAGCCCTGTCAGTCATGTAGGTCCCGCCCATTCCCCGCGCGAAAATCGCGGTGGGGTAATGTTCTAATACAAAGCCCAAAAATGTCCCACTTTGGACATTTGAAAATGTGGCAAACCTAGCTTGAACAGAGAACATTGCGATTCCGTAGTCACTGCATAATTGACTTGAAACTCGCTAATCGCTTACCAGCACGTGAAAATATGCAAATCAAATGTTCTTTTTTCGACTATTGCTGCCTACATCGCTGTTGATGTGTCGAGTAAGGATAGATGAATTGGGTCTAACAGTGGGCGGATTAATTGTCTGATATGGTGCTGGCTGAAAGGCGATTGTATAGGAACAGTTAATTAACTGTTTTTGTTTACTTCGTTATGTCGACAGCTTCCAAAGCAGTTCTGGGTGTTTCTATAATTCTTACGGTGGGGATTGTGACGGGAGTGCATATTAAACAACGTCTGGATCAAGAGGTTTGTATCATCGGGCCCTTTTACCTTGTGCTAGTAGCCGGCGGTGGGCGGTGCTTCACTCTTCCAGTGCAATTAAATGTGGGTTTCTGATGGTGGCGGGGTAAACTAGCTCCGTAAAGTCAAGCATCAAGTTATATGCTTTTGTGCCTGTTTTTGGTGAAGTATGTGGCACTGGCATTGTGTTAGTGTATGCTAACTTAGCTAAGCTTGATATTAAATGGTGTTGAAGTGGAACAATGATCAAACGTATTGAAGAAGTTATCGAGTTTTCTTTATTGCACGTTAAATTGGTAACTTCTGAACATAAAAGTTTTATGTCTAATCACGACAGCATGTTAGCCTTAAAAGTTATGCAGCACTGCAAAGTCTGTGGGTTATGAAGTTCTACTAGTGGGTAGTTGTTTTACTTCAGGCATACAGTAATTGTAGTAAATGGGTGCTGCATGATGCATTTTGTCCAGTGTGACTGGTTAGTCCTCCAGCAGCATGCTTTCCTTTTTGATTTTTACCCGCATCTGTCAGCAGGATGCATCAGTGGTTATAATGTCGGTTTACCTCAATATTGTCTCTGATGGTTTAGAAATATGTCTTTTTTTTTTTTTTTTTTTTTTTTTTTTTTAGCTGTCATTTTTATTTTTATAACCGCGCATTAATGATTATGGTACGTACACCATGTTAGACGTAATATTTGTTAAACTTTAACATTAAGGCGCAGACTTAAGGGTTTATCAGCGTTCTAACGTACTAGTATCAGTATTTAAATTTATATCTTGCAGTGTTTTAGAACTGTGCTCCTAGGTTCATTACGTTTTTACTTTACGTAATCAAATCAACACTCTTTTCAACCCACATATAAAACAGCGGAGGCTTCAGCGAATTGGAATTTTGAATAGCATGTTACTCGAAGTTGATGATCATGTTTACTTCCAAAGATGGTAGCACCTTTATTAAATTATCATTTGTGATATAGGTACACTTACAGTTTACATAAAAGTAATCATATCAACAAGTTCACAGTTATAAGCATTATATGCTGTATAACAGTGTGTGTAGTGTATAATCTAATCATTTACATTATTTAGTCCTTGCCTTCTCTTAAACCCAATTCCTTCTACAAAACATTTTTTCTGCAAGTATTGTTTCCATAGTTACCACTTTTTTCCATGTAACTTATGCCTACCCTTTTCTAATGATCCCACTTCCAGTTCTTTTATCTCTGTTATAATATTCACCACTTCAAACATAGTTTGCTTAGATTTTGATTTCCATTTTCTAGTACTTGCTTACTTTGGCAGTCACCAGAATTAAACTTACAAGGCCTTAATGTCTAGGGAGTTCAGATCCCTGTATATTGGCTCAAAAACTCATTTCTGTAGCTGACTTATTTGCTCACCCAGTGTTTCTGCTATATCAGGGGTCGGGAACCTTTTTGGCTGAGAGAGCCATGAACACCACATATTTTAAAATGTAATTCCGTGAGAGCCATACAATATGTTTAAAACTAAATACAAGTAAATGTGTGCATTTTATGTAAGACCAACTCTTTTAAAGTACAATAAGTCTCTGAATTTTTTTTTATAACGTTATTATGCTGTTGCTAACCAATGATGAATAAAGTACTTTACCATTAATGTGACTTCTGGTGCTGCATGGTTTTGTAGTCTGGTTGATATGTGGTGAGGTTAAGCTTCATGCAGGCGTTGAGACTTCCATCCGTTAAACGTGACCATAGGTTGGTCTTAATGTTTTTTAGATGTGAGAAAGACTGCTCACATGCATACGTAGAGCCAAACATTGTCAGTACAGCAATACTTACACGCAATGTGTGGTATGTGACTGGAAGCGCGTTCCAAGTTTTGACAATCAGCTGGCCCGCGGGTTGAAGTTTTTAAATTTCTCCCCACTTGTGTTTGCTCGCCAACTCTGCTTGCGGTCGTGCAAGTCTTTCCAAATTTTCATTCAGTGACTTGAACTTATTCACCCACATGTCTGAGGCCTTCAGGTCAGCAGCTTGTAGCTCAAAATCTCTGATGGAGACACCGGGGATGTAACTCAGGTCAGCGCTGTCCACTGCACACTCGTGTGGATGGACTTAAAAAGACGAGTGCGCTCACGAAATTCTCCAAAGCGCGCTTTGAATAACTGCAGGAGATTAGATGTGAAGCCCGCTAGCTGCTGAAGATCAAGATGTTGAGCAGGGTCACTTGCTGTGCATGCATCTTTAAACTCTCCCAGTTTTTCAAAGTGTAGTAAACGACCTGTTTCAATGTTGGCAATGAAGAGTTCTAGCTTGTTTTCAAACGCAAACACTGCTTGTTGAAGGGATAAGACTGTATTTCCAACGCCTTGCATTTTCACATTGAGCTGGTTCAGATGTTCAGTCATGTCCACGAGATAGTAGAACTTCAGGAGCCACTCAGTGTTAGCTAACTCAGGATGCTCGATGTTTTTCATGTCAAGAAAAGTCCGGAATTCGCTCAAACAAGCTGCGAAACGGCTAAGCACCTTTCATCTTGACAACCAACGCACATTGCTGTGCAGAAGCAGACTAGGATAATTATTCCCAACTTCATCCAGCAGTGTTTTAAACTGGCGATCATTTAAAGCTCGGGCAACAATAAAGTTGACCACCTGAATAACCAGCGACATCACCTCACCAAGCTGCTCGCCACACATCTGAGCACAAAGCGCCTCCTGATGTAGGATGCAGTGAAAACTTAGGATGGGTCTCTTTTCATGTTCACGAAGAAGCGCTACGAATCCTCTGTTTTTCCCCCACCATGCACGGAGCACCATCAGTACACACCGAAATAAGTTTATCCATCGGTAGATTTTTTCTTTAGCGAGCTCAGTGAAAGACTTGAATGAATCCTCCCCTCTTGTTGTCCCTTTCATAGGCAAAACAGCAAGACTTTCCTCACGTAGTGTGTCATCGACAGCATACCTTGCAATCACACTGAACTGGGATAAATGGCTTACGTCTGTTGACTCATGCAAAGCGAGAGAAAAGAATGGTGCTGCATTTATGTCCTTCACTTGTGTTGCCTCAATTTGATTTGCCATCATGATGGTATGATCGTGAACAGTTCTTGCCGACAGAGGCATGTCTTTTATTCTTTTTATCTTTTCTTTATCCGAAAAGTCGTCAAAGTTCATTGGCAACATCAAGCATGAATGTTTTGGCATACTCCCCATCTGTGAATGGCTTTCCGTTTCTCACAATTGCTAAAGCACCAGCAAAGCTAGCCGAATTCCAGTCACCTTGTTGGGTCCAAACACGGAGTTGCTGCTGACTAGCTTGCACTCTGCACAGTAGCTCTTGACATGCTTTCTTCCTGCTGTCCCCCGCAGGATATTTCGATGCAAATGTGGTATGGCGTATGTCGAAGTGCCGCTTTATATTTGACCGTTTCATCGATGCAATTTTATCATTGCATATTAGACACACTGCAGAACCTGCTCTCTCCACAAAGGCGAATTCCTCTGTCCATTCCTGCTGAAAAGTACTATACTCCTCATATTTTTGTCTTTTAGCCATCTTTTTCGATAAAAGGGGTTTCTGCAAGCTGATTACTTGATTAAAAGGAGGGAAGTTTACTTCCTGACCTCACAACGACCCGTGTACATTACGCATTATCCAATAAAAATTTGGTGTCTGGGAGGACAGCTGTGATTGGCTCCAGCCACTCGCAACCATGAACATGAGCTGTAGGGAATGAATGGATTGAAATACATGAGAATGTTTTATAACTTTATTTTTTTTTATTAAAGATTTGTCTGCGAGCCAGATGCAGCCATCAAAAGAGCCACATCTGGCTCGCGAGCCATAGGTTCCCGACCCCTGTGCTAGATTATTCTGTAGTGAATTTCTGTAGTCTTCCAACTAATTGCTCTGTCAAAGTTATGTTCTGGGTTACCACTCTCTTCCTCCTCACACATACAACATTTGCCATCTACCTGAGGAAAAATTCCTTGGAGTCTGCTTGGGGTATAAAAGTATCTATGCAAATCCTTCCAGACAAAAATCCTAAAGTTATGGTGCAATATTTTACATACCCTACTAATTGTTCCCTTTTAACAGCAGCCTCTTTTCTGGAGTCAGTTAAAAACTAAACTAATGCAGGTTTTTCATTTAGGATTCCCCTATCCTTTCATCTTTATATTCTGATATCAATCCCTGATGGGGAAGGTAATCATTAGCCTACAATCCAAATGTCTTTGTGGCTTCTTCAGAATCTTTAACTTTCCTTCTCTAATTATTTGTTCCCAGTACTGGTTCCTTTGCCAGCTTCCTCCAGTAAATTCCAGCCCCCTCTTATTTATTCACTCTTCCCTGAGTTGCAGTCACCCCTATTGGTAGAATCTCTCTTCTCCATTTCCATGTTGGCTTAGTTTCTAGTATACTTTCTGCTACTTTAACAGTTTTACAGAATGTAATATTTATAGTCTCCTTAAGGATTTGTGCCAAAAATTCCATTCTTTCCTTATTTCTTGACTTACCCCTTGCTTCATCATCCCTTTCCACTTTGAATTGTCGCTTTCTGCTAACTATGCAGCTCTGAAATATCCCTTCAAATCAGGTAATCCTAAACCACCTTGTTCTGTTGGGAGGATGAACTTATTCCACTTAACTCTTGCCCTCTTCCCCTCCAGAATAAAATCCTTCAACTCTTTATTAGTTTCTGTCCACAACTTCTCCTATGGTTGATAAAAATATACCTGATCTGTGCATAAAACTAAAGGCACTAAAAACTTTTTTACTGCTTGTATCTTGATGTCCATATCTATAGGCAAGAGTTTCCAGTTTCTCAGTATTATTTTTTGCTTAGTCACTTCCCACATATCCTTAACTGCCATAACCAAATCCCTTTTAATCTGTATTCCTAAGTACTTCATTTTATCGTGTCCCCAGAAATATATGGGTATTGCTAGATCAGTTCATGTGTGGGTACATAATTTATAGCTATAGTCTGTTTTATCTTCATTAATTTTATATCTTGAAAAAGAAATGGAACTTTCTCAGTATGTTCACCAACACTGAGGTGTCCTTTTCTGGGGCCATCAGGTGAAAAAATAATGTCATCTGTAAACAATACCACCTTTTCTTGAGCATCATACCAAATATATTCTTGAATTCCTGAGTCCCTTATTTTCTTTGCCAGTGGTTCTAAATATAACGCAAGTAACAAAGGGGAAAGAGGACAGCCCTGACTGGTTCCTCTGTTCAGACACAAATTATCAGAGAAGAATCCTCCCACTGTGATTTTTTTCCTTCTTTTCCCTCATATATCCATCTAATTAGCCTTATTGTATCAGGGAATGAAATGCCTCCATTGCCCTTCTCATAAAATCACTGCTTACTTGGTGGAATGCTTACTCTGCATCAAGGCTGACTAGTAACAGCAGTATGTTCTTACATTCTGCTTCCCTCTGGATCATCACCACTGTCTTATTAATGTAGTCAGATGTTTGTTTCCCCTCCACAAAATCCCATTGGTCCATTTCTGTCAATTTTGACAATCTTTGCAATTATTTTAGTCCTTATAGATGTAAATCCTTTATAATCATGGCTTAGAATTGAGATGGGCCTATATAAAGCTGGATTAGATGGGTCTTTACCATTCGCGGTGGTGTTGCTGTGGTAGCATTGTCGCCTCACAGTAAGACGCTGTCCGGTTCGATTCTCAGCTATAGCGTCTTCTGCGTGGAGACAATGTGTGAATGGGCGCACCTTCGTTGAAGGTTGTGCGTCGGGGCTGGTAACTTGGCATGTAAAAATCAACTACCAGTCATTAGCGGACCGGAGTTCCACAGTGGCGACCCCTAACCGGGAAAAACCGAAGGACACAACAAGATGGGTCTTTACCATATTTAGGTATTACAACCACCACAACTTTTTCCAGGATGTTGGTGCCTCTCCTCCTTTTAAAATACTCTTAAACAAAACATTCCAAAGTTTTATAATTTTTCCCTTAAGTTTCAAACTTCCATCGGAATATCATCTGCTCCTGAAGACCTTAATTTTCATGTTGGTTAAACATTTTTCTCTCATCTCCTCTTATGTTAAATGTTAGTTCTTGAGCTTCATCTACTTCTAACCTTGGCATGTTCGTCTTCCATAAATATTTCTGTTTGTGCTTTTTCTTGATTTCCTTGCTTCTCTAATTTAATTTATACATATTTTCGTAAAATTTGTGAAATATCTTTAATACCTGTACAGGAACTCTGATTAGTATTATATTTTTTTTGTTGCATACTCCATAAGGTTGATAACCACCCTTTCTACTTTCTGTTGCTTAAGTTGTTGCACCAGAAGATTTTGTGCTGTGGAGTTATCAAAAAACATTTGATTAACAGCAGTCTTTCTAAACTCCTACATATTATCAAGGTACTCCCCTTATTTTCTCTTTAGCACTCTGAAATTGCGCCTCCTCTTGTTCTGTGAGATTCCCCTTATTTTGTATTACTTTAACCTTTGTCAACCCCTTCTAAATAATTCTTGTTGCTTCTTAACCAGATCTCTCTCTCTTTTATTTCTGCTGTATTTTAAACTCCACTTTCACTTTATCCCACTCACTAGCTGTAACTTCTGGCGAACTTTGTCTTCCCTAATGACCAACAATGCCTTCATCATACACTTGCTTCATGTTGGGCCCTGCCCGTTGTTAGGGACTTAAGCTTTTGTTTTGGTAGTGGCTGAATGGTTTAGCTTTATTATTTTACTAGACAGGGTGCAGTTTGACATGTGAAGTTGACTGGCATTTGGGAAGCAGGAGTACTTGGTATAGGTCAGGTGATCTTCTTTTCATGCGTTACTGATGTCATGAAGTCTGGAATGTCAGATTTTGGGTTTTATGTAACTTGAACTATATCACCCCACTTTCTATCAAAAAGGTTCCTTTTCCCTCAGTTTCCCTAAATTACTACTTTTCCATCTCATCATTCCCCACTGCCTCTTTGTACTTTCCCACTACTTCCTCCTCTTCCATTTTTGTAACATAGTCACACTATTTTAATGTTAGATAAACTGAATGCCATTCTTGCTTCCTTATAATTTTACATATAGACCATTACACTAGTAGAACACTTCATGTTAGATCATTATTGTGTTATTTATTTTATAATTGTGTGTTCCTTAGAATTTTATTTATTAAAGTATTACTGTATGAAATTTTTTATTGTCCTATATGGAGGTTTTCTCCCCAGCCTGTGCTGAGTTTTTTTTTTTTTTTTTTTTGCTTGCCTAGTCGTATTGTCCCAGTTATCAAAAACAAATTGGGATTGGTGAAAGGCAACAGGACCAGTCTTGAGGCATTACAAATGGAAAGGAACAGCCTGTATAGGAAACCATTTTACCTGTCTGAAAGGATCAGGACATCAGCAAGTGTGAAAACTGACTTTAGGTTTGGTGGGAAGAGATACATTGAGGGAAAAAAAGAATGTACATGGAAATTAAGACACTAGAAGAAAGTATATACATAAAGCAAGGGTTTTATTTATGCATTTGTTGACTGGAGTAGAACACTGATCCATGTGGAGCATTTACAGGCTCGGGTCTGGAGAAAAAAAATTCTAAGAAAAACTATATGGAAGGAGCAATATAAAATTCTTTGGAAAAGCAAGATGTGTACAGAGGAAAGTGTTTTATATGCATTTGTTTGCCAGGTTGGAAACCCCTTTTCAGCAGAGGCCAGGGGTGGAAGCTCCCAAAAAGTAACAATCATTATACATCATTGCAGCAAATACTCAGTACACACAGAACATATCGAAGATATTTAGGCAAAATAAACATTATATAATGCTTGCTCGCAAGGTATCGAGAATGTAATCGAATGTTACAGCTACAGCAGACCTGTATCAGCATGTGGCATTTCACAGAACAGCATGTGACGTCTGTGCACTGGCCCAGCAATCAAGGAGCCTCAATCCTCACCACCAACTCCAGCGAGGGGCGTCCATATAGGGAAAGGATAATAAATACACACACGGTAAAGTAAAAGTTCCCTTAAGAGCACACAGAGATCACAGTCAGTCTGGGGCTGGTTTCTCCCTTTCTCTCCAGATCCCCAATAAGACTCCCCACTGGTACAGCTATAGGGTCCAGATCTCAGCCTAGTGGGCAAGCTAAAACCTCTAGCAACCTCTCTGTCCAACCAGTGCTTCGTGTCCCTGCCCAAGTAGCTGACACACACACACACACTTTGAGATAAGTGTTTATATACAACCACACAGACACTCCTGGGGAAGGCTGGTACAGGTTCTCCAGCTGTGCCCCTTTTTCCCAGGCTATACGGTAGAAAGCACTGCCACCACCCAACTAATATTTATTAGCTACTCAAAGGCCCGTATGAAAGGGTGTCCAATTATACTGTGCAATAGTATTATCCAAATGGTAAGTGCGACCTAACAGTTAAGACTTATTTGGAGTGACTTGATACAGTATCACTATATATATATATAGATATATATATATATATATATATATATATATATGCAATGTACTCTTAGAGCTTAAATTATCTCTACATTAAACAGCCACAGTTGAAAGGTTTAAAAATGTTTAATAATAAATAATAAAAATACAAGACAATACTTCTTATTACATAGTGCCAGTCAAGAGTTCAGAGGTCACCGAGAAATACTTAAAACAATACAGTAGAAAAGTTCTGACATCAGCAGAGAAAAACTTAGTCTACTCTTCCTAGCTATTTCTAAGAGAAAACACAGTTCTAAAATCCTAGTTACACATAGACACAGGCAGAGTGGTGAGTTGGATGTCTTACAAATGCTCAAATGCTCTGATTCTTATGTCCTTAAATTGATAACACAATACCATTGATTCATTTCAGATTACATAATTTCTTTCTGTTTCCCAGGCTAACAGACTCTCAGAGGTTAATAGCCCTTGATCTTGCAGCTGGTCAGGAAGCCAGAACAATAAAATAAATTATACATGCAAATTTTAGCCATTCACTCTGGCCTCAAAACAATTGGAAGAATGCCTTTATCTAGACATATCGGCTCCGAGTTTTGACATCAAAGAATCGACTTATCAGCTTTGTTATAGCAGAGTGCACTGTTGTTACATTTTTGCAGTTCTACATTTAACACCATTTTCCCATTTAAAAGAACAAGCCTGTGGCTTATATTAATCTTTACAAATGGCAGAATATCTGGCTAAGCTGGCAGCCGTCACCTATCTTCACACAGCATATCACATTGCAGTAGTGTACATCACTTTCTCGAAACAAGTGCAGGTTTTTCCCATGGGAATGAGGTTTGTAAAGAGGATGTATTGAGTTGAGGCTAAGTGCTATTAAGTAAGGGGTATAGTACAGTGAGTGAACATGGAGATGATCAGCTGTGGGGTAGTTTGTATGCCTGCCCAGGGAAAAGAAAATTTAGGTGGAGTGGAAGCTGTCAGAAAAGGTTTATCCAGGGAATGAGTTAAGTGATATATTGAAATAGAATTCTAATGATGATTTGAGGAAGTTGACCTTGCTAACACATTGAATGGAGGTGGGCAGGGACATTCAGATTTTAGCACCACAGCTAGAGTAAGGGAAGTCACCATGGACGTTAATGGGAGGGAGCGATACAAATCAGTAATTTATTGGAGTGGAGTTTTCTAATGGGAGTATACCATTGAAGAAACTTGTTTAGTGATGGGTAGCAGTCTGGGATTTGTAAAATTTTCTGTACAATTTTGAGTTTACATTGGTTGAGGTAATTGTGGTTATTTAAGCCAATTTAATTTGTTTTGTGGTGGTGCAGGGGTGGGTTCTGTCACTTACATTGGTAGCAAACTTTTATTGTAACATTACTCAAGTTTTGCAAGCCGAGTTGAATACAAATTTGTGAAGATGGGGGTAGCATAGGAGAGTGTGGTAAGTAAACGGGTAGCTACTATGCATCTACAAGTGCACTTTAAGTAGGATTTTGCCCTGTCAAGCAGTCCAAGTTTTTGGCTTGATTTTTTGTGTACCTGTTGGACATGACCAATTTTAAAATGTTATCGGTGATGATACTTAGGAGTTTGGTTTGGGTGAGAGTGAAACAGATTCGGTGGTGGGGCCATCAAAAGAAAAAAGGGTGGTGATAGATTTTACACTGGAGTTTGATTTGGAGATGACTGGCATTAGCTTCATTTTTTTAGGGTTTAGTACAAGGTTGGACTGCTTGATCCAGGATTTGTTGGAGGTCAGGGAGAGTTTAGTGATGTACTGCAGCGACGTGATTGTTTTGGTTGTGCAGATACCTTTAAGCAAATCTTTAGCAGTACTCCTCCTCCACTGATTCCTGTCGATCTCTCATCCTGTAATACAAGTTAATTTTGGTCCCACATTTACTACACCATAACTCACCTCAGATCTCCCACAAAATATCACCTTCCCGCTATCGTTCTACTTTATCTGACCTCTTCAACTACAGATGCAGTGAGTCAAGTCCTTCTCAAAAAAAATTACAGTAAAACGTAAGCTAAAATGTAAATGTTTATACACAGTAATTCCACCCAGAAACTCAGCCGTGACTTTCTTCCCAACCCTGGCCCCACCAATCAGCAACTCAACTAACACAGCTACATATGCTTTTAGATCTGCTTCCCACCCTACCATGAATTCAAACTCCTGCTTACAAACATCATGTTTGTAACAAAAGTCTACGGCATTCTCGCACATCTAGCTTCTCACTCCCCAGATGTACTACTTTGTACTGAAACCTGTTTAAAACATATATATTAGATAATGAAGTCATCCCCTGGATTTAACATACTCCAGCTTGATGAGAGAAATAAATGTGCTGGTGGAGTTGCCGTTAGTTAAGAAAAAATGGTTAGCAATAACCCCATTCCCCATACAAATCCCAAAATTTAATAAAGTGGAACTCCATATATCACTCCTCAAAATCAGAGATAGAAAGTTTCTAGGTATTTATATTCCACCTAGTAACAATATTTCAACACCAGGAGATATTCCACCTAGTAACTATATTTCAACACCAGGAGGTATAATTTACTGGATATTCAGTAAGAAACTCTTATACTAGGCATCCTCAATGACTGGCAGCTGATCAACAGTAACACTTCCTCAGAATTGATTAACTTTTATGGCTTTGCGGAGCTAATCACTACCACTTTTAGAATCGATAAAGTATGACATAAACTCAACTTTAGATTGGATTAACACCTTTATTAAGTTATCATTTAAGACCTTGACAAATATACGTTACAAACCATATTAACATGTTTTCAGTTGGGTTTATTTCAGAAGAACGAAATACCACAACACCGACTTTCACAATCCCAAGATGAGAAGGCCACCAGCATCAGAATCTTGGAACATCAACTGTGAACTCCAGGTAAGTAACCACTTGTCCAAAAAAATATAAAATTAAACCCATCAGTGTGGGGGGCTTTGCCCCCCCAACTAAATATACCAACTCTGAGGTTGCACTACTGCGGGCATAAGGAGCAAAAGCCAACATGGTGGCCAAGTGGTTACTTACCTGGAGTTTGCAGTTGGTGTTCTGGGACATCTGTTTTCTAATGTTGTCGGCCTTCTCGTCTTGGGATTGTGAAAGTCAATGTTGTGGTATTTCGGCCTTCCAAATTAGATACTTATAGTTGCATATGTTTTATATCACATATGTTCTTTCGTTATAACTCATCAATCCGGCTTTATATAATTTGCTCAATTATTGCCTTCACTTGAGCATCTCTTATCCTCTTGAACATTATTCTGCATGTATTGCTCACTCAATTTCCATTTATTTCTGTGAGACTTGTTCCTTCCCTTTTCTAAAGATCCCACTTCTAGTTCTTGTATCTCTGTGTGACAGAGTACTGTATGGGGAATTTTTAAAATTTGCCACTCATTACACTCCTAAAGTACATGTTCCCAGTTGCCTCCTTCCTCCCCATCAGACCTCCAGCACCAGCAGTGTACTTGAGGAAAAATTCCTCAAAGTCTGTCTGGGATATAAAAACATCCATGCAAACATTTCTGAACAAAAATCCCAAACCTTGTAGACCCTGTTGCATGCCCAGAAGCCACATATTTGTCCTACCCTTGTTCCTCTGCAAACAGCTTATCCAAACTCTCCTCTTAATCTTTCTCAACCTCCTCTGATTCTTGTAGTTGTTGTACAGTATCTTATATACCTCATTAATTATCCATTTCGTAACTGCAGCTTCTGTTGTAGATTCAGCTAAAAAACATACAAGAGAAGGTCTTTCATTTAGGATTCACCTATGCCTTTTTTCATCCCCATACTCTGATAATCAATCACTCATAGGGAAGGCAGTCTGTAGTTTGAAGTCGAGATGTTTTCTTGGTCTCATTTTACCCTGTCTAGTTATGTGCTTCCATTACCTTGGTTCCTTGGCCAATTTCTCCAGTAAATTCCAGCCCTATTTTGCCTATCTCTGTACTCCTACTTGCAGTTATCCTTTTAGGCAAATTTTTTTCCATTCTTGTATTGGGTTTGTTCTTAGAATGCTTTCTGCTATTTTATGAATATAATATTTTGTGAGGCCGTTATTGTTCTCCTTACGGATCTGCATTCAAAATCCTCCTCTCTCCTTATTTCTTGAATTTTCTTCCTGCTTTATCATCATCCCTTTCCACTTTGAATTATAACCTTCTGCTTGTGTTATGTGTATGACACTTAATTGTGTAACTCTAAAATATCTCTTTAAATTAGGTAGTCTTAAACTTCCTTGTTTTGTTCGAAGGATCAGCTTCTACCATTTAACTCTCTCCCTCTTCCCCTCCCAGATAAATTCTTTCAACTTTTTTATTAATTATTGCTTACAGCTTCTCCTCTGGTTGACAAAATATGCCTGATCTGTATATAAAACTAAAGGAAATTTAAAAAGTTTTTACTGCTTGTTTCTTATTATCCATATCCATAAGCAAGAGCTTCTGTTTTCTCAGTTTTTGTATTAACTTTTGTTTAGTGTCCTCTTGCTGAACCAATGTATGTGTGGATGCATAATTTAGGACTATAGCCTTTCTTTTACTTTCCCGGAAAGACTGAAACTGTCTCAATGTTTCACAACATTGAGATGCCTTTTCTGGATTTATCAGGTTCAAAATATCTGCAAATAAAGCCAACTTTTCTTGATTACTATACCAGTTGTATCCTTGAATTTCTGAGTCTCTTATTTTCTTTGCCAGTGGCTCTAACTGTAAAGCAAATAACAATGGAGAAAGAGGATCCCCTGCCTGGTTCCTCTGTTCCGACACAATTTATCAAAGTGGAGCCCTCCTACTTTAATTCTTGCTTCTGATCCTTCATATAGTCTCCTAATTAACCTTATTATTGTATCATGGAATGCAAATGCTTCCAATGCCCCACTCATAAAATTCCAGCTTACTTTGTCAGATGCTTTCTCTGCATCAAGACCAACCAATAGCAATGGCCTTTTCTTACATTCTGCTTACCTCTAGGTCATACTTGTTCTATTAATGTTGTAAAATGTTTGTCTCCCCTTCACAAAACCAAATTCATCCACATCTGTAAATCTTGACATCACATTTGCCAGTCCTTCATCTAGTATAGACATAAACACTTTATAATAGTTTCAAACTGAATTAGCTCTATATACAGCTGGGTCTGATGGGTCTTTTACCTTCTTTAGGTATCACAGCCACCACAGCTTTCTTCCAGGATGTTGGTGCTTCTGCTCCTTTTAAAATGCTGTTAAAAACTTCCAGATCATTATCACTTTCTTCCCTCCTAACTTCCAACTGTTCCTGGAGACTTTCCTGCAGATTGATCCTAGGTTCATAGGTTAGTACTAAGCTAACCGCCCTTGCAAGCCATTTTAAGCCTAGCTAATTATCCCTTGTGAGACTCAAACCCTGCACCTTTTGTTTGTAAGACAAACACCTTAACCATTAGGCCACCCTCCCAACCCAAAACAACTAGCCCTGCTAAGGCTTGAACCCAGTACCCTGCACACTAAAGTCAGAGAACATACCACTACACTATCTGAGCTGTATAAAGGTTGCACACCCTGTACTAGAACCCCGTACCATCTACACTCCAGCCATACACTTAACACCTTCTGCCATGGGATTAATTTATCTCATCTTCTCCAGTCTCAACTGCGAATTGTTGCATTTTCATCTACCTCTAACCTTGGCATAATTAAGTCTTCCATAAATAGTTCCATTTGCACTTTTCCTTGATTTCCACCTTAATCTCCTTTGTATATAAATTTTCATAACATTTCTAAAATATCTCCAATACCTCACCATTTTTCTTACAGGCTCCGTAAGTTTTGCAACAACCCTTACCACTTTCTGTTGCTTCTGTCATTGTGCAAAAAGTGTTTGTGCTCTAGAGTTATCAATAAATAGTTGCTTAACAGCAACCTTTCTAAACTCATGAATGATATCCAGATACTGCCTTATTTTCCCTTTGTCATTGCTCCTTGTTCTATGAGATTCCCCTTATTCTGCAACACTTTAACCTTTGTCAGCCCCTCTAAGTAATTCCGATTACTTCTTAACCATATATTTTTCTCTTTTATCTCTACTGCATTTTAAACTCCATTTTCATTTTATCTAACTCTGTAGCTATAACCTCTGAAGAAATTTCTGTCTTCTGTAATAACTCTTGAATAATTTCCACTGTCCATTTCTTTAATTCCTTTCTTTATAACAGGTAGGTGGGGAAAGTGCTATTTTCTCATTTTTATTTCATTACCCTGCATTTTTTATCTTAGTTTTACCCTGCATTTTTTGTCTTAGTTTTTATTGGTGCATCATCTGAAATAGTTATTGGATGTATGTTGAAACTTTCAGTTAAATGCACATGTTCCTGTGAAATATAATTTTGTCTAGTCTAGCTCAGTTCTTGTACCATAGGGAATAATACATAAATTCTGTCCGAGTTCCTACTACAAACCTTGAATGACTAATGAGCAATCTTGAAAGATCGAAAGCCAAAGCAATGAAATAACAAAACACTTATGTTTTTTGCAGGGGGACAAGCCCCCCTGTACCCCCCATGTTGGGGGTTGTGCCCCAACACTCCCACTAAGTATACAAGTCCACTCCAAGATCACTCTTCAGTGGGGAAGAGCAAATTCCCTGATGCCCACAGTGCAAAATCTTGAACACACTAAACGCTTGCAGAAGCAATCAAATGAGTTTCAATCACTTCTGCCAGTGTTAAACATGTCTGAAATTACAAATATTCAATTATATAGAGTGCTCTCCTTTTATTATAGTTTCCCTTCTAGGGCCTCCAGATACATGTTTACTTTTGCAAATCAAGTTCCAGTCCCCACCTATAAGCAATATTCATGTCTAAAAGATTATTTCTTTCAAAACAAATTTTGTTTAGCTTCATAATATCGTTTTTTGGTGGAGTATAAATAAATGCCAGCATAATCCTCCTCAGTTGCCAGTAGCCTCTTAATGCTACAAATCTGCCATTATCTCTTTTCCCCTCTCCTATCCCTGTAAGAACTCCTTTAGCCTTTAGTATAATTACTCTCTGATATTGTGCTGAATATCAGTCCTGAAATTTTTTCTTTATCAAATTCACATGCGCATTTCTTTTCAAATGTGTCTCCTGCTGGAGTCTATATTATATTGTCGACAGCTCAGAATGTCGAGACTGAGTTGTTTGACACCAAGGTGTCGAACTACAAAAATGGCAAACGGACATATAATGGATTTCTTTCCAACAGAAAGAAATTGGTTGGCCAAACACCAATGGGACACACACAAACAAATATATTTAGCTGTGCCCCCACACCCCCCTAACTAAATATTCTAAGTCAGAGACCACACTACACATGGAAAGGGCAGGTGTCAGGGAACGGCCAACCATTTCAGTTGGAAAGAAATCGGGTATTTGGCTGTTGGCTGTTTTTGTAGTTCGACATTTTGGTGTTGAACAAGTCAGTCGATATTTTGAGCTGTCGACAATATGATATAGACCCCTCCTGCAGCATTGCATTTCTTAATATAATCAAGTACTCTTCCTTTTTGTCTATACCTGTAAGGCTATTTACATTTCAAGATAATATGGCTAGTATAGCCATTATGATTAGAAGTTATTGTTCCTACCTGTTATACCTGACGTTTTTTTTTTTTGAATGTGTATTTCCATCTTTTGTGTTACATGTACACACTGTTTGGCAGGCTAGTCTTTTATACAGTTGTCTTTTATCTCCATTTGAACCTATGTCACATTCTTCAAACATTTTTGTTTTAGTGAAAATCCTCCAACAAAAAACTAAATGCATTTTCAGAACACCCCATAACCTAATAACTTAGAAGAAACACACAAAGATATACACATCTTGAAAAAATGAAGTTAAACCCTCTAGATAGGAACAACTGCATCAGATTGACAGCTGCATTCACAGGCATTACCCATCCTAAAGTTTAATTTACTTGTGCTAAAGCACATGTAACAGGCTTGCCTCCCACTTGCACTGATTGGTGTCTTTTTTTATTCCTTATCCCATTTCTCTTCTCTGATATAAAAGCAGCTTGTATACTTTCAGAAAATAACTTTTGGACTTCAGAAAAATTGCACTATCTTTAAATAAACCTAAATTATGTATTGTATATTGTTCTATTAAAGTGTTACAGGAGCTGTTATCTCTTATTCACCTGCAGTAGTTTTGTTTTTTATATTTCACTGAACGCATGCCCTTGTACCTTTTAAAGTTTGGATTTCCCTCAGCAAAGACTGCTCATAACTGTCATTATTAATTGCTTTCACCTGCAGACAGCTCATCTCCATGGATACATCAGCAATGAGAGAGGGGGAAAAATGGCAAACGACTCTGCAGATGCATGAACATATCTTTGTTTCACTCACATAGCAGAGAATGTACTTCTGCTTTCAGATGCATACGTCTTGACTATTACTGAATGTTTGCTAATGAAGAAAAACAAGCTAGTATCATTGCTTCTGCAAGAAACTTAGCACTTCTCATGGCTTTCATTATTTTGTCTTAGTTTTCAAGCCTACTTGCTTACAGAAACACTTGTTTATAGATTAAGCCATGAAAATTAATCCATTCATTCACCACTGCAAAAATAAGACATCTCAGCTGCACATATAATGTCATTAGTGCACTTTTACACCCCACCCAGCATCTCAAGATCACACCATATTAACTTAAACTTGCTTTTATCCAGCCTTTCTTCTCTTATTACTTTGTAAAGCCTATATGTCTTGCAACTAAAGAAAGTATTAACTGTAATATATTTGTTGTGTGTGATAATCACTGAAAAAACTCCCTCAGCCCCACATTAAAAAAAAAAACCTTGGCTACATAGTCTGCAAAATTGTTTTACAATATAACATGCAGTTCATACTGTTAAGAATAAAATTTGTTTCAAATTACAGTTAAATTAGTGACATAAATTCGGGTATATGCTTTACAGTCCTTCCACAAATTTAACAAAGTCAACAAAAGTCCAATCTTTCTTGGCCACTTTTTCTTGCAAGCCGTATTTCTCAAATGTGATTGATGCTTTATAATCTCAAATTTATTCACTAATTTCAGTATTGCTGTTACTCTTTCTGTTCATTTCTGTCTCCCAGCAACAGATTCTGGTTCAAGTCCAAGGTATTTTTGATTCATCTAGTCAAGTCCTATGCTTTTGCCTGTCTCTCATGGTTTCTCAAGCATTTTCATTTAGAACATTGGAAAATGTTTCACTGGCAAAGTCTCTGTATGAGCTTTATTGTCAGAAGCAGCGTCCCCTTCTGTTTGATGGCTCACTTTTTGTTGGATAAACTTTTTTGCATTTCCGCCATAGCCTGTTCTGCATTAAAAAATATTTGAATCTCCAGGAAAAATATTCTGAAGACAGCTAGAGTTTCATACCTGTCTCCCGACAGTCCCTGATTACTGGGATAAATTTGCTTCTCTTCTGCCTGGTATACAGTGAATAATCATTTTCCAAAAAACTGCTGTCTTCAATTTTAATACTTTTTGCCGTCTTCAATTTTAACACTTTTTTCCCCTTCTGCCACAGTATTGTCAGGATCAGCTGTTTCTGCTGATATGATTGCATGTCTTGGGTTTGCAGCTGTGGAATACCAGTCCAGTTCCTTATCTGTGCTGTCAGACATTTTATAGTCTGTTCTTCCAGTTTCTCTGATACAGCAGAAGATATGTTTTCTCTGTGCCTTCTGTCCCCTAACTCTGCCTTTTCTGAACCAGCTCTTCTTGAGAAGCCTCTTATTTGGCCAGCCTTTTCTTCATTTCATTCACTGATTTTTTTTTTTTCATTTTTATCAATTCAGCTGAATATCTAGTTAAAGCTGCTTCTATTTTTCCAGCCTGTTGTAATTTGAGTTGATATACTATTTCAGTCTTTCATTTATTTTAGTCACCTTTAAGTAAATGTATTTTTTCACTAAATTACTCTTGTTCCAAAGCTGAAGTTTGAAATGCGTTTTGCTGAACAGATGCAATATTTGTTTTTTCTCTTCAATTTTTCTAGTTGATTTTCTTTTAGGTTCTCTAATTTCTTATTTGCTGGCATCCAGACAGTGTACTTACTAACCAGTAACCGAATTTTACTCAAACTGGCAGAATTGCTAGCTCTTATTTCTCATTTTCTTCTTTTTGTCTACTGGGAGGACTGAAATTAGCCATCTTGGAAGTGCCTTGCTGTAACTTTGAGGTAGTCCTTTCTGTGGACCAGAGTTCTGTGCCTGGATAGCAGCAAGTGAGCATTTGTTTTAGCTACAGATAGACATTTAATGGAGCAACCTGTGGACCGTACTTGTAAATGGGCTTGCTGGTGTAGAGATGAAACGAGGATCTTTGACCTAACCTCTGTGAAAGCTTTACTCAAATTGAGCACTCTAGAAGAAAATGTGCCAGGCGACATGCAGCTTCTTGTCATTAATTCATTAGCAATTAAAACTATATACTCCATGTATTGTATCAGTCTTTTAGCTATAAAATCTGTATATACTTTTGTAACATCTGAGAAGTTGCATGTATTACATTACGGTCTTCTTTTTTTTTTGGCTGCTCCCGTTAGGGGTCACCACAGTGGATCATCTGTTTCCATTTCTTCCTGTCCTCTGCATCTTGCTCTGTCACACCAACCACCTGCATGTCCTCTGACCATATCCATAAACCTTATCTTAGTCCTTCCTCTTTTCCTGTTACCTGGCAGCTCCATCCTTTTTTCAGTATACCCAACATCCCTCCTCAGCACATGTCCAAACCAATGCAATCTCGCCTTTCTGGCTTTGTCTCCGAACCGTCCAACCTGAGCTGATCCTGTAATAGATTCATTTCTAATCCTGCCCATCCTCATCACACCCAATGCAAATCCTAACATCTTTAACTCTGCCACCTCCAGCTCTAACTCCTATCCTTGTGTTAGTGCCACCGTCTCCAGCCCATATAGCATAGCTGGTCTCACCACCATCTTGTAGACCTTCCCTTTCACTCTTACTGGTACCCATCTGTCAGAAATCACTCCTGACACTGTTCTCCACCCTGCCTGCACTGTTCCTTACCTCTCTTCCATACTCACCATTACTCAGAACTGTTGATCCCAAGTATTTAAACTCCTCCACCTTTGCCAGCTGTACTCCTTACATCCTCACCATTCCTCTGTCCCTACTCCTTACATCCTCACCATTCCTCTGTCCTCCCTTTCATTCACACACCTCTATTCTGTCTTAGTCCTCCTGACCTTCATTCCTCTCCTGTCTGGAGCATATCTCCACCTGTTCCCTACTCTCACTACAAATCACAAACATCATAGTCCATGAGAGGACTCCTTTCTTATCTTGTCCGTGACCCTGTCCATCACCATTTCAAATAAGAAATGGCTCAGAGCTGATTCTTGATGTAATCCCACCTCCACCTTGAACACGTCCTTCACTCCTATCTCAGATCTCGCCACTGTCACACTGCCCTCATACATATCCTGCACCACTCTTACATACTTCTCTGCCACTCCCGACTTCCTCCTACAATACCACAACTCCCTCTCTAGGCACCCAGTCATATTTTTTCTCTAAATCCACAAAGAGACAATGCAACTCCTCCTGACCTTCTCTATACTTCTCCAGCAACACCCTCAGAGCAAACATTGCATCTGTAGTGCTCTTTCCTGGCATGAAACAATACAACTGCTAATCATCACCTCCCTTCTTAACCTAGCTTCCACTACCTTTTCGCATACCTTTGTGCTTTGGCTGATCAAGTTTATCCCTCTGTAGTTACTACAGCTCTGCACATCACCCTTATTCTTAAAAATCAGTACCAGTACACTTCCCCACTCCTCAGGCATCCTGTCGCGTTCCAAAATTCAGTTAATCTGGTTAAAGACCCCACTGCCATCTCACCTAAACACCTCCATACTTCCACTATGTCATCTGGACCAACAGCCTTTCCATTCTTCATCCTCTTTATAGTTGTCCTTACTTCCTCCTTGCTAACCCTTTGCACTTCCTGATTCACTGTTCCCACATCGTCCAACCTTTTCTCTCTCTCATTCTCTTCATTCATCAGCCCCTCAAAGTACTCTTTCCATCTGCTTAACAAACTCTCCTCGCTTTTGAGTACGTTTCCTTGTTATCCTTTATCACCTTAACCTACTGCACATCTTTCCCAGCTTGGTCTCTCTGTCTAGCCAGTTGGTACAGATCCTTTTCTCTCTCCTTAGTGTCCAACGTTTCATACACCTCACTATATGCCTTGTCCTTAGCCTTTGCCACCTCTCTCTTCAAGATATGCTTCACCTGTTTGTACTCCTGTCTACTTTCTTCACCTCTCTGACAATCACACTACTTGTTTGCCAACCTCTTCCTCTGTATACTCTCCTGTACTTCTTCATTCCACCACCAGGTCTCCTTGTCTTTCTTCCTCTGTCCAGATGTCGCACCAAGCATCTTTCTAGTTGTCTCACTTACCGCCTCTGCTGTGGCTGGCCAGTTGTCTGGTAGCTCTTCACTGCCACTAACTCTTCCCTGAACTCCACCTTATGGTTATTCTTTTTCAACTTCCACCATTTTATCCTTGGCACTGCCCTCACTCTCCTCCTCTTCTTCTTGATCACCAACGTCATCCTACAGACCACTATCCTTTGCTGCCTAACTATGTTTTCCCCTGTCACCACTTTGCAGTCTCCAATCTCTTTCAGACTGGCCCTCCTGCATAGGATATAATCCACCTTGTGTGCATGTTCCCCCACTCTTGTATGTTGCCCTATGCTCCTCCCTGTTCTTAAAATACTTATTCAGCACAGCCATCCATGTCCATCCTCTTCACAAAATCCACTACCATCTGACCTTGTGCATTCCTCTCCTTAACACCATACCTACCCATCACCTATGTTAATGTTTTACATTACAACGATTATTTTTAAATTGGCATTAATTTTATAAGAAGTATGTCGTGAGCTTTATATATACAAATGCAAATGGTTATCTGTATCGAAAAGACATTGATCAATACAGTTTTGCAGTATTTAGTGTCCTAGTCTGTGCTTATGCAGTGTTGCAGTATGCCCCCCCCGGTAGTTACCACGTCTAAAGCACTTAACAGAAGTTTTCTCCCTGGGCAACCATCTGATCTTGCTACATTACAACTTTAGTTGAAGGCACATTTCTCAAAATTTCCATTTTCTTACAGCTTGACTGATAGTGACACTCTCTGGTTGCTTCCCTTCTCTGACAGAATTGTTTGTCTTTTGTTTTCTTGCTACAGGATCAGTTGTGGCACTTCCCAGTTGCTTATCTTTGAAGTTCAGTGTATTTACTTTATACAAATGTTTCTGATTTCTTGTTTCTGTTTAATTTCAAGTCTTTTAGGTTTCTAATACATAATGGGAGTTCATATCCCATTCCTAAGTCAAAGTATGGTCAAGTTTGTGAAATTAGTATTATTTCATTCTTTGACGTTAACCAAAAGTGCTCTTTGCAATGTGCCCGGAATTGATTACTTCTGTATAGCTTGTCTCTTATCCTTGCAAACAATGTAGGTCCTTGGTTTGGCTGTTAGACCTAGACCATTTACCACAGGTTTAGGTTGGAAACTTTCCAGTGAGTTTTGTGGTGTTACTTTGTCTCCATCCTGTAAATTTTCTAATATTTCTTAGTTTTTATCTTAGTTGTATTTGTGTGTGTGTGCCGATTTCTGTCAGTCATTTTCTTCACTTAACTTGTATTAGTAGTAAAACAAGTAATTTGCTTTTCAGCATTCTGCCTATGAATAACTAAATTTGCAAGAGACTTAAGTCCATGCAGTAGATTATTCCTGTATTCCTAGATTGTGCTTTGACCATCCTAGTTTTTCTTACTGCTCTGTCTTTAGAGATTCTTCACTGTTGGTTAGCTGTGTCCACTTGTTCCTTTTAGTCATAATGTAATGGACTTGTAACATGCTTGAAGTCTGTCTTGTGCACAAATCTTAATTCCTGATTCTTGTGTTACAGTCCATTTTCAGATATGACAACATCTGTACCCCTGTCTTGAGAATATAAGGGGATTTGGAGTTATAGTTTACACATACTAGATGTGTACCTTTTTTGAATTGGAACAAACCAGTGCACACGGATGAAGATTACCTTTACTACCAGGACTATGATGTGTGGATTAGTTAACGTCTCCTCCTCTTGTTCTAGCATGCTTTGTATATGACACAGTGTTGTACTTCTTCGGAACGGACATTCCTGCCAATGTATTGTATACTGCAAAGAAACAGTAAGAGATAGTATTCTCAGATGTGGTTAATATAAAGTCTTAAGCATTTGCCTTCTTAGCAGATTTGAGAGCTATTTTGTTAGCTTTGAATGTGAAGCCCAGGACACAATTTTTTATCTCTGAGTTAAAAACAGTACTGAATTTCTTCCTTTTCTCACTGTTTTACTTGGGTCATAGGTTTGTAGGTACTTAGTATCTCAAAAAGCTTAACCCTGTATTACCATGGTAATCATTTGCCTTTATATTTTGCGATGTGAATCCCAAGACAGGCTGAGCAAGAATATGTTGGGACAGTTATGTTTCTCCTATCCATGAGGGCTATTGGTGCTAAACTGGGATGAATGTGTAGTTATTTCATCTAAGTTACATTTAAATAGAGTAACAGAAGTATTTTGTGTTGTATGGAAGGGAAGACTTTTCCATATAAATGATAACTGTGATAAATGTATATCCCTCCAGCATTTTCTGTTAATCTTCATAAGAGATTTGGGTCCCTTGATCAGGTGTTTCTGATACCATTGGAATTGCTAATGTATAATGGGTCTGACTGGACAGAATCTGAGGTTGTATACACGAGTAGAGGGACAGGCAGAGGTCTCCTCTCAGTAGCCTGTGTCGTTGTCTTCTTTTGGCTTTTCCCAGTTAGTGGTCGCCACAGCGAATCACCTGTCCGTTCATGATTGGCAGTGAAGTTTTACAGTGTTGAATTGCCAGCCTGGCGGCCAACCTTCCACAGAAGGCGCACGCACTCATGCCTAGGGCCAATTTGGTGTCCAATCCACCTACAGCATGTCTTTGGGATGTGGGGGGGAAACTGGAGCACCCGGAGGAAACCCACCCACGTGACCACAGGGAGGACATGCAGACTCCGCACAGAAGGCATCCCAGCCGAGGATTGAACCAGAGAATCTCTTGCTGTGAGGTGGCAATGCTAACCACTGCACAACCGTGGCCACCCTTCTAAGCCTGTATAATGCCGAGAAGAGACAAGGCTTGAGATGGTTTGTGTAGCTTTTGTGATTTAGGTTTTTGATGTTTTTGTTAGAGTTGTGGTCATTGCAAATGTGACAGGTGTTTTAACAGGTGCATAGTGATAGGGGCATTATTATCGGCCTAATGAGTGTTGAGTACAGTGGAGCAATAACATCCTTGGATCTGGGAGTTATACCTTTTACATATATGCTATATAATAAAAAAGGGCTTCTTACAATAGTGGATACATGGTGATTAAATGACGGTTCTTTGTTGGCATAGGTTCCCAAATCTCTAACTACAGGATTAATTTTGTGTGGGGGACATTGATGTCAATGTGGTAGTTACAAAGTTACAAAGGGAGTCAAGCTGGTGGATGGAAACAGTTACACATTTCTTGCATTTAGTTTTGTTCATGGGCACCAATTATTTGTACGGGACTGTTCCTAGTGTAGGATACTGGTGTCCTCTGGGTTAGTTTATGATGGCACCAAATATACAGACATCTATAGACCTGGTTAGCCCTAAACCCTTAACATTAGTGTTGATCTCCGAAGAAAATGCCAAAGAGAAGTGGTCAGAGTGAACCCGGCAGTACTCCACTACTGACAGTATATTTTGGAGCAGGTAGAGCTACCCAGCATTATTCCCGGTGTTCTGTTTGTGAGCCAGTTTGATATCCAGCAAGTTATATGGTCTAAAGCCATGGAGAGCACCTTAGCTGTGCAGGGCTATAAAGTCTTCCACACATTTAGACCAGCTACTGCACAGGAAGGGACAAAATGTGAAGGCGTCTCAATTTACATCAAAAACAAATGCACTTCAAGGCTGATCAAACCGTATGATGCAGTTGAGCTTCTCCATGTCCAAATTACCTTATGCAAAGTCTCATACATTATCCTTGCAAACTATAGACCCCTCCTCTGTGACTGAGGAAACCCATAACACAGATGCACTGGAGACACTCCCCATTCGACCCAACACCATATTAATGGGTGACGTTAACTGCCGCACTATAAACTGGGAATTGTACATGACCCGAGACATGCAGGCTCAGAGATTACTGGACTTTGTAATCCCACCCACTAGGAGTGCCAGCATCCTTGAGCCGGTCCTAAAAACAGAATGTTGCACCCCCCCCCATAAGGTCCTCACTAGGCAAGTCGGACCATAGGCCTGATTTCTTTGCAATAAAAAAAAAATAAAACCGGGACCCCAGCTAAACATATAGGAATTATTCTTAACAAGCTTCTTACCATTAAGTCACACCTTAGCAACATTCCAAGCCCCCCAAACAGTGAACATTACTGTCTATGCAGATTTGTTCATGAAAATCCTGTACAGTTATGTTAATGCTGAATAGAGACAACTGTACCTACCAGGAATAAGCACAGGACAAAGTAAAAAAAAAAAAAAAACAAGCCACCCAGGTGGGATCCTAACATCAGTAGGTTGTGTAACAAAAGGAAGAAAATCCTGGCAAAAAATCCTGGCAAAAATTAGGAAGTGTAATGCCTAGCAATGTAAAGGCTCCCTCATCATTCTAAACAATCATCTCAATTGGCTAATCAAGACTGTCAAAGCCAAGTTTGAGGTAAAAATATACTTCCAGGCCAAGGACAGTTCCATGGCATTCTTCAGCTATGTCTGCAACCTCAAAGGCAATACACAACAATTTATTAAACTAATTGTAAATAGGATCCCTATACTGATGCCAGAAGATGGACAGTGCAGTGTAACAGCAGTTGCGCTGTTGCCTTATAGCAAGAGCATCTCTGGCTGGGGTGCCTTCTGTGTGGAGTCTGCATGTCGTCTGTGCGTTCGTGTGGGTTTCCTCCAGGTGCTCCAGTTTCCTCTCACATTACAAAGACATGCGTCTGGAGCATTTCTCCCTGGGCCTCCTCTGAAAATTGGTTTTGTTCCAAGTCAGACTTTCCTGGTAAACGTTAAATAAATGTAGCAAATCTACTGGCCAACAAATTTAGTTCCAGTTTTATCATACCATCCCCTGCACACACCTCTCAGGAAATGGCCCCAACCCAGTTATCGCCAGAGAATTGGTCCTCAATGCATACTCCAAAGCCAAGAACACTGCATCAGTGGGCCTTGATAATATCCTAGGATATCTCCTTTATAGCATGAAACATGACCTATCTGAACCACTAGAATCACTACTTTAACCATAGCCTTAAGACATGTTTCGGGCAAAACAAATGGAGGACAGCAACTGCCATCCCCCTGCAGTCATTGTCCATGCTGGTGTGAATGACCTGAGACGTACCTCCCTGGACTACATGAAAAGAGACATAAAGGAGCTCTCTGAGCATGTAGCCCAGGCCGGTATGACCCTGACCTTGAGTAGCATTTTACCCTCACCAAGAATGATGCCACAATATGAAGACAAGATGATCAATTTCAACAATTGGCTTAAGTACTGGTGTCATTCAAAGGGGATCCAATGCCTGTCAGCTTGGGATGATATGCTCGACAAGCCACGATGCTTCGCTAGGGACGGCTTGCACCTGTCACCCCTGGGCTTTCGGATATTGGCAAAGGCTCTTGCTACCCCATAGTGCCTTTTTAGGCAAGGCTCAAAAGACAAACCCACCTCCATAGGTATCACAAGGGATAAGAAACTAAGAGTAATGCTACTCAACGCCAGAAGTCTAAACCTCAAGATGCACGCTCGAAACTCTCCTTAGCATGGAGAACATCGATATCTGTGCAGTAACAGAAACCTGGTTCAGGGCTCCCGAGCACCCCAGCACTACCAGGTTATACCTCATACCATGCTTTTCGCCCCAAAACTTGGACCGAACCACAAAAGGAGGGGAGTATCGATATTCATCAAAGATACCCACACCTCCAGGTTGGTGGCAAAGCACGAAGCATCAGAGACTATCCATGTGCAACTAACAGTGGGTAAAACTGCCTTCCAGTTTATAGCCTGCTACAGACCACCCTCCCAAACCCAGGAACCCCACTCGGCCTTCCTGAGAACACTGGAAAATATGAAGGTCTCACCAAACACCATTATATTGGGCGACTTCAACTACCCAAACATAGACTGGGAGCATTACTCTAGCTCCAACACCCTAGCCCAAAGGTTCCTAGAATTTATAAACTCAAATGCTATGGAACAACTTGTTACCACTCCCACAAGAGGGGAAAACATACTGGACCTGATCATCACCAACATGGGGACTCTATGCTCCAGACCAGAAGTGTATCCCTCACTGGTAAGATCAGACCATAAACTAATCTCACTGGATATTCACATCCCGACCCCACCCCCTGCCCAGAAAACCACAGTGAAAAACTTCTCTAAAGCAAATTTTGCACTCCTCAAAACTGAGGTGGAATCCTTCAAAGCCCCGGGCCTGTGGAAAATACAGCCCAGACCGCAGAATCCTTTATAAATGCATTCTATGAACACCTTCAGGAATGCATGGATCATGCGATCCCAAATAAAACCAAGACCCAATCCTCCAAAGGCAGACGTCCTGTCTGGTGGACCCCAGCCATAAACAAACTATACAATAGAAGGAGGAAGCTACTAAATGATAAAGCAAAATCCCAAAAAGGGAAGGCATCACTGATCAGTATTAGCAAAAACTACGGGCACACATAAAATTGTCTAAGGCCAGCTTCGAGAGAAAAATTGCACAGGACACGAAGGATAATCACAAGGCTTTCTTTAGTTATGTTAGGAACCTGGGTGGTAATTCCCAGATATGCTCAGAATTAGTCCAAAATGACAAAAATACACGAACCCACAGACATTGCCAACATCCTAGCTGACAGGTTCAGCGCAAACTTCTCCCACCAAAAGGGCAAATATCTATCCCAGCAGAGTGCTGCCCCTGACATCTCAGATGCTCAGGTAAGAGCCGCCCTCTCCAAAGCAAAACACAGCATCAATGGGACCAGATGGTGTCCCGGCTCCCTACATGAACTCAAAGAAGAGCTAAACCCAAACATAAAACTACTGTTCAATCTCAGCCTTACTACAGGATATGTGCCCAAAGAGTGGCGTACAGCAACAGTGGTCCCTCTCCATAAAGGTGGTGCCTCAACGGATCCTGGAAACTATCACCCCATAAGCCTGACTAGCTTGGTCTGCAAAGCTATGGAAAGGATCATCATGGACCTCATAAATAAAGATATTGGGGACCTACAAACACTGGATCCTACCCAGTTCGGCTTTGTTAAGGGCAGATCCTGCCTCTTAAACCTGGTTGATTTCTTTGAAACAGTCACCAAGGACATTGACGAGGGAAGGTGGTCCACACAGCCTACCTGGACCTCGCAAAAGCCTTCGATACAATACCCCACTCGGGCATTATAGATAAGCTCACCAGCTTAAATATAAACCCCTATGTCACTAGATGGATTGCAAACTGGCTCAAGGACAGAACCCACATGGTTAGAATTGCTGGAGCCATGTCAGACTCCAAACCAATTACAAGTGGTGTCCCACAAGGCTCAGTCCTGGGACCTCTCTTGTTCGGTATATATTTCTCGGAGGTACAGGCCAACACGGAAGGACTGTGGCTGACCAAGTTTGCAGATGACTGCAAACTGGGTGCCATAATCGACTCTCCAGCCGACACAAGCATCCTCCAAAAGGGCCTCATAGAAACAGACAACTGGTGCCAGAGCCATGGCCTCAAGCTAAATGCCAAAAAGTGTATAGTCATCCCCTTTGGCAAAACAAAGTGCCCACAAATTACCACATAGGTGGAAATCCATTAAGTACAGAAGAAGTAATTAGGGACCTGGGGACCCAAGTTGATAGCAATCTCTCATTTGACAACCACGTGGCCAAAGTGGTTAGAAAAACATTTTATATAGCCCACCTAATCATGAAGGGATTCACATCTAGATCAGGGGAGGTCATCGTGCCTCTTTACTCATCCCTCATCAGGCCCATAATTGAGTACAATGCCCCTTTTGGGATGTACCTTACCAGACACCTGCAGCAACTGGAAAGACCCCAAAAGTACCTCACCAAGAGGATCAAAGGGCTCAAACAGATGCCATATGCTGCCCGGTTAAAGAAACTCCAGCTCTACTCAGTGGCATACCGCCTGATCAGAGGAGATCTGTGCCTGACGTATAAAGCCATGTCCAACCCGGAATTAATGGACATGCTGCACCTCAGAAAATCCAAATCCCATCGAGCTACGCTCGAGAGACTTGAACCTCAGCACTGAAATAAATAGGACATGCTGGAGGGACAGATTCATAACCCAGAGGCTCCCTTCACTCTGGAATAAAATCCCAGTCCAGGTTAGGCAGAGTCCCTCATTGACTCTCTTCAAGAGGAATCTTGATGAGTGGATGGGAGATCGTAGGTTTACCCCGGGTATCACTTCTGTGTCACTGTTAGATAGAGGCACAGTATACTAACCTCGAAAAAGGGCATAGCAAAATAAATTTAAAATGGGTGGCGAAAGCCAAACACATTCTGGCTAGGCTTATAAATGCCCTAGGGCAGATAGCCTAGTATGAACCTATGAACCTATGAACCTATTAGTTTATCCCTCTTACTCCAGATCCCTAATAAGACTCTGCACTGACACAGATATAGAGTTGAGTCCCTTAGCTAGGGTTCTAAGCCAAGTCCTCCAGCACTCTCTCTGTCCAACCAGTGAGTGCTTCATGTCCCTGCCTGAGTAGCAGACACACACACTCTTGGAGATTTGTTTTACACACACACACACATACCTAGGAAAGGCTGGCACAGGTTTACTAGCTATGCTCCCTTCTGCCCAGACTATAAGGTAGTTATCACTGCCAACAGAACCCGTTATCAGCTATTTTAAAGCCCTTAATAAAGGGTGTCCAATCTTACTGTGTAATGTTACTATTAATACAAATGGTAGTTTGACCAAGCACAAGGCTATTAGGTGTGACCCACAGTGTCACTAAATAAATATGCAAGTACTCTCAGAGCTTAAATATCTCTAGACAGATCAGCCACAAAGAAATGTTTAATTATATTTAATAACAAATAAAAAAGAACAAGTAAATACTCAGTATATAATTACAGTGACATCAGAGTTCAAAAATCACAGGAAATATTTAAAACAACATTGCAGGGCAGTCTCAAATAAATAAAAACATCTAAATTAAGCTTTGCTATATTCCTGACTATATGTAAGAGAATTCCTATAACATAGAAACTTACTCAGAGCAAGGCAGATATGGTGAATGGGTTTTCTCTAGTTGTTGTTTGATCAAAGACAGATTACAGAATACTCTCTGTTTCAGAGACCTCTCAGATTAATATCTTAAATATTACTGCTGGGATAGCTTGCAGAATGACATAATTTCTTGTCATCTGACTCTATCCCAGGTGAAACCCCTCACTGCTGGAATCTGGCAGTATTTAGCATCTACCTGTGAAAATACATAGACAAGGGTTTTCCAAGACAATACAGAAAGCTCCTTAGATTTAGACATTGTATCTCCTTGCTGCACTGAAATTAAAAGACAACATTTTTTTATGGCCTAGCCATAAAGTAATTTAATTTCAGCTATTTTTCTGACGTTTTCCAAGTTATCCTCCTCTATTTCAGTTTCCCCTGTTAAAATATATTAATTTAAACAGTTACAATAGTGTATGCACATTTCTGTTCTATTCCTGTAGGTACACTGTGGATACATTTCAAACAGCACTTTGTAAAATACCTCTTCAGCACATGTCTGTACAAACTATCTTATAAGACATACAGTTGGAATACATTTGTAACACAAACATCTTATATGAATCATGTTGATATTCACAAATGACATATAATTATTTATAAAATTCCAGATAGCTGGGCTGGCAGTATCTTCTTTCATGACATTTCTTCCCCCTCGAAGACTCGAGCTAGTTTTTTAAGTGACCCTTGAGAAACATTGCTTGAGAGGGTGAGCCTATCTGGGAATACTTTACCCCATTCCCTGTCTTGACAGCCCATCTGCGTTGGCATTGCTAACCCCACTGTGGTGCTGCACTGTTATATCATATGCCTGCAACCCTGGGCTCCACCTTAGTAGCCTAGCATTTTGCAGACTGACCCGATGTAGCCATATTAAGAGATTGTGATCTGTAACTACAGTGAATTTCCTTCCATACAGATAAAGCTGAAGTTTCTGCAGTGCCTACACTATGGCAAGACATTCCTTTTCTACAGCTGCATAGCATTCCTCCCTGGGTTGGAGCCTATGACTGAGATATAACACTGGGTGCTCTTCTTCCTCTGAGGAAACCTGGCTAAGTACAGTCCCCACCCAATGGTTTAAAGCATCCACCTGCACAACAAATTATTTGCTGTAATCTGGACTGGCTAATGCAGGGGGTCCTCCCAAAGCTCCTTTAAGCTTCTGGAATGCCTGCTCACATGCTGTGGTCCACACTATGGCCTGTTTTTCCTTGTCAGGTCTGTGAGGGGAGCATCTATGGTACTATACCTGGGGACAAATTTTCTGTAGTACCCTGTTGTCCCTAAGAATGCCCTCACCTGCTTTTTTGTAACAGGGGCAGGCCATGCCTGAATTGCTTCCACTTTAGTAGGTTCTGGCCTTATCTTATCACTCCCACTCTATGTCCAAGATAGAAGATCTCTGCCATACACACCTGACACTTATTGGGCTTAATGGTCAACCCTGCCCTCTGTAGTCAGCCCAGCACCTCCCTGAGATGCTGAAGGTGTTCTTGCCAGAAATGGATAGAGATGGCAATATCATCCAAGTAAGGAAGGGCAACATTTTCTGCTCCTGTTAGGATACATTCTACCAGCCTCTGGAAAGTTGCTAGGGCATTTTTCATCCCACAGGGCATCTTTGTGAACTCATACAAGCCAAAAGGAATCAAAAAGGCTGGCATCTCTCTAGTGTTGGGAGTCAAGGGCACCTGCCAGTAGCCCTTGGTAAGATCAATAGTGGTGAGATACTTACCCCTACCCAGCTGCTGTAGGACTTCATCTGTCCTAGGCATGGGGTAAGCATCTGACTCTGTGTGACTATTTAATTTCCTGTTGTCCACACAGAACCGAGTGCTGCCATCCTTCTTTGGTACCAGCACCACTGGGGAAGCCCAGGGACTGATGGACTCCTAGATTACCCCCAGTTCCAACATTTCCTGTTTCTCCTCCCTCAGAGTCTGTTTGACTCTCTCAGGCACCCTATAAGGGGCCTGCCTAATAGGCCTTTGGGGTCCTGTATCCACAGGGTGCTGCACCAGGTGGGTGCACCCTGGTTTCTCAGTGAACATGCCCTCAATCTCCTGTAACACTGCTTGGATTTCTTGAACCTGGGTAGGTGATAGCTGCTAGGACATTGCTGCCCCTTCCACTGAGGTGTCAGTCCGAGCCTCACTGAGGAGATCAGTCACCAGATCCCCCTCGGACTCCTCCTACTATCCACTGTAAATACTTAACACAAGGGCCTCCCTGTCATGGTGAGGTTTCATCATGTTAACATGGTACAGTTTGTGCCCCTGCCTTCTGCCTAACAGTTCTACCATGAAGTTAACATCACTGACCTACCTTACCACTTTGAAGAGTCCCTCCCAGGTTGCCTGCATTTTGTTGTGTTTGACAGGAATGAGAACCATAACCTGCTGTCCCACAGCATACTCTCTAGCTTGAGCATTCCTGTCATACCAGATCTTTTTCTGCTGTTGGTATTCTGCCAGGTTCTCCTGGGCCAAGCCCATGAGTTCCCTGAACCTTGTCCTGAGGTTTACGACATATACTACAACAAAATCCTTGTGGGAATAACACTCACTCTCCCACTGACCGTGAATCAAATCTAGAGGTCCACTCACCCTATGCCCATAAAGCAACTCAAAGTGTGAAAAACCTGTGGATTCCTGGGGCACCTCTCTGTAAGCAAACAACAGATGGGGCAAATATTTGTCCCACTCCCTCTTAAACTGCTTTGCAAATGCCCATAGCATGGTCTTTGGTCTAGAGTTTAACCTCTCTACCAGACCATTAGTCTGGAAATGGTAGGGGGTGGTCTTTAGGTGCTTCACCTCACAGTGCTTCCACAGACAAGCTAGCAGGTCTGGTGTGAAATTGTCATGTCTGTCAGGCAGTATTTCTTTTGGGAAACCAACCCTGCCGAAAATCTCTAACAAAGCATTTGCCACCTTTTCTGCCTCAATGTAGGACAGACCCACTGCCTCAGGGTATCTGGTAGCATACTCTACTACCGCTAGGATATACTCCTTCCCTGTGGAACTTGGGATACTCAGAGATGCAACAATATCCATAGCTACCCTCTGAAATGGCTACTCAATCACAGATAAAGGCATCAAAGGAGCTTTCATCTTGTTTCCTGCCTTGTCTACCTTTTCGCACTGCTCACAGGTCCTCCAGTATCCTGTTACATCTCTGGAAATCCCAGGCCAATAAAAGTTCTGCATAATACATCTCTTGGTATGCTTTATACCCATATGACCTGCAAAGGGAATGTCATGGGCTATGGCTAGAATTGCCAGATGGTAGGCTCTGGGCACTACCAACCGCTGTATTCTTTCACTCTCTAGCCCTCCCTCAGGGGCCCACTCTCTGTACAGTAACACTTTGTCTCAGTATACAGATTCCCCTTTCCTTGAGAATCAGGCACCTTTCTGGGTACCTCCCTCAAGCCTTATTTTGTAGGGTCTGAGAGCTGAGCCTGTCTCAACACTCTCTTTGTAACTCTTCCCAACTCCCCTTCCACGGGAAGTCAGGTATCCTTTGACAGCAGTTTCTCACTGTCAGCCTGGGTACTACTACTCACCTCTGCCCTTGCAGTCAGTCACTCTGTCCAAGGGTACATCAGTACCTGCAAGCATCTGTGGCTCACCTTCAGTCTCACTGCTTCAGGGTAGCTTCCTCCCTGAAGTAGTCACCTCACCAGTCCTTCATTTCTTGGGTGCGTTCAGTCTGGGTCCATCCTGATTATCAGACCCACATGCTTGTCTCCAAGCCTGACTGCATGTAATTACATGCACACAAAGTACTGCATTATCAGAATCATTCCCTATCAGGACATCTGCAAGGATATCCTCAAACACACTTACTTGCTTGCTTCCTTTTCCACCATGCCAGTCAAGGTGAACCCTAGCCAAAGGTATTTGGAATGGGGTCCCTCCTCAAGCCCTGACTGGACTAGACTGCCCAAGCAAGTAGAGCTTCTCTTTAAGCATTGCAGACTTCACAATGGTTAGGTCAGAGGCTGTGTCTCTCTTAGCAGTGACCTGTTTCCCATTTACTTAGATAGGATATAACCTCTTGTGGTAGCTTGGTACCCTTGTTGTATCCAGACAACTTACTGCTGGCATTCCGTCATTCCCACTTACTGGCTCTCCCATCTTTTGATCCCCACCTTGCCTTCATGGGCAGCTATATGCTACTTGGCTCCACTGGTTACATTTAAAACATTTAACCCTTGGTTCTGGCCGTGTACCTGAACTAGTGGCTTCCCCTTCTACTGGCAGACTCTGTTGGGGCAGTTTAGGCTGTCCACCATGGATTCCCTTACACCCATGAGCAGCACTGAGTACCCCATTTCCTCTGCAGTGATGCTCTGTTTGCTAGGTATAGGTCTCCCTTTTCCCCCAACTCATCTGCGGTATTACATTCCCTATCTACTAACCAGATTTCCATGTCCTGAGGCAAAGTGCTAAGGGCTTGTTCCCTCACCAAAAGGTCTGTCAGCCATTTAAAAGTGGTGACCTGACACGCACCCATCTATGAATATAAGTGCTTAACTCATCAATATATTCACACATACTTTCATCTGCCTTGTGTCTATGCTCACAAAACATTTTTCTATAAACTTCAGGTGTTAACTTAAAACACTCTAATAAACAATGTTTAACTGTATTATAATTTAAGAAATCAGTATAAGACAATTTAGAAACAGCAGTTACAGCTTTACCATGGAGTAAGGGGGTCAGGAACCGTACCCAGAGCCCTTGGTCAACATTATGCTGTTTACATACCCTCTGAAACAAATGAATAAAACTATCAAAATTATCACCTGCTGTAGATTGTGGAAGACATTTACTGACCTTTGTTGCTTCTGGGGTTCATTTACTACCTTCCTCATTACCCCCATGACCCTGGCGAAGAGTCAGCATCTCCTTTTCATTTTGCCTCTGCCTCTCATTTTCTTCAGCTGCCAAATATCTCAGTCTCTCTGCTGATTCTAATGCCATCTGTTTCTCCTTTTCTTCAGACTCCAAATGCCACAGTCTCTCTGTAGATTATTGTTCTAACCATTTGGCCTCCAATTTGTCTCTTTAACTCCAGATGGATTTTTAAGTCCTCTGAGGCAAAATTGAACTGTCCATTTTCTGAGAGTTGTACATCCCCAAGGCCAGTCTGGTTGTCCTCCTGGTTGCTGGTCTGTGATGCAGCTGTGACTAAAGCTGCAGTCATTTCTGCTTTAGTCAGGTTGGCATTCCCAAGTCCTTTGCCTTGGCACATCTCAGCCAACTGGCTCCTTGTCAGCTTGCCATAGACCTCTGCTAACTAAGCTAACAAAAAATAAATACAACTATTGTGATATGAAACTCTGGATGTTCACTGTGTGGCTGATTGAAAGTACAGAGACCTTCTTTAATAACCACTGTTTACAGGCTATAGGAGTTCAATATTCACATCACTGAATCCCAATATGTCAATATTCCACCACTGCCAACCAATAAATGTGCCACCTCACCACTGAACCAGTAATCAAGGAGCCTCAATCCTCACAACTGGCATCAGTGGAGGATATACACTGAGATGATGACTGGTACACACACAGTATTTCCAGATTAAGCTCACTGCATCAAGTGCAATTTCCCTTAAGAGCACACAGAGACCACAGTCAGTCCAGGGCTGGTTTCTCCCTCTTTCTTCAGATCTCCAATAATCCTCCCCTCTGACACAGCTATAGAGTTGATTCCCTTAGCCAGGGTTCCAAGCCAAAACCTCCAACACTCTCTCTGTCCAACCTGTGGCTCGTGTCCCTGCCTGAGTAGCTGACACACACACACACACACACACACACACACACACACACACACACACACACACACACACACACACACACACACACCTGGGAAAGGCTGGCACAGGTTTACTAGCTATGCTCCCTTCTGCACAGACTACAAGGTAGTTACCACTGCCACCAGAACCCCTTATCAGCTACTTTAAGATCCTTAATAAAGGGTGTCTAAACTAGCTGTGGATATTCATATTTCGGCCTTGTTATGACCTCGTCAGCACAGCACAAAATGAAATTTTGAAAAATGAAGTTGGAAGGTTTGCCAAACAATGTGTTACCGATTAGTAGGTATTAAGGATTAAAGTTTGAGGACAGAAAGAGGCTATGGTGCGGTAAAAATAAGTGTCCCACTGTAAGTAGGTGGACAGTACAAGACAACAGCACATGAACTTTGTCTCCTGCTGTGAGCGATCAGACACAGCAGCAAACAGCTCAAATTTGTCACTTTGACAGATACGAAGGGGAGGTATTTAGTGGAGGGGAGATGAGTTTATGGACTACAACTCAGCATAACAAAAGAATGAAAATTGTCCACTTTAGATCTCCTCACCCCTACTCAACAAGGTTTCCATCCTGGCCACAGTACCATTACTGATCTCCTCTCTTTCTTAGACATTGTCAACCTTGCCCATGACTCTGGAGATATTGTCTCTACTGTCCTTCTTGACCTTTCCAAGATATTCGACACTGTATCCCACACACACTCCTTCTTAACCACCTTTCTAACCTCAATTTCTCCCTCGATTCCCTTTCTTGGTTCAAAAGTTATCTCTCAGATAGCTCCCAAGCTGTGAAATGGCAAACGGGTACCTCTACCTTCCTTCCTACCCCTACCGGAGTTCCTCAGGGTTCTATTCTTGGACCTATGTTCTTTAATATCATCATCAATGATTTTCACTCTGCAATTCCTCACTCTCAAATAGTGCAATATGCAGACGACCCCACTTTAGTCTGCTCAGCCTCTAGCCTTCCCGAGCTCCAGGCCAAGACCCAATTGGCCTTCACAACTACATAGAATTGGATGCTTCAAAGCCATCTCTCCCTTAATGCCAATAAATCCCATATCATTCTCTTCTCGCCCTCAAAAGCACTCCCACTTGATAAGCCCTCTTTCAAGATCACCAGCCTCTCCCACTCCTCAATAGAAGTTGTTAGTTGTGCCAAATTACTTGGTGTTACCATTGATGAATACCTGAAATTTAATACTCATATTCAACTAAACATAAAAAAAAAAACCATCAGAAGCTCGGTATGCTTTATAGAAACGTTAACTTTCTATCATTAGCTACAAGACAAACACTCACCTCTACCTTCCTTCTACCTTCTCTATTGTATGGTGCTCCTCTTTTAAACAACCTCACAGCTTCTATTGCCTTAGTGCTATGAGTTGTACTGGATGGACCCGCTCCTATCATACGTAAGTCAGTGCTGTGCCAGAGCCTTCACATTTTCTACATTTCCATAAATAATGTGGGGCATGATGATCATTGAGGGAATGAATGCTGAATGAAACACTTGCTGACCAATACAACACTCAGTCTAGAAGACAGCACTCAGTGGAACCATTGAATACCTACAGTCTCATCAGAAGGAGGCACTGCTGAATTAAAAACATAACCATCCTTTTAATAGCATGACTTTTATTTGATGCTGACACTTTGCTTTCCAGTACAACTTAAAACTGCTGTTATTGCTCAAAACTGAACAGCCATTTGTTATTCGGAGCACTCAGTTTTGTCAGTGTATACTGACATTTAGGATCACACTTGTCCAGGCATTATAAGCTTTCCTTTTGCTTGATGTCAGGCATAATGGTTAGAGTGTTTACCTCATAGACACAAGGTACAAGGTTTGAGTCTCATATTTGAGGGAAATTGGCTAGGCTTAAAATGGCCCACATGGGCAGCTAGCCTAGTACTTACCTATCCTATCCTATCCTATCCTATCCTAAGAAGTAACAGTTGCTGAGAATACTGTTCTGTGTGATTATTCCTGTTTGTCTTTTAGGTGTCATTGAGAAGCAAAACATGGTAATTAAACCTGACTGACTAAAAGAAAGCAGGGTATATGTGAAAACACATATAAAGTCAGTGCATTGACAGGAGCTTAGGGGCTATGATGTAATATTTTAAAGCCAAACACTGCAGTGTGGGATACCTAGAGGTAGACTCAAGATGCAGGACCCAATGTGGGCAGACTCTGTAATTACATTTAAAAATATAAAAGAAGTATATGGAGTCCAAAGGTTGTGTTAAAATTTAGGAAACATCAAGACATGATGAAATAAACATGTTTTTGTTCAGGCTGAGGGTGTAGGATAAGTTTATTCAAGAGATCTGAGAGGTGGAAGGTTATAAACCTGTCCCACCACTGTGTTTTATTTATCTGTTGATGAAGATTTACTTCACTGTAGTAGTACTGCTGAAAATATTGGACTAGTGGAGAAACAGGAAGCCCAAAACAATCAGGTCTCTAATGGCAAGGGAAGTGAAACAGAAATGTCCTTTAAAAGGCTATCGCACACTGAATAAAGGGATAGCATTTCCAGCCTCTCTAATAGTTCAGGAACTTTAGATCTATGATTGCTTTTGTTAGGAACATTAGAGGTATTTCTAATTCTTTGCTATATTTAATGAGATACATCCCAAAGGAGGCATTGTTCTCAATAACTGGCCTGATCAAAGCTGAGTACAAGGCAGTGATTATCTCTTTAGACCTTGATGATATTCCTTTGGCAGTTAGCAGGCCTGAATAGAATGATTTCCTGACAGCCATTGTTACCTGATGATCAGAAGGGAATGAGCTTTCAACCCAGGTACCTAGATACCCTTACTAAATTTATGTTTTGTAGAGGTGTGTTATCTTGGAAGAATTATGGGGGAGTGGTTGCCTACCAAAAGTGATGATACCACACCTTTTAGAATTCAGTGTAGGTGCATTTAAAATATATGAAGAGTTTAGTATGAATAGTTCATTCTGGTGGGCTTGGGCATCATAGAGTGACTTAATGATGACTCTTAAGTTTGCAAAAATATGAATACTTAGTTAGCCAGAGGTCCTGGGTCTCTGCTTGAAGGTCTGAGAAGCAAATACCAAAAAGGAGTGGTCCCAGCATCGAGCTCTGAGGGACACCATTGGTCGATTTCATACTTTCCGATGAGGCACCTGTAACTTGCACTGTGTGGGTTCTGTCTCCCAACCAAATTGCTATCCATCTTACTACATATAAGTTGATTTTTAAAGCATTTAGCTTTTGTATGATGTTAGCATGGAGAATGGTGTCAAAGCCTTGGCCAGGTTAAGAAATGCCCCATGCAAGGCATGGCCACCATCTACAACTTTGGTAGCCCTTTCAATGAAATGTACTAGAGTATAAAGACAGGCTCTATTCTTTACAAAATCAAACTGCTGGAGGTCAAGTCTAACAAGATTCTTGATATTACACTTTATAAGGTTAGTTACTATACATTCCACTACTTTGCAGATGAGGTCTGTAAGACTGATAAGTCTGTAATTACCTGGGATCACTGTAAAGCCACACTTATAGAGAGGCATCACGACTGCTGTGTGCCATTTACCAGGGACAGCCAGTAGCTAAACTCAAGTTAAACAGTTTGTGGAGTGTGTCTACACTGGCATGTTTAACACTATAAATTAATCAACCAGGTATATTGTTGGGTCCTGTGGAGGAAATATTTTTGGCCTTCATTAGCACTTTCAGGAAATGATCTTTAGAGATAAATGAAGGAGTACAGGACTGAGATATCTTTGGGCTTTGAATAGAAGTTGCAAACGTGAAGCTGGCACTAAACATGTTTGCAAGGATATTGGCAAGAATAGGAGGCTCCATTATGAATATGTTCTGGGCAATGTAGGGTGTTTTTTTTTTTTTTTTTTGAGTTTTCTAACATATTTAAACAAGGATTTATAATTAGCTTTGGCTTCAGACGCCAGACTAAGTTCACAGACTTCTTTATTGGTCCTGATAATGTTCTTCAGTTTTTTTGTAATGTTTTTGATGTTATCCTTGAGTATATGGATTTTGGATCTACTAAATAATTTTAAGGAGTTTCTTTTATTGTATAGTTTATTTACAGCGGTGGACCACCAAGGTGTTTTTTTTTTAAATTTCCTTTGATTCTTGGATTTGGTATGGATTGTTACCGCTATGCATTTTTAAGCAGGTACAGAATTATTTAGTAAATCTTGTTGCTGTAGTAAGGTCAAGGAAGGCACAATCAAAGTGAATTTTGATATTTCAAAACAGAGTAGGTTCAGTTTGGAAAGTTTGTTGTCTTTAAATTCACCAGGTTTGCTGTAGGAGCTTTTAGGAGTTTAAAGGAGGTCAAGGGGAAGGAAATACTATAGAAGTAGTGCAAAAAGGGGCTATTCTTGTAACAATTAGAACAAGAATGTTGTGCCCTCTAATAGGTTTATTTACCAGTTCAATGAAAGTTTTGTTTATTACATCTATGAATTTTTGGGCATATCCTACATTGGAGTTATAGGTGTCCCAGTTCATTGAATGGTAGCTAACATCACCCAAAATAAAGTCGTTTTTATTACTAGGGAGTTCATTTAGTCACCACAAAGACCTGAGTAAGCAATGGAGTCCACCAGGGTTCTATGCTGGGCCCTCTCCTGTTTGGCCTCTACATTTATAAAGTGAAAGCCAATACCAAAAGCTCAGATTGACTAAGTTTGCAGATGACTGCAAGCTAGAAGCAGTCATTGAATCTCTAAATGATGTAGCCATCCAGCAGGAAGGTTTGTTCCAAGTAAATAACTGGTGCCAAGATCATGAACTGAAACTAAATGTAAAAAAATGCATTATTGTGTCCTTTGGGAAGTCATCTACCCCAATAAACTGCAACATTTACAGTACACCCCTAAGATGACCCACTTGTTTGGGATTTGGGAGATTATGTGGACATTTACCTAACTTTTGACCAACATGTGTCCATTGTTGTAAGAAAGTAATTCTATAGTGCACAGCTTATAAACAAATGGATTATATCTAGATCTATGGATGTCATCGCCCCCCCTTTACTCAGCCCTCATTAGGCCCATCATTGAATATAATGCCCCGCTTTAGCATGTTTTTGTCCAGACACATGCAACAACTGGAACACCCACAGAGACACCTGACTAAAAGGATACAAGGCCTAAACAACATTTCCTGCATGGACTGACCCAAAACCCTGTCACTATATTCAGTATCCTACAGACTGCTGAGAGGTGACCTATGTCTGACATACAGGAAATCCTCTGACCCTTTACTCATGTATTTACTGCACATCAGCAAGTCAAATGCCATCAGAAATACTTGGTCAAGTGATTTTAAACCTCCGCTGCGACATCAACAGAATGGTTTGGAGAGACAGGCATATCTCGCAGAGGATACTGCTGCTGTGGAACAGACTCCCCATCCACATAAAACAAAGTTCATCCCTGTCCAAAGCACAACTTAGATCAATGGATGGTAAACAGAAAATTTACCTCAGGACTGCCTCCTGTAGTAATGGACAGAGACAGCTCCTAGATGCTTTATCTCGTGAATGGGTCCCCTTAAATTATTTATAGTATGATCTCAGTTATTCTCATTAGGGGCAATATATAATTATTGGCCATGGAATGGGTAACGCCACTCTATAATCAAATAGGATATGTTATTTTAAGCACAAAAAGGGAACTTGATTGGCTTAAAATGGCCCTCAATGGCAGCTAGCTTAGTACTTACCTATGAACCTATTTAGAACATGAAGATACTTATATTGTCATCAGGGGACAAATCTGGTGTTGTGTAACAAGCTGTTAGTTTAAAAGTTATCCTGATTTTAGTGATCTATTGTTCAATAAGTTAATTTTGTGAGTCTGTAGGGATCTGTGTGGAGGTAATGTGTTCAATGACAAATATGAAGACTTCCCCACAGTTGCCATTGGGCCTGGAATCATGAAAAGCTCAAACCCTGGTGTAAAAATGGTGTTCTAGATACATTTAAGCCAAAATATGGGTCATGCAATCCTAGGAACTTCCCATTGGTCATTGAAGCCCAGACTAGTGCTATTTTTGGCTTCATTACTTAAGCCTCTTGGACACCTTTAACATGTACTGGCACCTAAGGTAGAGTATGTAGCCAGGGTCCCCAAAGCTGTACAACTGAAGCTATGTTTATAGCTGCTGATAAAAATCTTTAGAAACTGTTTCTGATGTCTGTTTGCTTATATCACAGTTGCCTAACCTTCTTCCAGATGAATGTAACGTAAGTATGCATTCTTCTTCATGTAATACACTGACAAAAGTGGCAAATGTGCCTGTTCCCTAGACAAAAACTATATTTTGCCCTTTCAAAATAGAATTTATGACATGCAGCTATATGGTATAGTGAGATACAACCCTAACTATGACACAGACTACCCCAGACTACACAAGTTCAGTTAGTAGAGTGCAGGCCAGAAGATCTGAGGTGGGGTAGATGGGAAAGGAATGGCTTGTGCTTGCTTACCCAATCTGGGGGGTGGGATGGTGGTCCTGGTCAGCTGCTTTTCATTCACGCAAGTGGAGGTTTGCATGATAGCAATGGCCAGAGCTGGGAAATGGTATCCCTTAGATGTGTGTCCATGAGTGTATTCATTCATATGGAGAGGACGCAGGAAGACCTCATGATGATGCTGGTTCCCACATCAGCCATTAGAGGTGGAGATAAGCCTTAAAGAAACCACCAAGATAGTCCATGATGTGGATGATGTGGACTGTTACTTGGAAGGAAGTCATGTAATTCTGGTTCCAAGGCAGAAAGAATAGTCATTCACCTTCTGGTCCCAATCTGAAGGAGAAGGAAAAACTCTGCTCCCAGAACAATGACAGAGCCAGAGGAGGGTTGTCCCAGAACATA